>NW_027185616.1:13545793-13547513 GCF_028583685.1 Petaurus breviceps papuanus
GGCTTATTTTCGGGATAGGTCTTATTATCGGGGAAACACGGTATCTGTAATCATAAAGGATTTTTTTTCTTCTACTTACACACACACACACACACACAGAGTCCTAGAATTACCTTGTGGGAGCCAAAGAGAACATATTTAATCAGTCTTCCACTTCAGATACTGAAAGACTGTTATCTTTCCTCCACTTTTCTCTTGGCTAAACATTCTCAGTTCCATCAGCTAAGGTTTATATATCATAAACTTGGGGCACTTCACTATCCTGGTTGTCTGTCATTCTCTGAATATTTTCCATCTTACCAATGTTCTTTCTAAAATGTAGGCCCAAGAATCTAATTCAGTACCCCAAAAGAGACCTATGTAGATTAGAGTACAAAAGGACTGTCACTTCTTTATTCCTAGAAGCAATGTCATTTTTAATGCAACCTTTTGAATGCTATAACTCAGTGTTGACTCATTGAGCTTGCAATCCACTAAAGCCCTCTGTATTTTTTCTGGTTTGGCCAAATTTCTCCACTCTTATGGATATAAAGAACCCCAGCATTAGATTTTACATTTATTTCTAGTAAGTTTCATCTACTTACTTTGGTCTAATGTTGTAGCCTGTCAAGAACTTTTTGAATCCTGACTCATTTATCCAGTGTGTTGGCTTTCCTTCCCAGATTTATGCCATCTGAAAATTTATAAGCATGACATTAATGTCTCTAAGGCATTGATTCTTTAAAAAAAATGTTAAACCACATAGGGTCAATCCCAGATTTCTGGGGTGTTTCCTCCATCTTGACACTGAACCATTAATGACTACTTTTTGGGCCTAACCGTCCCAACTGTTCCCTGCCTATTTTGTTGTGCCTTTATCTAGTCCACATATATCCATCTCTTCTACAAAAATAACATCATTGACTTTTATCAAATGCATCGCTAAAATCTAGAGAAACCATAGCATTTTCCTTATCAACTATTTTAGTAACCTCGTTAAAATGGGAAATAAAGTCAGCTGGTTCTTGGTGATCAGTTTCTTTTTCTAAGAGCTCACACACCAAATCTTCATTTTAGAATTTGCTAGGAATTGAAACCAAGCTCACTGTCTTGCAGTTTACAGTTACATTCCCTTCCTCCTTTCAAAAACTGGGACAAAGTTTTCCCATGCCCAATTTAATAGGACTTCTCCCATTTTTTAAACACTGTGAAGATGATTAATAATGGCTCAGAAACCACAACTTTCAGTTTTTAAGTACCTGGAAATATGATTTCCCTCAGCCAGGTGATTTTAACTCATTAAAGGGAGCTGTGTTCTCTTATAATATCCTTAACTTGTCTTTCACTTACTTGTTTGTTGTCGTTACATGCCACCTGCTTTCCAGTCCAGAGATCATTCTCCATGGCAAAGGAAGCAAGCAGCATAAGAATTGAGGGGTTCTGCTTTCTCTCTGTGGTCAGGTATCATCATCTTATCCATTCAGAGCAGTAGTTCTGTCCCTTCTTTGGGCTTTTTCTTTTCCCAAAATATAGCTAATATAACTGGGACTGTGCAGAGTGCCTCTGACTGAGTCTCCCCATGTGGAGGAGCCTGGTGTAATGAAAGTGCCCTAGAGAGACTGGAGTACCCGTGTTTCCCCGATAATAAGACACTGTCTTATTAAATTTTTTGGAAAGAAAAACACCAGAGGGCTTATTTTCAGGGGAGGGCTTATGTTGTCCTGCCTCAGCTCTCCTCCAC
>NW_027185616.1:13547613-13641887 GCF_028583685.1 Petaurus breviceps papuanus
GGGGGGGGGGGGGGGAACGGTGCATACAGAGGGTACCGTAATGTAGCATGTAGCACAGGGGATCACCTTCACTACAGTAGCAATCTCAATAGGGCTTATTTTTGGGGGAGGGCTTATTTTAGAGGAATCTTACATTGTAAGGGGAGGGCTTATTTTCGGGATAGGTCTTATTATCGGGGAAACACAGTATGTGTAGACCTGTGGTAACTGGTTCCACTCTCCTAACCACTAGGTGAGGAGAAGCCTTTTAGGATGGCTGCAGAACCAGAACTCAAAATGCCTTCAAAAGGCATCAGGGAGCTTTGAGCATTCTTCATAAGCTGCTCTCTTGGTTTGGGTTAACAGGTATCCAGTGAAAGTAAATGCTGTAAGTGAAGAGGCCTTGGGCATTTTGCCCTCTTAGACTCACATGTGACCCCATAAAACAGGTCTCAGTCCTGGATCTCAGCATTTATTCTTTACTGGTTTAGGTGAAGGCATTAGAGATTCTGACCCTTACAGTTTTAAAATTAAGAATTTAAATTTAGTTTTAAGTGGTCAGAAGAGTGTTCCTCTAGATGTACTAGATGTGTCTTGCATCTGGCATCTAGTATCCCAGGTTTTGTAGCCAGGTCAGCATTGATGCCCCTTTGGACAAGGATTGACTTATTTGGGAGTGATATTCAAGGTCCAGCAATGGTAACTAGGAATAGATTAGGCAGGTAGACTAGGAATCATTTGGAAGTCATGTTGCATCTGGATGTAAATTTAGTGAGACCACTATTATGTAGAAACTATGCTGTCTCAGTTTACTCACCCCAGAGACCAAAGTAGTATAGGGGAAAGCACATCACTTAGGCATTGGAAGCAAAAGGAATGTTTGTATTTTTGTTCCAGCTTTATCTTTGAAGTTTATATCTCTCTCTAAAAGCTAAGTGATGGTAATTAGCCAAATGAGACAAGGGTTGTTGTTGTGCATTATCAAAGAATACCAACGACATCATGAGGGTGATGTCTTAACATGCTTGGGGATTGGATTTAAGTGAGGCAGAACTGCCCAAAGTCATCAGCCTCACTCTTTCCTCCAGAATCATTGCAGTCCAGTGGCAAGACAGAAGTCAAGATGACTGGTGATGGCCCTGGGCCCAGGTGTCATTAATGGTCGGGTAACAGTGTGGTAGGGTAGAACACAATTGGCAACTTGAACCAAAAGAATTAGTGAAGAGACATACTTGTGCACCCCCTCAAATCGTATGTGGCCTTTGAAAATGAAACTCAATGATCAAAACAAAACAAAACAGACTTTTTGGGGTTGTCCTTAGCTCCTTCTGAGCTTAAGCACTCCTGATACTGTTCTTGCAGGACCCTGATGCGCTTTTGTACCCAACCTCTGTTATCTGTCTTTGTTTTCATCTTCTGCACATGGCTTTTTATTTTTTATTTTTTAAATCAATTGGGGCTAAGTAACTTGCTCAAGGTTACACGGCCAGTTATTTCTGGGTGTGGTGCTGAGTATCTGAGCCCAGATTTGATCCAGGTCATCCCGACACTGGAGCCAGTGCTCTTACTCGCTGAGCCACCTGGCCGCCCCTAAGCAATTGGGGCTAAGTAACTTGCTCAAGGTTACACAGCCAGGTGTTTCTGGGTGGGTGCTAAGTGTCTGAGCCTGGGATTCAATCTCCAGGTCTTCTCAACACAGGAGCCAGTGCTCTTACTCGCTGTGCTACCTGGCCGCCCCTTGCACATGGCTTTTTAGAATCTGAGTTTGTTGGTGAGTTCCTTGTGGCATTCACACTGTTATCTTGGAACAATTTCTTTCTTTACCATATCACAATTATTGTTGTTCATCTTTGTTCTTAAGAACTTCCTGACCATCACAAGCTAATGTCCCTGTAAAATTTTAGTCTATGGGATCTTACCTCTCCTGCCTCTGAATCCTTTGCAATTAACAGCTTCCTAAATCTAAGATGTATGTCAGATCTCCTCTATCATAAATTTAAGATGGAATAGTAAGTTCCTCTCACTGTTCCCATCATTTCCACCCTAGCAACCTGTTCCTTCCTGTGGGTGAGGATCAGATTCAGAACAGAATTTTCCCTTGTTGATTCCTTCACAGTTTGAAAGATGAAATTATCATTGAGGAAAGTCAAGAAATTAGTAGCTGCCATGCTTTTGGCAGCAGAAAGTGCTCTAGCAGCTGTTCAAGTAATGCAAGTTTCCCATCACTACTATATCCTGACTCTTTACCACGCTCATGATCTGTTTCTTAAGCTTATTTATTTCCTTTTTCTGTCCACATATTCAGATAACAATATGGCCTCTTTCTATGCCTCAATTAACTATTACCCAAATTCTCAACACCATGCTTCCTGCATTTCTTCACATGAGTAATATATTTTAATATACCATGACATTCCAGCCTGCCCTTTTGCCTATCCTATTCCTTTTGAATAAACCATACCCTTCAATACAAACATATTCTATTCATGGATCTCATCCCCAAGTCCCAGAGATACTTTTTTAGGGGAGGAACTTCCTCCATCCAATGCAGATCATACTTTCTTTGGAATTTATAGTCTTAGAGAGCTACTTAGGGCAGAGGTGTTAAGCACCTAGGCCTTAGACAGCATGAAACCTACAACATTCCCAAGTGGGCCCAAAACTGATTAAAATATAATTGGGAAATATTTAACAAAATAAATTAAAATTCAATAAAACATAATATTACACTTTAAAATTTTCAATAATGTGGCCCTCAGGGATTCTCATGTATGAATTAGTGACCCAATATCTATATGAGTTTGTCAGCACTGGTCCAGGGTACACAGAGGTTCAAAATAGTCAGAACTTGTCAGAAGAAGGACTTAAGATCATGTGTATCCTTACTCCAAGGCTAGCTCTCTCTCTATGGGACCATGCTGCCTCTCATTGACTCATAGATCAAATTTACCTCCATTTAATAAGATCTCCAGTTATTTATTTTTAACCAAATTTTGTACAATTGTGTATAGACATCTGAGCCTGTGAGTCTTATTACTAGCTCCTTTCTTGGATTTTTTCACCAATGCACATACTGAGTGTATTGCCTACTATTCTTTAAACATTATTGCTATTATCTATGGTTTCTAGCTTGTTGGATATACTCAAATGGGTCTATGATCCTATCAGTTATGGATATTCCTTCCTGTAATGGGAATGGGAATTTGAAGATCTTACCCACCCCTTAATAGACCTAGGGGAGAATTTGAAGACCTCCCCTGCTTTGAAAGTAAACTGTGCCCCCTACATTCTGCTGAATGTAATCACATGGAGCCTGTGGTGGAGGGAGTTTGTTGAAGGGTGCAGCAGAGCCCACAGGAAGCTGGGAACCAGAGCCAGAGAGACGGTGGGAGAGAGAGGAGGCTCAGGTAAAGAGATAGAGAGGTTTGTGAGTAAAAACCTTGTATTGGTTTGTGGGAAGGCTGAAGGATGCTGTGGCTCTCAGTGTTATTATGGCTTCTGAACATCTTTGGTACTATGATGGAATCGGCTTACTGGTTTTGGGATTGGCTTTTCTGGTGTCTAAATAAATGTTTCAGTTCTGTCTTTTATATGGAGACTTTAATATATTTTGTGATTGAATGTCATGCGATATCTATAGTCACGGTCTTTATTGTGATCGTTGGCACTACAAATATCGCATCAGTAATACATTTCCTACAACTCAGATTGCAACCCATTTATATCTTTCCATCCTATGCAATTCTTAGCCATATTATTTTCTAACTTTACCACAGGGTGTCCACACAATGTTCCTCGATTTCTCTTGAGATGAATACCCTAAGAGCAAGTGGACAAGGCTGTTCACTGGGTATTTCTCACTTTCACCACATGTGCTGCTGAACTTAGGACAAATTAAAATGGAAAAACATCCAAAAGGGAGACAGAGAGGGGTGTGGTGGGTGTGAGTAGGTTGTAACATATTAAAAATAAAGAACTACAAAAAAAAATAAAAAAACAAAAAAAATAAAGAACTACAAAGAATTATAGTAACTATAGGGATATTATCAAAGAAAGGTAGGGTAAAAAAAAAAGGATCTTTGCTTCTAAGGGAAGTCTGAGGTTAATGAAAGGAGTTTTGCAATTTCCCAAAAGTAGTCCAGTCCCTTTTCTCCCCTTTTTTGTCTTGGGTCGAAGTTATTTCTCCATTGTCTGCTGATATTAGAGACCCTTAGATTTCCTGTGAGGTGGGAGGGAGAAGCTCCTCTGCCCCGTGGCAAACTACAGTAGCTGCTCACCAATGGCCTCAAACCCATGTGCTGCCCAGGTAAGCTTGAACCTGGATCTCAAGGCACTGCCTCTTCTGCTTTGGGTTTCTTTCCCTGAGCATAGGTAACTAATTAGAGATCCTAGGACGGACCTTCAGCCTTAGAGGCAACCCTTGTTAGTCCAAAAACCAAGGAGCATCTGGTTCCTCCTGTTAGAGCAGCCAGAGGAGTTTTTGGTAATTATATCCTTCTCAGAGAAAAGGCCACTAACAGGAAGTGAGCCCAAGCTATGACCTGTGGCTGAACAGAAGACATGGACCTTGTAGTTTGGATAGTACACAGCTAAGATGAAGGTGAAATAGTTATTAGGAAGTCTTGCAAAATGTTTCATGTTTTGATGTTTTAAATATTGTCTTCCTGAGATAGCATAATTGGAGTTTCATTTCCTGTTTTAAGGCTTTATCAGTACAAATGTAGTGAATATGCTCCAACCCTCTCTCCCAGAGCCAAACAGGCTACAGCTGCCTTTCATGTTCTAGGACAGTGGTATCAAACTCAAATAGCAATGGATCTCTACAGGCCACATAGTGACTCAGAAAACCACAAATTAACATTATATTTTATTGGATTCTTATCTTGTTAAAAATTTCTCAATTACATTTTAATCTGGTTTCAGGGTACTTGGCAGACCACAGGCAGGCCATGTGATTCACAAGTTTGACATTTCTGTTCTAGGGTGCCCTGAGAGGTTTGGGGGAATGTCTCCCTACTGCCATTAGCTTAATCCCCCATCAGCTGTATTGTCCTCCTACTATCAAACACCAGTCACTTACACCCCAGGTTCATTTTGCCACTTAATGGCTTCTACAAAGTGATATTTATTTCAGATATAATAAGAAAAATATACACATATTCCCTCGTAGCACCTCACTGACACACTCTTAGATCAATTCCTACATAACACTGGTCCCCAAGTTCACATCCAAACGTGGCCTGACTGCCAATTGAGTGCTCATCTCATCTTCCTTGGCTGGTCTGCTTCCAGAAAGTCACTCCTCAAGGTCATTTGATCTTGCTCTTTGGGGAATTGATGCTACATTAGCTACAGAACCCAGACTCTGGAATGCTGGGATGCCAGAGCACCGCTTATTTCTTGGGGCTTCATTGCTTTGATGGGGGGAAGGTCCCAAGTCTTCTCCCTTATAGTATTATATCTTATCAGTCCCCTCACCAAGATCCCCAAAGAGTACTGAGGCAAACAGACCAGACCAAAGCTAATTCAGACTTTTTTTGGAAGAGTCTCCCAGTGAAGGCTATGTAGCCCAAAGCTTCTTAAACTTTTTTTACTTGTGACCCCTTTATACCTGAGAAATTTTTATGTGACCTCAGGTATATAGGTGTATAAATCAAACATTTACTAATAATAAATCATAAAGAAATTTATTTTAAAATTATTTTTTGGTCTACATTTAATTTTACCATTTATTAAAGATGAAAGCAAATTTGTATATTAATGAGATGGACTGCTTGTTTATTTTTACATAAAGAATTAAATCTTGGTGGGATATTTGATACTGCAGGACATTAAGCATCTTCAAAGTTTTTTCAGAGTTGATCGATATTTTGATTTTATAATCATCAATGCAGAGAACACTGCTTCACATATATATATATACAGTAGAAAATGGCAGAAGTATGTGTAGGCCCATTTCAGAAATTGTTAGAAATTCTGTCCTAATCCCAAGCCAAAATTCATTTAATGATTTTTTTAAGGAAACTCAAGTTTTAAAACCTGTGTTTCTTGATAATTCAATAAATTCTTCTTGAAATTTTTTTTTAAGCAATTGGGGTTAAGTAACTTGCTCAAGGTTACATGGCCAGTTATTTTGTGTGGGTGTTAAGTATCTGAGGCCGGAACCGATCCCGGGTCTCCCGACGCCGGGGCGGCTCTCTTACTCTTCTTGAACTTTTAATGGCAGGTGAGTGGCATTTTTTATTTCAATTGAGTATTGTTTATGGACCTAACTTAGTTTTTTAGAATCAAAATTTGAAGGGAAGTATTTCTGAAACTGTGTCTCCAGGCACTTCAGATGATCGATTATAACTCTTACAATTAAATCTTTGGGAAGGTTACTTTCAACTATAAAATAATCTGTAGCTGTAAACATTTCTAAAGAACCATTTTCCACCCTATACTTCCATATGTTAACTTTTTATTTTATTTTATTTTATTTTTTGCTTTTTGGAGGGCTGTTGGGATTAAGTGACTTGCCCAAAGTCACACAGCTAGTAAGTGTGTCAAGTGTCTGAGGCTGGATTTGAACTCAGGTCCTCCTGATTCCAGGGCTGGTGCTCTATTCACTGCATCACCTAGCTGCCCCTAATGTTAACTTTTTAAGTAAAACTTTCAATTTTATCTTTTAACATAAATATGTTACAATTTTTCCTCATAGCAACATGTTTAAATCATTAAGTTTTTTAAAAAAATATCCAACAAATAACAGTTTTGAAAGCCATAAGTCATCATGAAAAACATTAACAAAATCCTATTTCTGCTCAGTCAAAAATATAACAACTTCATCTTTCAATTTCAGTAATCTGTTTAAATTTTTGTCCTCTTGAGAGCCACCTTACACCTGCAAGTAGTAATAAACTTTTATTATTGGAGTTCATGTTTCAAAAGTTTGAAAACAAACAATTTTTAAGGGCACAGTTATTAATGAAGTTAATGATTGTAATAGTATCGTGAAGCACAACATCTAACTCTGGTGATATTTTTTTGGCTGTGAGTACCAATGGAGCATGCAGTGAGTAAAAGCGACCTGTTCATTGCCACCAGCTTTAACTTTTGCTACAAATCTAACATTCTCACCCATCATTGCTCCTGCACCTTCTGTACAAACTTCAACACAACTTTTCCATTGTAAACCTTCATTTGTGGAAAATTCATCAACTTTAAGATATGTATATATCGTTCCCTCCTGTGTGCCCTTCCAAAGGGCGACAAAACAGTCATTCTTCAGGTGTGCTTCTTCCATAAACATATCACAACAGTGCCATGTTAGAAATATCAATTGTTCCATCTAACTGAATTGCAAACTTTGAGCTGCCCTTAAATTTGGTAATAAGCTGATGGAATTGGTTATTAGTAATTTCAAAAATTCTTTTGGAAACAGTATCATTTGATAAAGATATTTTACAAATTTCATCCCCATTTTTTCCCCCAAGAACTATTTCTGACATTTTAATAGCAGCAGGTAACACAAGATCTTCTCCTGTTGCATAGAGCTTTTTAGTTTTTGCAATTAAATAAGAAGTTTTGCAAAATGTAAGTAAATACTTTTCTTTGACAGTAACAAATTTCTCAAAACATTGTTTTTCTTTATTTGAAGATTTTAAGAGTCATAAAAATATTCCTTTGTTTTATAATAGTATGCTACATGCTTGGTATTAAGATGTCATTTTCTTTTGGCTGGTTTCATGCTCTCCACAGACAAAATTTCATCACAAATTTAGCAAAGAGGTTTCCCCACACCATCATCATTATTAGAAGTAAATTCATATTGCAACAACAATTCAACATATTTTCTTTTTCTTGTCAATGTAGGTGTACTACAACCTGGTAGTGAAGACTCTGATGCATTGTCATCAGTATTTTTACCTCATCTGCCTAAATTTAGCCACTTATCCATAACTGACAAATATTTTTGACCTAAAATATTTTAAAAATTGCTAATAATTTCTCAGATAAAATTAGCTTTGGTTTATGAAATTACATTTGTTTATGGTTAATTTTAAAAATTGATGTTCATATTTACATACACACATAGCGGTGATGGTGGAGAAATATTATTAAGGGACTTATGCTTGCTGAAATTAAACACTTACGTTTCTGTAAAAGAAGGAGAGAACAGCAATTTTGAAAATCAAACATTCTAACAGTACAATCCAAATATATACTAATTTGGTACTTACATGTTGGGGTAATGACAGTAGGAAAACATTAAAAGTCTTTATTTTCCATAATTAAACTATTATATTTCTGTAAGAGCAGAAAACTTTGTATGTACAGTAAAAACACTGCAGTTCATAGCATAGTCTCAAATCTGAGCCAAGGTGTTTCTGGCAGTGTTTGTTGGTGTTGCATGGTGTGACAGCATGCATTTATGTTCAGAACCAAGGCTGCGGTGAAGTTGCACGATGCAACATGGGAAAGCCCTGCCAGAAACACCTCCGATTCATTACACATTTGATTTTTAATTTTTGGTCATTGTGTGTTCAGAAACCTTTTACTGTTGCCAAATTTTTCACAACTCCCACATTCAGTTACATGACCCCATATGGGGTCCCGACCCACAGTTTAGGAAGCACTGAATTGTAGCTATGAATTGACATATTGATCCCATGGTTAGCATGCTGAACAGTGTCTACACATGCTCCACAGTCTACACCGGACATTTCCATTCAACACGATCACAACTCTTCCAGAAGCAAGCCTTTCAGCTTTTCCACGTGGTAAAAATAATGTCCCAGGGGCTCTGAGCATTTTCCAGACCCCATTACAAATTCTTATTTTTTGGCATTTTAAACAATTCTTTTGTGTAGAACAGGGTCTTCTAGGTCCTTGGGTGCAACCTTTTGACAGAGTCCAAGTTTTACAGAACAATCCTTTTCTTAATGGGATTTGTTCTGTGAAGTTTGGATTCAGTCAAAGGGCCACACTTGAGGACCTAGAGGGCCACATGTGGCCTTGATGCCACAAGTTCCT
Source organism: Petaurus breviceps papuanus (assembly GCF_028583685.1). Taxonomy (NCBI): domain Eukaryota; kingdom Metazoa; phylum Chordata; class Mammalia; order Diprotodontia; family Petauridae; genus Petaurus; species Petaurus breviceps. Next base: position 13,556,608 of record NW_027185616.1, read on the forward strand.
CACTCCTGGTGTAGAGGAAATACATAGTTGCATTGTACTTCCCTTTGGTGATAGACATAATCCAAACCTAAACTTTAAGGGATTTTTCTTAGAGGTATCGAGTCTGGTCTAAATCTGGTCTACCTGAGCTCAGAAGTTGGGACCCCTTAGTAAGAGAGTGTGTCTCAGTCCCCTCCTGGGCCAACAGCATTGTCCATTGTTACATAACACTCTTCTACTTGGACTCTACACTGCATTTCCTTCGTGACAGTAGCAAACACCCTTAGCAAACATGTGCACTGTTTTATGTCTCACCTTATGTTTAGAATCAGAATCATGGAACAAGATTATCTTTATTGTCATATGCAGTTGGAATATTGTGCACAGAATGTTGGAAAAGAATCCTTGAGGTGGTATTTTGTTCTACAGGGAAAGATTTTATTATAACCCATAAGTCATAAACACAATTGGATCCTACATTCTCTGCATCTTTTAGTCAGGTGTATAATGGTGAAAATACTGTTTACTGTGGAATGTCAATTGTGAAAATCTTCCTGCTCCCTACTAATTCCCTTATCAAATATACCCTCAATGTATATATAGATTATTTATATAAAATCACATATCATGTGGAAATAGGCACATAGATGATTCGTTATTCATGTTCGTTCTATCACAGGGCCTGAGAAGTTTTCCTGTCTTTATTATGTTCCCCTCCCTAAGGTACCTTGTTAACACACTCATTCATGACTTCCCAGGTGTGCTGCTTCTAGCATGGACGTTCTCTGTATTCTTCTTCCACTCCATCTTTTTTCCTGTCTTTTTCACTTTGTCATTTCTACCTCCTCTATATCTGGGGCAGCTAAAGAAGGTGGTGAATAAAGAGCTGGGTCCAGAGTCAAAAAGGCCTTGAGTTCAAGTCCAGCCTCAGACATTTACCAGCTGTGTGACCCTGGGCAAATTACATAACCTCTGTTTGCCTCGGTTTCCTCATGTATAAAATGAGGATAATAATAACACCTGCCACCCAGGCTTGTTGTGAAGACCAAGTAAGAAAACTGTTTAACAGTGCCTGGCACATAGTAAACACTACATAAATATTAGCTAACATGATTATACAATGTTGGAGTCCAAATATGGTAACTGCACTGTTTGGTTTTTTTAAAAGCAATCGGGGTTAAGTAACTTGCTCAAGGTTACACAGCCAGTTATTTCTGGGTGTGGTGCTGAGTATCAGAGCCCGGATTTGATCCCCAGGTCATCCTGACACTAGAACCGGTGCTCTTACTCGCTGAGCCACCTGGCTGCCCCAACTGCACTGTTTTTGATAGTGAAAAAAATCACTATAAAAATCTTTGCAGATTTTTTATTTTTTCTTCTATATGTTGCTTTCCTTTCATTTTCATCTTTAAATAATAAGTTAGCATTTATAAAGCACTTTAAGGTTTGCAAAGCGTTTTACAAATATTACCTTATTTTATCCTCACAACAACCTTAGGAGGTAGCGTTATTATTATCTCCATTTTATTGATGAGGAAACTAAGGCAAACAGAGATTTTATGACTTGCCCTAGTCACACAGCTAATAAGTATCCCAGGTCACATTTGAACTCAGGTCTTCCTGACTCCAGGTTCAGCCTAGGTGCCTCATGATAGCTTTCCTTAGTTATAGTTAGAAGGTCTGATCAAGCTCTTTGTAGAATTCCTTTACTTCTTCATCCTCTGGAACAGAGAATAGTGAGTGGCAATTATTTAACAGTGGTCTTTTCACAACTATTTATCATGAATACTGCAATGCATATTGGCCAAATGTCCCATGAAAAGATGTTAATCTTTACCTTTGACTATATGACAAAAACGCTTCTACCTGCTCCTTTATTTGCTAAGGAGAAACCTTTGAATCATCCCTTTCACTGAGAGGCAACTTCTTTATTTTGCTTTCATTTAGAGCAAAAATATCAAAATTTATACCATTCAGTTCTTCCCATAGTATATCTATTCGTTAGTTAGTGGCCTAGGATCTCATTGTGAGAGTAATAACAGCTTAAGTTAGTGTTGAAAGATGATCTAAATAATGTGTGATTCTCAGGACCTTCTGCTCTCTTTCCTTTCACTCTGCTATTCTCTCTGTAGAAGGACACATAATTGATGGCTGTTTCATGTTCTTTGCTTCATGGGTTATCATGGTTAAAAAACTCATCAGCAAGTCTGAGTTTACTTGTAATAATGGTGAATATGCATGCATTTTTCTAACTCCCTCTTCCTTTTCAGTTTTAAACCCTTTTTATTAGATCTATGACACCAAAAATGTATTATTTTTATATTTTCTCTTTTTATTATGAACTTAAGATCAATAGTTGATGATAGCCAACATTTGCAAAGAGCTTCACATATATTATTTCATCTTGTTTCTCGCAAAAACCCTGTGATTTAGATGCTATTATTATCATTGTCATTTTAAAGAAGTGAAAACTGAGGCTAAAAGGAGGGACATGACTTGCCCAGGGTCACACAGCTACTAAATATCTGAGGTAGGATTCAAACTCAAGTCTTTTTGACTTCAAGCCCAGTGCTCTATGCTCAACAACTGTAATATAATGCCAAGGAAAGGCAACTTCCCAAGGTCCAAAATACCAGCATAGGTGCTCTCCATTTTGTTCAGTGACCAACCAAGAACAGAGAAGATCAAAACATGACATCATTCCAAATACAGCATTTACTAAGGGTGATTAAATAATCTTCAAGGACTACCCCACCCCAGGACCTTCCAATCATTCAATCAATTACAAAGTCCCTGGTCTAAATACTTCTCCACCCCTAGGCTATACTTTATTTGTCAATCACAGAGCACAAAAAGGTCAAAAGTTCCCCACCCCTGGATCTCAATTGAATCTACCCCAGAGTTAGATCAAGTTTAAACACAGCACTTAATACCCAAATGGAGGTCTTTTCTTCATCTTGACAGGAGGCAAGTTCTCAGCAATCTTAGTTCCTGGGGAGACAAGGCTTAGCAAGGGCACAAGATACGTTGCCAGTCCCTTCATTAATTCATCCTCTGTCTGTAGAACAGTCCTAGAACCCCTGAAAACATTAGCAAAGCCCTCTCCCAGGATTTCTGTAAACATACAACAAGAAAATCCTTCTTCAGGGCTTCTGAACCAACAGAAAGGTTCCCAGACCCCTGCAACAACAGCACTGTCCTTCACCAGTGGACAATATTCACTCTGTCTGCAGGACAGTCTCCAGACTCCTGCAACAACAGCACTGTCCTTCACCAGTGGACAGTATTCATTCTGTCTGCAGGACAGTCTCCAGACCCCTGCAACAACAGCACTGTCCTTCACCAGTGGACAGTATTCACTCTCTGTCTGCAGGACAGTCTCAGGGCTTCTTAACCAAAAGCCAGGTTCCAGGACTTCTTCAACAACAGGACTGTCTTTCACCAGTGGACAAATCTGGCAAAACAACATCAAAACAGACATACAAAGTACCAGCAAAACAGCCATGTCTCCTCAGTCCTTGGCAGCTCTGGGGGCAGGTCTCAAAAGTCCAGGGCAATTCAAAGTAGCCCTCAGCAATCCTTCTCAGTCTCTCTCTGCCTCCACGAGGTGCTGCTTCCAAAAAGTTTTTCCGCCTCTCTCTTATCTCTCCAAATCTACGTCACCAGCTCCTCCCAGTTCAGAACTCTTTTCACACAACAAGTCCATCCCACAGGTGGGATTAACAAGCTCTGGGTTTTAACACAATCAATTTGAAAACCAAGCCAATACAGGGGGATCTTTATGTTCCATTACTATCACAACAAATACAAATATTTCTGCATACTCAAATAGAAAAGAAGAAAGGAATGGTATATAAAACCCTGAAACTGTTTTGTTCAGCTTATTTTCAAAATATATATTAAGTTTAAGTGATAATTCCCTCATTGCCCTGCTTGTTATCCCCTTTTCTGAACTTCTTTCTTCTGTGTTATTAACATTTTTTCATTGGCATTCTTTTCTTTTCTCAATCACTTTCCTCCCTAAAACAAAAACAACCACAAAAACAGGGCCTCTCTTGTAACAAATAAATATAGTGAAGCAAAAAAATTATATGTTGATTATGTGTAAAAATGGGTATCTCATTATGCATTTCTAGGCCAGTATCTTTCTGCCAGTGGAAGGAAAACATGGTTCATCATCAGTCTTCTGGAGTCATAATTGCTCATTGCATTGATTATACTTCTTAAGTCTCTCCCATCTTTCTTTATAATGTGGTGATCATTGTTTAAATTGTTCTCCTGGTTCTGTTCACTTCACTTTCCATCAGTTTGTACAATTTTTTCCAGGTTTCTCTGAATTCATCCTTTTCATTATTTCTTATGGTAAAATTATATTCTATCATATTATAGTATTCTGTGCCTGACTCAGGCAGGTTTCCTGGTAGTCACCATAGCAGGGAGAGATGTTTAGAGCAGAGAAGGGATGTTCATCCAAGATAATAATAATAAGCAACATTTATGTACCACTTACCATGTGTCCAGTGCTTTACAATTATTACCTCACTGATCCTCACAACATCCCTAGGAGGCAGGTGCTGTTATTATTCCCATTTTATAGATGAAGAAACTGAGGCAGACAAAAGTTAAATGAGTTGCCCAGGGTCACAAAGCTAGTGTCTGAAGCTAGATTTGAATTTAGGTCTTGCTAACTCCAGGTGCATTACTTTATTCACTCCTCCACCAAAGCATTGATTAAGGTGAATGTAGCTTCCCAGTCTTATTCATACTGCTAGTCTGGGGTATAAAGCCTCAGCTTGGGGTTACAGTCCCTAATATCCTGGTAGTGTTACAAAACCCAGAGGGCCAGGAATTGATGAATGAACTTTAGTCCCTGGAGCCAATCAAATCTCAATGACAAGTTTTAATACCTTTCATCCATTTGCTTATTTATTCATTTGTATGTTGGTTTATCCAGGTTGGACATTCAGTAGCCTCTGGCTCAGTCTGAATACTGATCGGCACAAAAACTTTAATTAGTTCTTGTAACCTGAGATGATTCACCCCTCCTTAGGCAGTCCTCCACTCCCAGAGGCTCACCATATTAGTGCCTGAACTTCAGTATAGACACCAGAGCAGCTTTAGCTCTACTGAAGCTCAGAACTCCCAGGTTCAAACTATCTACTAGCCGTAGCTTCCCCCAGTAGCAGGTGTTCACCACCGGAGTTTCAATACCTTCAACACCACCAGGGGGTGGGAGATAATGGTTATTTCTTCTACTACAACATTCATTTAAGGTTATTTGTTCATTCATGCTGTACCTACTATGTTTTCAGTTCTTTGCTAAACAGAAAGTACCGCTTTAGATATGTTTGTACATGTGAGTCATTTCCCTCTATCTTTGGTCTCTTTGGGGTATAGGCTTGATGGTGGGTCAAAGGCATCTACAGTTGAGTGACTTTTGGAGTATCTATGGTTGTTGGTCATTCATTTTAGTTGTGTCCTACTCTCCATGTCCCATTTAGAGCTCTCTTGGCAAAGATCCTGGCATGGTTTGCCATTTCCTTCTCCAGCTCATTTTACAAATGAGGAAATTGAGGCAAACAGGGTTAAGTGACTTGCCCAGGGTCACACAGCTTAGGAAGTATTTGAGACTAGATTTGAACTTAGGAAGATGAGTCTTCCTGACTCCAGGCCTGGCACTCTATGCACTATGGCACCACCTAGCTGCCCCACATATACATATGCCATATATATGTGCATATGTGTGTATGTGCACCTATGTGTGCATTTATGTGTATGTGATGTGTGTGCATTATATATACATATGTATAACTGAATATATGAATGCATACATATGTGAAATTCAAAATAAGACATTGAAGGGTTTATCTCAGTCTAATTGGCAAAGATGATAAAAGATAGGAGATGTAGAAAGACTAAGACATTAATGGTGGAGTTATGTATTAGTCTAATTATTTTGGGAAAAAGCTGTATTTATGTGAGAAAAAGATATTCAGCTGCTCATACCCTTTGACCCACTGATACAACAATTGGGTATATAGGCCCAAAAGGTCAAAAACAGAGTTTCTGTGATTAATAGGAATAGAAAAAGTAAAGAAATGTTGGCAAAGTATTAAACATATACAGTACATGCATTTAAGTTTATATATATACAGAAAGTTGTATTTTGAAATCTAAAAATTCTGATAGTACAAATGTGTTACTGAAAATATATTTAGAGCAAGTTACCAAATTTTTTCCAAGAAATTTAATTTGTATCAAAGATATTCTTGAGTAGTAGGTTAGAATGTGTAAAGTCATTGTTGTGACTTCAAATATCATCGCTAGTCGAAATTACTAATTTAAACTCTCTTGAAACTAAAATTTGTGTTTTTCCTAAAGCTTGAGTAAAACTGATTATTCTTTTAGGGCACTTCTACAAGTCCTGTAGTACTCCCACTTCAAAATAGTACCTGTGGCCAGGGAGTGCCCCCTCCGGCAAGGTGCTCTGACTTCAGACACATGGGCCCATATTCATCCTGGTATCCTGGTCTCAAAGAATGGAATCACTCTTTTTCATACTCTTTGGTTTATTATGTCCTTACCATACCCCTTTCCTTAGTTAAACTCTTGGGGAAAAAATCTCTACCAAAATGCTGGACCATAACTCATGAACCCAGGAAGTCCTGACCTCATGAGGTATCAGCAAAGGTTTAAAAACTTTTATTCCTTCAGATTATTGAGTGACCTAAGCTGAGGAAAAGAAATCCAAGAAAGATGAGGCAATCACACACTTGAAATACAGTCTCAGACCTACTTCCAGGTGCATTGTAATTGCCATTGCCACTGGGACTGAGAAGGGAGAGAAATCCCTTGCCTTGCTCTGCTTGCTAGAAGTGTAGAGGAGAGCTACCAGAATCCCAAAAGAGGCTGCTGAGAAAGAAAGGATGGAACTTTTCCATACCCCTTAAAGCCCAATTAGAGGAAAGGCTCCTTCACAATAATTTGGCACCCAAGATTCTCAGTGACCTACTTTGACATGAGTCCAGTCACAGAAACCAGTCTATGTCATCCCAAAGTTCATATCCTTCAGCAAGGGTCCAGAGAATTTATCTGTCAGAAGTGGGACAGAGCACATATCCACCTCTATTGGACATGCCCTAGTCTTGAAGGTCAGGAAATACTCCTGATCATTTCCTACATAGTAGATTATATAACAAAAAATACTGGAAGCAAATACTTATCTTTTATTTCTTCAAATGACATTTTCAAAATAGGTAACTACTCAAATAGTTCTTTCCACTGAAGTCAGGACTGTGTAGGTTGACATATTTATTGATCAGGAACCAAAGAGCAGACCTAAGCAAAGGAAATATGAATAGTCATTAATCAATGAAAAACATATTGGATTCTAAACATTAGATTTAAATAATGTTTAAATTTCATTGGTGATGCTGGGACAGAAGTCTATAATACCACTTTGCGGGCTACAGTAATCCTTTGTCTACAATGATCCCATCAACCTGACTCCTTTTATGAACACTAAACTGCTTTTAATTTACAAATTCTGACAACAATGAAAATATTGTTACTTCTACCACCTTGGACACACAATGGCTCCTAAGTTCGCAATTCTTTGTGAAAGCAAAGTACCTGCTAATGCTCCATGATTTTGTATTTTTAAAGAACTTATAAAAGTAATTTGCTAGTTACTTATTACAATGCCTTTGTGAATGTCAGCATTATAAATGAATTTTTCACTCTAAAGAAATATCACAGTGGTACTTAATCCACATTCTCTACTAGCATTAAAAAATCCTAACACAATACGATTGCCTCTGTTTTTAACTCAGCTAGCCAAGATATACCCTGTTTACATAATGATAATGATAATAGATAACATTATATAGTACTTACAACTTGCAACTATCTCATTTGATCCTCACAACATACCTAGGTGCAGGTGCTGTTATTATCCCCATTTTACAGATGAGTGAACTGAGGCAAAGGTCAAGTGATTTGCCTAGGGTCACACAGCTAGTGTCTGAGGCCAGATTTGAACTTAGGACCTGCATTCCATGCCCTATGCCACCTTGCTGCCTATATCCAATGTATATACTTTAGTCATATGCCTCTTCTCTGCACAGAGGCAGTTGGTGGCACCGTATACTTATGAGTTGTGTGACTTGTTAGCAAATCACAGGGTTTCTGTGAAGATCAATGAGATCATATTGTAAAGCACTTAGGATGGTACCTGGCATATAGTAGGTACTATGTAAATCTTTTTCTTCTTTTCCTGGAGGACCTGCGAAGGAGTCAGCTGGTTTCATCTGGTTGAAGTGTTTCAGTGGTTCTGGGGGAGCCTCTTTTTACACTAAGCAGATGGGTGAGTACTTCCTGCCTCCAGGACTGGTAGACTTAGGGTAATAGTTTTTCAGTTATAGAACTTCTTGATGCTTTGCAGACTATTCTCTATGGGTTTCTTCTATCTTTGTCTTAAGGCAGGGAGTATGTGGTGAAGCTCAAGATTTTAAATAGATTTTTTAGACCTACATGTGCAAAGATATTCAAAGAAACACTTTCCATAGTACCAAAGAATGGAAACTTACAGGGAAATACCCATCATTTAGAGAATGGCTAAATAATTTATGGCATATGAATTCATGAAATACTATAGTGCTGTAAGAAATGAAAGAGGTGGTTCCAGGGAAGCATGGGAAGACTTGCATGAACTGATGCATAATGAAGTAAACAGACCAGGAGAAGAATTTTTACACTAATAATAACACTGTAAAAACAAAAAAACTTAAAAAAACCTAAGAACCCTGATTAATGGAATTACCAGCCATGATTCCAGAGGACCAATGAATGATTAAGCATGCTACCTGCATCTTGACAGAGACATCATGCAGAATGAAACATATTTTAAGACACAACCAACGTGCAAATTTGTTTTGCTTGACTATTAATATTTGTCATGTGACCCTAGTCCAAAGCTCGTTAGTAAGGAACTCTTTCTTCATTGATCGGGATGAATGCCCTGCCCTGAAGGGTAGAGTGAAGCTTCCAGCAAGGAGAGCAGGGGAAAAGATTTCTCTCCCCAGGCCCATTGGCAATGGCAATGGCAATTACAAGCACCTGGGAATAGGAACACGTGCTTAATTAGCCAAGCCTCAAACTGGATCTCCAGTCCTCAGCTTCCTCTTCTGCTGTGTGTTTCTTTCTCTAAGCTTAAGTCCCTCAAGGATGATGATCTAAAGGAATGAATGTTTCTGGCCTTTATATACATCTTGAGTTCAAGATGTATATACATCTTTATATATGTCTTTATAATACATTTTGAGTTCAAGGTTTCCTGAGTTCCTGTGTAATAACTAAGCTTTATTGTAGAGATATTTTCCCCCAAGAGTTTAACTGGGGGGAAGAATGTGGCAAAGGAATAATAAACCAGAAAGTAAGACTCCCCTCTTTGGGGGTCAGGACACCAGGATGAATCCTGGCTTTGTGCTGAGCCTTCTCTGAACTTTCTGTGAGTTGCTGAGTCTCCTCAGACTTCAGGTGTGTCTGGCTTCCAGCTTTGAGAGAGAAGATGGATTAGGGCAACTCCACTTCAGGTTGATGAAGGGAAAGACTCTGGAAAGACATGAGAGGAGCTGGCAGGCTTCATCACGCCTCTACCCCCAGCTTGCTGGGCTAGAGACTTTGGGGAACTACTCCTTGGGTGAGATCCAGGATTCTCTCTCAATTGAGCTGTTACCTTACTCTCCATGGGAGAGTTCCTTCATTCTATATTTTCTGGTATGTATATTTCCCTGTGTATAACTTCTCTGATTTTTGCTTTGCTACTGACTTGAATGAATGAGGTTTCTTTGATAAGAAATGTGTGCTCATTGTGGAACTGGTATTTGGTGGGAAAGGGGTCAAGCCTTGGATATAGAGCTTGGAAGTCTGCTTCCTCCTAATAATAAAACAGTTATCAGAAATTAGCTTGAACCTGATTATATTCCCTAGACTAACAATATTTAAGGGAGGCAAGAAACATAATATAGTATGATTCTATATAATAATGTAATTCCAGTAGAGTGGATTCCTCCCCCAACATCCTGCTTCCCCTCCTGGCAGGAACACAAATCTCCGTTGGAGGAGGATGGGAGAAGTGGCTAAAGATATCTATTCTGCCTCCCTTGGAGCCACATAGAAATGCCTTCACCTCCACACAGGCCTCACAACACAGAGGACTTGCTGCTTTTATTTTTATTTTACAGAATGGAGGAAGGCGGGAGGGAGAAAATGGTAAATGTTTGATAACTGAAAAAAAAGAAATTAAAAAAGGATCATTTTCAACTATAGTTGTTACATTCTAAAAGTAGGAATGTCATATTCAAAGTTACAGATAGACCAAGTTTCTGCAGAAAGTATTGGCAGACTAGTAAATAATTTAATGGAACCTATCCATTATGTTAATCTGTTATTAATGAGACAATGCAAAGTTTCTCAAGTATTCCATTAGTCAAATAATAATCTTCCATATACCACATCTATTCCACAGGCTGTAACTTGATGTAGCTTGTTCTTAAACATCTAAAACAATGTCTCTTTGAATTAAACAGAAAACAAAGGTGGATTAGTCAATTAAAAAAAAAACAGTTAACCTATCACTATCTTCCAGGCTAATAATAAAGGTGTCCCTGCTTGTATCTCACTGGTACTGTGAAGAAATATCCATTGATATTCACAGAGGCTGACATCATTCAAACCTCTAAAAATCTGGGTTGAGCAGAGAAAACCTTGGAAAATACCCAAATGATATCTTAAGGCTGAGAGTAGTGATTTTTAAAAAAGACTTTTCACAAAATGTTTTAAACTCAGTTTATTTTTAATCAGAAGAATTTTGTTTTACTTTTAAATATTTGCATTTATTTATGATTTATGCCCTGGCTTCCAAAAAGGCTCTTCTAACTCAAATTTTGGAATTTTAGGATGTAACTATTACATTTTTTAAAAATGCCATTATGGGGCAGCTAGGTGGTGCAGTGAGTAAAGCGCTGGCCTGGAGTCAGGAGGAACGGAGTTCAGTTCCAGCCTCAGGCACTTTAACACCCATACAAAAAAAAAAAAAACTAGATGTGTAACTTTGGGCAGGTTACTTAACCCCAATTGCCCTCCAAAAGGCAAAAAAAAAATGCCATTATTCATTTCAGATTCATTTACATTGTTATAATATGTAGCATCCCTCTGGGTTTCCTCCTCACTCATTGTCAAAGGTTGGGTTCCTCAAAGGACAATTACCTCTCATGCAAGATACTCTATGGGTATAAATTGCTAAAAACTATTGCTCATAAGCCCCCATCAATGTTTGCCTTTCAATAGTCAGAGAACTTAATTACCTTAAAGCAAAGGCATTTGTTAGAATAACAGAAGATTTACAATAGAATATTTTCATCTTTCCCAACTCCCACAAACATATATCAACAATGAGGAGACTAAGCAACTGTGAAGGTCCTAATGAGTGGGTCACACTTGAAGAACAAATATGAATAAACATGTCACTCCTCCAAAGCTATAGGGTCCCTAATGTCCTTTTGTGATGTTCTTTCACTCTTCCTTGCTGTTGGTTGGGTATATTGCTGTAACAGCAAGCACCTTAGCAGACCCAGGATGGCTGCTAGGACTGGTTGTTTGGTCTGCTTTTCTAAAGGAAAGCAACCCGAAAAGGGTTAATAATCTTACTTTAATCAAATATATATGTACATATACAAACACACACACACACACACATATAATTTGCTTAGTTCAGGGGGAAAAGTCAGCACCCTGAACTTCAGAGAAAATACAAACAAATTATAAGCAGACAAAAAGTACAGACAGAGAAAATAACACAATTCAACAGACAAACAGACAGGGCTTCTAACTGTCGACCATTACATACATATAGTGTCAGTTACCAGAGAGAGAAGCACCAACATCTGGGTTTTCAAAGCTTCGAGGTTCAACAGCTACCCAGAGTCTTATCTGTCCAAATCACACAACTCTTCCCATAAGTAAGCCCCAAAGCAAAAACTCACCACAGATTATATATAGCCTTCTCCAGGGTCAGAGGCTATCACCACCTTCATGACCCACTGCCTGATTACAAAGTAACAAAAGACATAGGCATTCCTGAAAAACAAGCCTCCTCTAAGTAAGCTTCTCTTGTTGGGTTCCAAGTGAGACCTATTAAGGGGCAGAGAAGATCTTCAAATACCCTTAACATTATAATTGCTTCCCTGGAATCACTGTAATGCATGCTGGTCCACTGGTTGACTTAGTCTCTAGATCCTCTAGCTCTTGACTAATACCCTGTCTAGGGTATTGGTAGGAACTTTCAGAAAGAACCAGCACCTTTATTCTAGGTTCAAAGGAAAGCCTCCCTGATTCTGTTGCAAGGCTCTCTAGGCTCAGAGGCCTTCTATCTTCTGATTAGCAGGATCCCTTCTAGGCACCAAATTCTCTCCTCTAATTTTTCCATAGCAGAATGGAATTTAGGAAATCATGACCTTGAATTACTTTCTCAGGTTATATGTAAGCTCATGTCCCACAGAGCCATATACTTCTGTTGAGACATCTTTGACAATGTAGGGGCATAGAGAGGAGAGAGAAATCCCCTCTCGATTCTTGTTACAGTCTGAAAGAACCATCCACAAAAGTCTTAAAGATGTGAAAGGGCCCTAAAAGTTAAGTATTTTCTCAACTAACCCCAGTTGGGGCCAGATTTATTTTCTAGGCCACAATGAACAGGACCAATGGCCTTCATCTAATAGCCAATGCCCTATGATCTCAATGAGGTGAGAAATTTCTTCAGGTTGATTGGAGACTCTCAATGGCCTATATAATCTGTTAATATCAGGTTGATTATTTGATCAGAGACCTCTCTAATTTACAAAAACACTTACCTTAGCATTAAATCTTCTCTATGACCCAATGACTTCTCAAATCTTTTTAAGTTCCAAAATTTTAAGCAATATATTCAAACTTTCCCTCTACTAATTATTAACATTCTTCCAGTAATTTTTAGAATCACAGGTGAAGAGAAATTTTTTTCTGAATTATTTGTTAATTATAAATCAGATATGGGGCAGAATTACCTGGGGGCAGTGAGGAAGTAAGTGACTTGTCTGGGGTCACACTGCTAATATGTTATGCAATGCTGCATCTTCTAAGACTATAAATTACATAGTTCTCCATCTGCATTGGCAGGGACAGTTTCTCACTGGGAGGTTTCCCATACTACTGAAATCTAATAAAAAAAATTTCATGTTAAAGACTTGCATTTGGTAGCATCTTTGCATATGTAAAAGGCTATCTCCCCCTCCCCATTAGAATTACCACTTTTAGTATAAGTTTTCTTCCAATTTTATTTTATGGGTTCATCTTTATGAAATTTATGAATATTATATAAGGATATTTTGAACATGAAGTCTAGCAATGGAAATGTAATAAAACAAATCCAACCCATATTGATCCAAGTTAAGGTTGGCTACCATTTAATTTGCTTTACTAGCCTGCCTTCCACTTACCTTAAATATTTATTTTAATACTAAATGGTATGGTTTCAAAATACTGTGATGCAACTAAACAATGCAAATGCCCTTGGCACTAAGTAATCATTTGACTCTATGTTCTATTATGAAAAATTCTGAACCATCAATTATAATAAAAAAGTATTGATAACAAGACAAAGAATCTTTCTTTTCTAAGCTAATAGTGTTAGGTCTGAAAGTAACATACATTGTACCATCCATAACACATTATTTTTCAGTATCAAGAATAAGAATTAGTGGGAGTAGAGCCAAGATGGTGGAGTAAAAGCAGGGACTTGCTAGAGGTCTCCCCCAAATCTCTCCAAATACCTGTAAAAATGGCTATAAACAATTCTAGAGCTACAGAACCCACAAAATGACAGAGTGGAACACATATCCAGTCCAAGAGAGCCTGGAAGGCCGACAGGAAGGTTCTACTGTACTAGGTGGGGAACAGAGCATAGTCTGGCATGGGCCGTGCTGGCACAGATGAGCTGAAGCAGACCTCAGGGTACCGTGTCACCAGGAGCTGTGGCAGTTTCCAGACTCTTCAACCCACAAATGCCAAAGACAGCATAGAAGGTTAGTGGGAAAACTCTGTGAGACCTGGGTGAAAGGAGCAAGGTCTGGCCCCAGCCTGGGAGAGGGGGCAGCAGAGGCAGTGGTAGAAACAGCAGCAGTGGTTGCTTCCAGAGCCCTAGGCCCACAGACAGTGGGGAATCAAGTGGCTGATACCAAACCCCTGAAGCCTGGGTCATTGCACCTATACCCACCCCACGCCTACTCCCACTGCCACTGGAAGCAGAGTCCTACCTTGACAAAGAGTTAGAAAGGCAAGTATTTGGCTGGGAAGATGAGCAAACAGCATTAAAAAAAACAACCCTCAGACTATAGAATCTTACTTTGGTGACAATGAAAATCAAAACATACAACCAGAAGAAGACAACAAAATCAAAGCTCCTACATCAAAAGCCTCTGGGAAAAATATGAATAGGTCTCAGGCAATGGAAGAGCTTAAAAAGGATTTTGAAAATCAAATAAGAGTGGGAGAGGAAAAACTGGGAAGAGAAATAAGAGTGAAGCAAGAAAATCATGAAAAACAGTCAACAGCCTGCTAAAGGAGACCCTCCAAAATACTGAAGAAAATAACACCTTAAAAAATAGATTAATTGGGGGTGGCTAGGTGGCACAATGAGTAGAACAGCAGCCCTGGAGTCAGGAGGACCTGAATTCAAATCCGGCCTCAGACACTTAGCACACAGACACACAAAACCTAGCCATGTAACCTTGGGCAAGTTACTACTTAACCCCAATTGCCCTCCAAAAAGCAAAATAATAATAATAATAATTAGATTAATCCAAATGGCAAAAGAGGTCCAAAAGGTCAATGAAGAGAAGAATGCCTTAAAAAGTAGAACTGACCAAATGGAAAAGGAGCTCACTGAAGAAAATAATTACTTAAAAATTAGAATGGAGCAAATGGAAACTAATGACTTTATGAAGAATCAAAATACTATAAAAACAGAGCCAAAATAATGAAAAAATAGAAGATAATGTGACATATTTCACTGGAAAAACCACTTACCTGGAAAATAGATCTAGGAGAGATAACTAAAAAAATTTTGGACTACCTGAAAGACATGATAAAAAAAAAAGAGCCTAGACATTATCTTTCAAGAAATTATCAAGGAAAACTGCCCTGATATTCTAGAACTAGGGGGTAAAATAGAAATTGAAAGAATTCACTGATCATCTCTTGAAAGAGATCCCAAAAGGAAAACTCCTAGGAATATTGTAGCCAAATTCCAGAGTTCCCAGGTCAAGGAAGGCAGTCAGAAAAAAAGCAATTTGAGTATTGTGGAAATACAATAAGGATAAGACAAGATCTAGCAGCATTTACATTAAGGGATCAAAGGACTTGGAATATGATTGTAGTAACCACCCATTTTGTGAACATCCCCCATCTCACCCCATCATAGGAAAACTACCTAGGAAACCTGCCCAAAACTCAACAAAGCAGCAAACCTGCCAAGTAAGCCTGTCCATACCTGCTACCTGAAGCCTTCTTAGCTCCCCCCTTCTGTTCAGTTCTTGAAATAGATTTAGGAATTTTCCAGTTGGGCAACAAACTGATCACTAGGCAACAATCATTAAGCAACACTATCCTTTGGCTTCTGTATTTTCCCTGCTTATTCCCCTTGGCGACATTTATACTGTGGCTTTTGTCTATATAAACCCCAAGACTGCCTGACTTGGGTACATGGCAGCCCTGGGTTAATTATACTCCACAATAAACTCCATTTAAAATGATTAATGGTCTCCATCTTGCAATTTCACATTATAACATGATATTCAGGAGGTCAGAGGAACTAGAATTAAAACCAAGAATCACCTACCCAGCAAAACCAACTATAATACTTCAGGGGAAAAAAATGGATATATAATAAAATAGAGGAATATCAAGCATTCTTTTTTTAAATATTTCAGAAATAGACATTTCTACAAAAAACATTTATATATATGTATATATATATAAAAGGCTCCCCCCAAAGACCAAACTAGATGGTATCCTTCACCTGAATCACCAGGAAGAGTGATTCATTCTCATTCTTCTCTATTATTTTCCACTTAAGCTTTTAGTTTCTCAAGTAAAGCAGCCATGCCTTTGCTGTTTTCCCCTTTTTCCAATGTGGGGATAAGACTTTTCAGTCCAGATTTAACTTTATTTACCACTTCTGGATCAGAGTTTTGGAGGAGATGAGAAAGAATAATAGCACCTCGATTAACTCCTGCCCAGGTCTTCAATTTCTTGACACCAACATGCTCTACCAATGTTTTTGCAAAAGAACCTTCTCTTCCATTTTCTTTCATTTTTTCATCTTGTTCTATTAATCATTTCAGAACTAGATGTCCAGCTGGATGTTCTGCCATGTGGAGCTCTCCATCCTTGCCACCAGAAAATCATTTCAGGAGCAGCTAATTTAGCAATGGTATTCAAAGCAGGCTGAATATCTCCAATAGCAGATCCCAGGACATTAACAACAAACACACATGTTGATTTGTCTGTCATCAATTTCTGGACATGCTCCTGCACATAACTTAACAGGGCTGGGGAAATAGACTCCAAGAGTTCCTTACGGTGGATTATACTATCTTTCTTACTATGTGCATTTCCATCACCCTTCGTAGAACCTCAATGATTTCAGGTACAAGGTGTGCAGGATCTCTAGGGCTTAGTAAATACAAAAGAACTTTCCTTCCACATTTATTGTTCACTATATTTGGCAGGGAATTGATGATTTCCGACATAACTATTTGTTTCATAAGTTTAGTATCATCAACACAATCAAAGGCTGCCAGCAAAACTAAATGAGAATATTCACCGCTGTCTACTTTTTCAACATGTCTTCATTGTTTTAATAATAACTTTTCTGTCCTTTGGTGTGCCATGCCACAGACAGTACATGGCTACTCTAGCTCCATCATGTGTATGTGCAAGGTGTATTACAGCTTCTCTGATTGCTTCAATCATTTCTGATCTGAGCTTTGGGGGTGCATAGGTGAAAAAGTCCAAGAATACTTTATGTACCAGTGAATGTTTAATTACAGGTTTTTTTTGAGCCATTGGTGTAAGAATCTGTTTCATTTCATCCATAATAGCCTCTTGTTTATCAGGCTGTACCTCTAACACTTTTTCCATAGTTGGGTGAATTGTAGACTTGTAAAGCTGGAATGTATTCCCATAGAGCTCTTCTACCAGCATATTCCACTGTTCCAAAATTGCTTTGTCATCGTAAGCATATTCCACCACGACCAATGCTTCTGCATGGCACAACATCTTCCGCACTTGGCCTTTAAAACGTTTTATTATTTCTACAATTTGTGATTTATTTCCGTACATGAGAAATTTCTTAACGACATTTCTGGAATATTTGGCCTTACTCAATTCAACCCAATTATCTTTTAATTCTTCAGATGCTTCTTTCCTTTGTTCCCCTTTACCATATTGAATGTAACACTGGATAATAATTGAATCATGTGCAAATGAATACTCTTAATCTTGCCCTGAATCAACTTCTGTAATTCACTCATCAACTTTGCTCTTTTTTCTTTGTCACAATTTTCTCTTCTTAGGGATTCCCATATTTGCTTTGCCTTGAAAATGGTGTCATAGTTGCCTTATCATCATTGAGTTGTCTGCTTTACCTTAGTTCTTTCTTTTTCTTTTTCACATCATCCCACTTGGGTTTCTTAGCTGCTGTCTCTTCACCTCTGCCCTCAGGTTGGAACTTTCTTTTTGCCTGCAACTTGTTTCCTTCTTGTTTATTCTTGAACTGTTTCAGGTTAGTTTTCTTGGGTAACAAGTCCCCCTCCTGTTTATTCTTGAACTGTTTTGCACCACTTTTCTTGGGTAATATGTCCCCCACTTTTTTGCTTTTCAACTGTTTTGCGCCAGTTTTCTTCGGCAACATGTCTCCTTGCTGCTTATTCTTGAATTGTTTCAGGCCTGTTTTCCCAGGCTTTGTGTTACTTTTCTCAAACTTCTTGGAGCTGAATTTAGATCCTCTTCCTTCATCACCTTTACTCAGAAACTTCTTTGGAGATTTAGAATCATTGTCCTTTTTAAATCTTTTTTTTTCCTTGTGGTATCTTTCCACCTTTTCCTGTGAAATTTTTTTTTACCTTTGACTTCCATAGCGGCAATTCTGCACGTGCCACCACCACCGAACCATCAGCAAGGCAGTTTCTGCTTCAATTTCAAGCATTCTTGATGAAAAGACCAGAGCTGAATAGAAAATTTGACTTTCAAATACAAGAATCAAGAGAAGCATGAAAAGGTTAACAGGAAAGAGAAATCATAAGGGACTTATTAAAGTTGAACTGTTTACATTTCTACCTGGAAAGATAATATTTGTAACTCATGAGACCTTTCTCAGTATTAGGGTAGTTGGTAGATAGGTAGATAGATATAGAGAAAGAGAGAGAGAGGGGTCACAGGGTGAGTTGAATATGAAGGGATGATATCTAAAAAATAAAATTAAGGGGTGAGAGAGGAATATATTAGGAGGAGAAAGGGAGAGATAGAATGGGGTAAATTATCTCACATAAAAGAGGCAAGAAAAAGGTTTCACAATGAGGGGAAGAGGAGGAGGTGAGATGGAATGGGTGAACCCTACTCTCATCGGATTTGGCTTAAGGAAGGAATAACATACATACTAAATTGGGTATCTTACCTACAGGAAAAGTAAGGGGGAAGGGTATAAGGGGCGAGGGGAGATAGAAGGGGGGGCAGATTGGGGAAGGAGGTAGTCAGAAGCAGACACTTTTGAAAAGGGACAGGATCAAAGAAGAAAATAGAATAAGGGGAGGGGGAGTCAGTTTGACAATTTTTATTTCTCAATTAGAGATTAAGTAATAGTTTTAAAAATTAATGAAAAAATTTTAATGGGATCCTTAGTCATAAACTGAAAAATACTCCCAAGTTGAAAGATTTCTAAATAAAACTCCCCTTTTATATTTTAGTGCAAAAGTGTGTTTTCCAGTAATTTTCCATTGCTCAGTGATTTTAATACAGGATGGCATTGACTGATTATTTCCTGAGGATTCTCCATCAGAGCTTTCCACAAATGATGAAGTTAAAATGTAATGGAATCATGTTTCTTAAAATGTCTGTTGTTGTTTTAGGGTCATGCTAGGTATTATACATTTATAATCTTCTGCTTGCCCTCCTGGCAGGAATCAAAGTCTCCCTTGAAGAAGAGAGGGTGGAGGCAACTCAAGATATCTAGTCATACCTCCTTGTGAGACATATTCAGAGATAGGTTATTGTAATGGGAATGTAAATTTTAAAGATCTTCCCTGCCCCTAGGCTAAAGTGCACCTGGAGCCTGGGGTGGGAGGCTTGTTTTTCACTAGATACTTCTTGATTGGCCAGTGGGTCAATAAGGTTGTTACATTCTCTGAGCCTGGAGAAGGCTACGTAAGCCCTGATGTGTAGCTTTGTTTTGGGCCTCACTTTGAGAAGTTGAGAAGTGTTCTATAATTTTTCTAGATGAAACTTTGGGAAGCTGTCGCCCAGGGCCCCCCCCCCCCAGCTTTGAAACCCAGATGTTGTTTGGTATGGATGTAATGGCTGGACAGTTTGGAAATCTGTCTACTTGATCTGTTTCTGTCTTGATAACTCTGTCTGTATATTCTGAAGTTCAGGGTGCTGACCTCTTTCCCTTGAACTAGGTAAACGATACATATTTGACTGATTAAAGTAAGCTTGTTAACCCATTTTGAGTTGCTTTCCTTTAACAAAGCAGATCTAAGAACCTGTGGTGGCAGCGACCCTGGGGACACTGGGGTGCTTGCCTCTACAGTTATGTGAACACACATAAGCTACATATACACATATAACTATCCAACAACAACTGCTATATACAGCTATTAGTACTAAGTATAATTATTTATGTTTCCATCAATGCCCATTATATTCATGGAGGCAGAAGATTTGAGTTGCTCTGCCAGTCCTGTGCAGTCATTTCACCTTTATATGCCTCCTATTTCCTTATCTAAAAAATGTTTCTAATACCTTGCCTTACCTACCTCACAGTATGGTTGTAGAGACTAAATGCTTTGTACAAAGTCAAAGCCACTGTGGACCTTGGTTATCTGTAGAGACTATACCAAGCCCTAGCATTTCCGCTAACGGTATCAAATTTCAGAAACCCCAGAAGAATAGGACACTCAAGTCAGGCCACTAGGTAGAGTACCAAGGCCTAGGACAATTTCTTGCATATATCAGGTAGCTAATAAAGATTTATTTAATTGAAGTGACTTGACAGCAGACAGCTATAATGCTGTTCTTCCTTTCTATTCTTCTTTTCTGAAAAGTATAAAAAGTATCCTAACACCACACATCTCTGAACAAATACTTAATGGTATTTTACAATCTTGCCCATTTTCCAGCACCTTTATTGTTTCCCCCTTTATCCGATGAATTAATTAGGACCTTTTAAATAATTAATTTATTTTTAGTTTTCAACATTCACTTCCAAAGGATTTTGAGCTTTAAATTTTCTTCCTCTATCTCTCCTTCTGTTGTGCGGGTTTCTCCGTCCCCCCATGCCTCAAGGAAGTCAGCAGACTGCTGGGTCAGCTCTGCCTCCCCCCTGGGTCTCCGCCCTTTCCAGTCAACTCACCTGCATAGAAGTGGTCAGGCGCAGGAGTTTCAAGGGGTGTACTGACCAGTCACTGCTTACGAAAGGTCCCCTTTATAAGCTGAGGTTTTGCCCCAGATCCGGGCCTTTGCTGGCTGCTGCTACTGCTATTGCTGTACCTGGATATGTGGCCTGATCAGCCAACATGGCATTTTAATAAAAGGTCCATTCTAAAATTACTTGGGTCTTGCTCGCATTAATCGAGGTACAGCACTTCCCCCTTCCCAAGATGGAGGGCATCTGATATAGGTTCTACTTACACATTCACGGTAAACATTTTCCCATTAGTCATGATGTGTAAAAGAATCAGAACTAATGGGAGGAATCAAGAGAAAGAAGAAACAAAACACCAAAAGAAAAGGCGAGCTAATAGTGTGCTCCCATCTGCATTCAGACTCCAAAGTTCTTTCTCTGGATGTAGACAGCATTTTCCATCGTGAGGCTTTTGGAGTTGTCATAGATCCTTGCATTGCTGAGAAGAGCTGTCTATCAGTCAGTCATGGCCCAATATGACTGTTACTGTGTACAGTGTTCTCCAGGTTCTGCTCATTTCACTCTAGACCATTTCATCAATTAGGAACTTTTAATAGGATCTGTATAGAGATATCATTGATCATAATTACATTTTTTGAAATAGGGAGGAAAGAAAAAAAATCAGAATTAAAAAGCAAAAACAAATCGTTTCTCAAACAAGAAGACACTCTTGATTTTTCAGGTACCGTTGACAAGTTGACATAGTAAGCTGATTTCTGCTAATGCTTGCAGCTGCTTTTTTGATAGTTCAAGGTGGAGTGAAAAGAAAAGAAGAAAGGGGGAAGAAATAAGCAACATCTCAGTGGGTTAACCGCGTCTTTTAGAGTCAAGTTTCTGACGATGCTGACAAAAAAAGTTTTTGAGGTAGAGTTGTCCGAATAGAGAGGTTAGAAGAGGCAAACCAGTTTATTTAAGATATCACAGCTTGAAAGGGAGTGGCCAAAGGTCAAAGACTTAAAAAGGAAAAGAAGGCGCCAAGAAATGAGGCGATTGGGAAGGAACCAAGTGTGCAGAAGGTGTAGGTTACAACAGCTTGAAATGTAGTTATCAAAGGCAAGTGATTAAGAAAGGGAGGCAAGAAACTGTCGTAATGGAGAGGTGTGTGGTCAGGAACAGAGTAGAGGGAAGACCTGGGCAGAACTGAAGAGGAGGGAGGAAGATGAAGTATAAAAGGGTAGGTCTCCCAAAGACCACAAGGCAGACGGAGGGGAGTGCAAGTCAGGAAAAGAATCAAGGAATGCGCTCATACATAGCAAAGTTACGGAAGTGGCAAAGTCTGAAAGGGCAGCTAGTCCAGGAGTCGGAGAAGCAGCAGAGAAAGGGGGCAAAGGTGTAAGCGAAGCTAGATGTGGCCTGGGCAGCTCTGATAGGAGTGAGCCGACCTAGGAAGGCAGGTCTAACTGGGGGCAGGTCTGACCTGGGGCATGCATCAATGGGAGCCTGCCGAGGGAGGCGGATCTTACGGCAGGTAGCTCCAGGAGGTGCAGCCAAGGAGCCGACAGACAACAGGGACTGTTGCTAGTGGTGGTGCCCTGGGGTGCGTGGAAGGACAAGGCTGTAGGTCCACCTTCCCGCCCACACCGGCGTCTCCACCCGAGGCGCTGTCACACAGCTCGGGGGCGGGAGGACGGGACGCGCACCAACGCTAGTGGGGTTGGGCTGGGGGCGAACGAGGCCGGCGATGTGGGGCTGGTGGCAGGTAGTGCCGCGGGTAGCCCAGCGCTACCCATGGCCCACCAATGTGCTGCTCTATGGGGCTCTGTATACGTCTGGGGACGCGCTGCAGCAGCTGCTGCAGGGCTGCGAGCCTGATTGGCAGCAGACGCGGTGCGTGGCCACCGTGGCCATCGGCTTCCACGCGAACTTCAACTACGTGTGGATGCAACTCCTGGAACGCGCGCTGCCGGGACGCACGCCGCGCGCGGTGCTGAGCAAGGTGGTGTGTGACCAGCTGCTGGGCGGGCCCATCGCGCTGAGCGCCTTCTACACCGGTGAGGGTCCGCCGGGGCGGGACAGGCTGGGCCGGGAGCGAGGCGGGACGTGGGGCGGCGCTGCGGGGACTGGAAGAGCGGCCTGGCAGGCAGCGGCCCTAGTGGGCTTCGGGGCGCGGGCCGGCGTGACCCCTTGGTCCCTGCCTCCTGGAGGTGCCAGCGCCACGCAGCGGAGCCGGCTGCTTTCCTTTGGAAACTGGACACAAAGTATCACACATACGCATAAGCCGTATGGTGCTTACCCGAAAACAGCTGCAGAAAACGGGAAAGCAAAGGTCTCACGTCCACACAAACACGACACGCACACGAACACCTGGGCCTTGAATGCACTGCTGACACTCACAGCACGCATACATGGTGTGTTTCCAACAGAAATAGTAGCGACCTCCATCCTGTTTTTGGAAAGGGGTGGCATAAAATGAAACATAAGATTTCACTCCTACAAATGCAACCCGTGGACATACATATATCCACATATGAACATACACATAAGCACGCAACCTATTTATCTTTGTGGATCGCATCTGAAAATGTAGTGAGCAGTGTGGCAGCAGAAAATAGGGAAACAAAAGAATTTTCACAACGCTCACGTGGACATGGACAGACACAACCGGTTGGTTGTGGTTCTCTCACCGGAAAATGTAGCCACTCATCTGACTCTTGACTTTGACTCTGAGGGAGTGATTGTGGGGTAGGGGGAATTGTCACACAAAACCCACAGCTGTACATCTTGGTGATGAATGTCTGCGTATTTAGCAACCTCCCTCCCTCTTGATTCCATGGGTTCACCCAGAGTGGTTGCATAAAAACGGAAAACAGAAGGTTTAACATACTGGTGTGGATACCCAAACAGTATGCACACACAAGGCTGCTGGATTTTACTGTTCCCAGCAGCACCCTTTGTGATCTCCCTCCTTCCTTACACTATTTCACACTGAGATTTACAGAATCAGGGTCGGAAGTTCGCCCCAAATGCAAGGCTTTGTGAGCGGCGGGGGGAAGGGAGCGGAGGGAGCGATCCTTACAATCCTCTCTGGTTACTGACTGGCAATTGAATCACAGACAAAAGAAACCAGACAAAAATGAGAAACCTAGGCCTCGGAACTGGAAAGCCTAGGACTCAGAGACTAAAAAAAGGGCTGTTTGATGATGTAGCACAAAGTATATAAAAATTCAAGAAATGGAACGTTTGAGATGGTCTCTAGGAGTCTTGATTTTTACCTTAACATGTCTAGAATAAGAGTTTGCCCCCAGTTTACCTGAAGGCATACTATTGGAATTTCATTTTTATTCTTCACAAAATGGAGAAGATTATGGAAGAATAGGGCTTATAAAGAACATATCAAAAGACAAGGTAGCCTTCTGGCTTCTAAATTCTGTTTGGAATCCTTATGATAATGCAGCTTGCAGTTTCTAGGTCGCTCCAACTCCTTTTTTAAGTCAAAGTATTTACTTTTCTTTTTGTCAAGAGGTCACTTAGTAAGTCCAGTGCTGAAAGAAAGCAGTAGCTTTTGTTTCTCAGAGTGCTGTTGTTCAGTCTTTTCAGCCATGTCCAACTCTGGCTTCAGACACTAGCAAGGTGGCCCTGGGAAAATCACTTAGCCTCCTTACCTCAGTTTCCTCATCTGTAAAATGAGCTGGAGAAGGAAATGGCAAACTGTTCCAGTATCTTTGCCAAGAAAACCCCAAAGAGGTCACAGAGAGTCCAACATGACTGAATAAAAAAAGCATACAGTATGATAAAATCTATATTAGGTCTTTTAAAATAACTGTTGTATGTTTTTACAAATAGGCATGAGTATACTTCAGGGGAAAGAGGATAAGTTTTTGGACCTTAAGCAGAAATTTTGGAATACTTACAAGGTAAGTACCAAGCAGATCCTATTTTACTCAACATTAGACCATTGAGTCTGGGATGAGTCTGGTCATGGCACTCAACTGCTAAACAGTTTCAGTATATAAAGTTTAAATTCCTTAGCCTATCTTTCAAGGCCATCCAACAGTCTGGTCCTATCCTTTGTTTCTAGGCTTATTTTCATATTCATTTTGCTCACTCCAAGTTATAATCCAAATTCTGACTCCTCAACACTCCTGCACTTCTCCCACCCTCAAATTTTTGCCTATATACAGTTTGCTATACTTGTAATGTCCTCCCTCCCCCCTTTTTTCAGGGTGAAGTAATACTTATTATGGTAATTCAGTTTATAATAATATAACTACTCAGCTTATAAAACCCAACTCAAATGCCATCTCTTCCATCAGTAAAAATCTTCCCCCACTAAACCTTACATTGTACTTTGTTTTGCAAGACCTTTTTATGATATTATTGTATCATGCATATTTTGTTATATAATTTATACATATTTATGTGGATATATGTGTATCCTATGCTAGACTCTAAGTAAACTCCATGAAGGCAAGGACTGTATCTTTTTTTTTTTTTTAAAGCAATTGGGGTTAAGTAACTTGCTCAAGGTTACACAGCCAGTTATTATTTCTGGGTGTGGTGCTGAGTATCTGAGCCCGGATTTGATCCAGGTCATCCCGATACTGGAGCCGGTGCTCTTACTCGCTGAGCCACCTGGCCGCCCCTAAGCAATTGGGGTTAAGTAACTTGCTCAAGGTTACACGGCCAGGTGTTTCTGGGTGGGTGCTAAGTGTCTGAGCCCGGGATTCGATCTCCAGGTGTTCTCAACACTGGAGCCGGTGCTCTTACTTGCTGTGCAACCTGGCCGCCCCCAAGGACTGTATCTTATCTAAATTTTGGCATTTATAGCCAGGGTCTGGATATTTCCAAAGAGTAATGGTTTAAGAAATGTTTGTTGAGTTGATGAATTGACTTGTTAAACTGGCTATTGTTCTTAAGTAAGCAAGATTTAATTTGTTCATTTCTTAATATCATGCTTCATTGAAAATTAGTTAAATCAAGTCAATGACTCCCTAAAGTGTGGTTCAGGGACTTTTGTAGAGTCCTCAAAACCCACCAAGTCAAAACTATTCTCCTAAACAAATTAGCAAATAAATAAAGGCTCAAATATGGTAATATTTTTAAATTGCTTAACACAGTGCCTGACAGTAGGTGGTTATTAAATGCTTATTCCCTCCTACCCCCTCATAATAATACTGAGACATTTTAATTTTTAATATGGTAAGTATTAATAGATATAATCCACATAAAAGTTCTTTGGAATCCTCAATTTTTAAACATGTAAAGGAGTCCTGAGAGCAAATAGTTTGAGAAATTGTACTAGGGTATCACTTTGTCAGAGCCAATTACTCCCTCCCGCTCTTTTAAATCAATATAAATGTAAGGTTTGATAAGAAGACTGGAATTCAGATCCAGTTCTACCACTTAATATCCATGTGACTTTGAGCAAATCTGGCCTTAGTTTCCTCATCTCTAAAATGGGGGGTTGGAATAAGTGGCCTCCAGGGTTTCTTCCAGTACTAAGGCTGTAAAGCCTCTCATCCTATGCATATGAAATAAGGAGGAAAAGGGAATGAGAAATAAGATTTTCTCAGGCATGGGCCAGAGGGAGAAGGATATTATACTCTAGCACTTTAATCACAGTCCTTGTAATGGTTTCTGACTTGATTATGTTATCTTTTTACCACTGACCATAGTTTATTTAGAATTGAGGTCCAAGAAAGTTCCTGCAAAACTATAATAATTCCAAACTGTGCATGATTTAGTTAGTACAACATTTCCCATAATCACAGCCAATGATTCCAGGTGTACAATTGTAAAGGCAACCTTTTTGTTAAGTCTCCATGAATGAAACCATTCTCTGTGTTAACAAAGATAATTGCAGCTGGGGATTATATTACCCAGGGCTGTACTTAAGGGATGGCAAACAATCCAGACTGTGTATATTGCCTGTCCAGTAATTTTGTCATATAGATAGTATCTGGTTCCCCCAGATTTAAATCTTACACCAATTCCTCACTGTGGCATGGAAGGAACTCTTGAGTACCCAAACATCAAAGCTTCCTCTGATTTGGCAGGTCTTACCTAGCAAGATGGCAAGACTTCACGTGGTGACAGATTATAATTTGTTTAGGAAACCATTATTCCTCTCATCTAAGACAGCCTAGCTAAATTTGAGAAGGATCATTACCATAGAGTTGGTCATAAAGTGATGATTATTTTCATTTGTTTATTTGGTCACATCAGTTCAATAAAATTGTTTCTAAGGCACAAAAGATTACAGTCATCAGTGGTAATTAGCATTGATGAAATCATGGATCCTTGGAATATTAAAGAAGAAACCTGATCCAAAGAAATACTCTAGAGTAGCCTCCTTCAGTGAAAATCAGGGTGTAAAGATTAGGAAGAAGTATTATTAGGTAAAAGAAGGGGGTTGTGGAGAGATGTATCAGCATGCAATATGTACTCATTTAGGTTTATATGACTTAAGTCATACAACAGTGTTTCAAGTGTTCAGTATTTTTATTTTTTGCTTTTTGGGGGGGAGAAGGCTGGGCAGTTGGGGTTAAGTGACTTGCCCAAGGTCACACAGCTAGTAAGTGTTAAGTGTCTGAAGCTGGATTTGAACTCAGGTCCTCCTGACTCCAGGGCCAGTACTCTATTCACTGTGCCACCTAGCCACCCCTCAGTACTTTCTTATATAAAAATTAGAAAGCCTTTTTTTGGGGAGGGTGATTAAATTATTACTTCTGCTAATCACCATCAGTTTGGGGGGTTTTTTTGGAGGGGGAAGGCAAGGCAATTGGGGTTAAGTGACCATCTTAAAAGTCACCATCCATTTTCTTTTTAAAAATTGAATTTAGTGAGAAAAATCTTTGTATCAAACATCTCTGATAAAAGTCTATTATCTAAGACTTTATAATGAATTGAAATAAATATATAAAATCAAGAACTCCAAAAGATAAGTGGTTAGAAGATAGAAAGTTTTAAATAAAGTCCAAATAATCAATAACCATATTAAAAATCATCCGAATTACCAATAGCAAAAGAAACACAAATTTAAGCCTCTCTGAGGTTTTACCTACCATCAAAATGTTGAAGATGACAAAAGATGGAAATAACTAATGTTGGAGAAGATTTGGAAAGACTGACACACTAATACATTTTTGGTGGAGTTGTGAATTAGTCAACCATTCTGGATATCAGCTTTGATTAAGGCAAAAAAAAGTTAGAAAATTTCACATCCTTTGATCTAGTGATCTCATTACTGGATATATAAATCGGGAAGTCAAAAGCACAAAGAAAAGCCATATATGTATTTTTACTTGCAGATATATGTGTATGTGTATACATAAACATTCATAACAAAACTTTTTGTGATTACAAAAAGCTGGTAACGAAGTATGTGCCTATTGATTGGCAAATCACTGAACAAATTGTGGTAAATGAATGTAACAAAATACTATTGTGTCTTCAGAAATTACTAATGTGAGAAAGTCAAAGAAACATAGGAAGAGTTAAATGAACATGATGCAGAATGAAATAAGCAGAACTCAGTGTTGACCCCACAAATACCACTACTAGATATATTTCCACAAAATTTAAGAAGAGGTAAAGAATGCATATGTGCAAAAATGTATAGGGTAGCAATTTTTGTTGTAGTAAAGAAACTAAAGGGATGATACTCATCAGATGGGGTATGGTTGAACAGATTTTGAATTTGAATCTAATAGAATACGAATGAATGAATATGAATCTAATAGAATATGATTACAGTGACCAGTGAAGATTCCAGAGGACCAATGACAAAGCATGCTGCTTAACTCCTGACAGTGGGTAATACACCAGATCCAGGATTCTTAACCTTTTGTGTCATGGTCCCCTTGGTCTAGCTGAGCTTATGGACCTCTTATTAGAATAATGTTTCTAAATATATAAAATAGCATAGAATTACAAAGGAAGTAAATTATATAGAAATATAGCTACCACATTTTTTTTTTAGAAGTCCGCAGATCTCAGCTTAAGGGACAGAATGTTACATGCATTTTTAAAAGTTAAATAGCATTTTTCTCTCCTTTTCAAACCACTCCCCAAAAAGAAAAAAATACCTCTTAATAAATAAGCTTAGTCAAGCAAAACAAAATGCCATTATTGACCATGTCCAAAAGTGTGGTGTGTCTCACTGTATATTAGTCTTGAACATATTTGTCAGGAGGTGGGTAGCATTCTTCACCACTGATCCCTTGAAATCAGTTATGTGCATTTTCAGTAAGGCCAGGGTATGGTTTGCTTAACCGTGCTTGTTTGTTGCAAAGGAGGGTTTAATAATTTGAGGAAAGGAGAGTGATAATGATGAAAAAAAGGTGCAGTTGAAACTTTTTTTAAATGACAGCGTATAACAGAAGGAAATTCAAAGGGAGACATAGGACAACTTTGAAACTAAGGTGCTGAATTTATTATATACTTAAAAAAACAAGCGGTGTATTATAGAGATTCACTGTGTATACATAATATATTCCTCCTTTTTTGTTCTTTATATATGGAAGTGTTAGTATTTATTGGTGTTAGTCAAGTTTGTAATTACAAAAAAGTTATTAAAAGCAAACAGAACCAAAACAATATACATAATTAAAATTAAAACCATACTAAAAGGCAGCCAGATTCAGATTAATTATATGACTACCATTGAGTCCAGTGAACTGTTGAAACACAAGTCCCTCTTTTTTTTTTTACAGCAATTGGGGTTAAGTAACTTGCTGAAGGTTACATGGCCAGTTATTTCTGGGTGTGGTGCTAAGTATCTGAGCCCAGATTCGATCCCCAGGTCATCCCAACACTGGGGCCGGTGCTCTTACTCACTGCGCCACCTGGCCGCCCCTACACAAGTCCCTCTTTTCAGCAGAGAGAAGAGGAGCTACCAGTTCAAAATGTTTCATTCATGGTTGCTTAGACAGTCAGGTTTTGCCAAACTGTTTTTCTTTGTTAGAAGGTGGATTAACAGGGGAGTATATCAGGAAATAACTAGAATGTAAAAACACGAGACATAAATGAAAGTTTTTTTTTAATGAATTTAATGTACATTTTGTTTTGAGAGCACAGACAATTCCCAATAAACATACTAACAACATCCCTTTAAAAAATCCTCCATTGGGTAAAAAAGTCTATTGATTGCTGAGGACTCTGCCTTTTATGTCTGACAGTATATTAACAGTGACTGTTTACATGCCTAGGGTTTTGTTGCTTCTCTGTGTTGATTTTATTTACATTGTTTCTGTTGCTGTGAATATTGTCTGGGCAATACATTGTTTCTCTGGATACTTCATATTTGCACAAATATATTCCATAATTTATTCAGCTGTTCCTTAGTAGTTTTGCACATGTTTTTTTCAACCTTTTCCAACTCTACTGAAAAAGAGGGATTTCTAAGATCTGTTCTCTGGAATGAAGATTAGTTATATAATTAATCTGAATGTGGCTTTTCTTTTAGTGTTGTTTTAATTTTCGTTATTGTTGTTGTTTTGAACATTGTCCTGATTCTGTTTTGTTTTTAATAATTTAATGCTGCTTTAATGTTTATATGTAACAAGGTTGAGGGAACTGACCACATGACCTATAGGTGAGTAATCATCACTTGCCATGTGATGTGTTTCCATATTTCATTTTATCATCCCTGGTGCTAGAATGAAACTGGGGTATGTTTTTATATTTCTTATTAATTAATAAACTTTCAGCCTCTTATTCATCAGTTGGTTCAATCTTCTACCAGTTCAATAAATGTTATTTACTGAATAAACCAGAAAAACTGCTTTCCCCCATAGCAATTACTCATATATCTCTGTATATTAAATCCCTTAATCTGCTATGATTAAATAAATATTAAGGTTACCAAGTATATAATTCATCAATAAATGAAATCAACACTAAAAGTAATATGTAATTATTTACAATATTTTGTCCCTATCAAAGATCACAGCCAGAGTCACTTCAAACCCTCACTAGAATAACAGATGATGGTTTTTCACTTCTGGAAACATATTTCCATCATTTGAAATATTTATTGAAGTGTCTTAAGAATCCTCTCAATATTTCTCCTAATGATGAATTAATTTTAGCTTCTCCAGAAATAAATCATGTTAGCTCTTTTTCTTTCCCTCCTATTCTCAAGTTATGACTCTAGGGCACCCTACAAACTATCAGTTCCTTATAGATTCATTGTGATACTTCATAAAATAATAGAATAATTTTCACAAGAAAGAAGTTTCTTGGGGCGGCTAGGTGGTGCAATGAATAGAGCATCAGCCCTGGAGTCAGGAGGACCTGAGTTCAAATCCGACCTCAGACCTTAACACTTACTAGCTATGTGACCTTGGGCAAGTCACTAAACCCCAATTGCCCTCCCCCCCAATAAAAAAGCAAAAGAAGTTTCTCTTCACCTTTCTGTTTGTCCTCTCCATAGTTTTTTTCATAGTTCAAAGATAAAACACAAACACTCTTCATGACTCACAGAATGATGGTTATAGTTCCCATTCCAAACTGGAAATCTAAACTGTCTTTTGTTCAACCTTCCATTTGGCTTTTAAAAATACAATAATAATATCTGTAGTCTCTGTGGAAGAGCCTAGTGAAATTGTAATTACATATATTTATGAACCTTTTCTTTTTTTGTAAATTTTTTTTATTTTAAACTTAGATATAAAATGAGAAAAGAAAGAAAAACATTGCCATCTACACAGGAAACCATAAGAGAGGATTCAATATAAAACAATACATTTCTGTTCCAAGAAAGCCTATATAAGAAATATTACCTTGTTTTCAAAGCTACTGTGATAGTAATGGCAATTAAAGATTCCCCTGTATTGGCTTGGTTTTCAAACTGATTGTGTTAAAACCCAGAGCTTGTTAATCCCACCTGTGGG
This sequence comes from Petaurus breviceps papuanus, assembly GCF_028583685.1. Classification (NCBI taxonomy): domain Eukaryota; kingdom Metazoa; phylum Chordata; class Mammalia; order Diprotodontia; family Petauridae; genus Petaurus; species Petaurus breviceps. The sequence continues at coordinate 13,588,198 of NW_027185616.1, forward strand.
ATGGACTTTTTGATGTGAAAAGAAAGTCCTGAACTGGGAGGAGCTGGTGATGTAGATTTGGAGAGACAAGAGAGAGGCAGAAGAACTTTTTGGAAGCAGCACCTCGTGGAGGCAGAGAGAGAGACTGAGAGAATTGCTGGTGGCCACTTTGAATTGCCCTGGACTTTTGAGACCTGCCCCCCTGAGCTGCCAAGGACTGAGGAGACATGGCTGTTTTGCTGGTACTTTGTCTGTTTTGATGTTGTTTTGCCAGATTTGTCCATTTGTGAAAGACAGTCCTGTTGTTGAAGAAGTCCTGGAACCTGGCTTTTGGTTAAGAAGCCCTGAGACTGTCCTGCAGACAGAGTGAATACTGTCCACTGGCGAAGGACAGTGCTGTTGTTGCAGGGGTCTGGAGACTGTCCTGCAGACAGAGTAAATACTGTCCACTGGTGAAGGGCAGTGCTGTTGTTGCAGGGGTCTGGGAACCTTTCTGTTGGTTCAGAAGCCCTGAAGAAGGATTTTCTTGTTGTGTGTTTGCAGAAATCCTGGGAGAGGGTTTTGCTAATGTTTTCAGGGGTTCTAGGACTGTTCTACAGACAGAGGATGAATTCATGAAGGGACTGGCAATGTATCTTGTGGCCTTGCTAAGCCTTGTCTCCCCAGGAACTAAGATTGCTGAGAACTTGCCTCTTGTCAAGATGAAGAAAAGACCTCCATTTGGGTATTAAGTGCTGTGCTTAAACTTGATCTAACTCTGGGGTAGATTCAATGGTGATCCAGGGGTGGGCAACTTTTGACCTTTTTGTGTTCTATGATTGAACAAATGAATGTACTTTACTTATGTTTGGAAACTAATCTCCATTTGAGAAGAGGGGCTTTGTGGTGGACTAAATGAAGGTACAGCCTAGGGGTGGAGAAGTATTTAGAACAGGGACTTTGTAATTGATTGAATGAATGGAAGGTCCTGGTGTGGGGTAGTACTTGGAGATTATTTAATCACACTTAGTAAATGCTGTATTTTGAATGATGTCATGTTTTGATCTTCTCTGTTCTGGGTTTGTTACTGAATAAAATGGAGAGCACCTATGCTGGTATTCTGAACCTTGGGAAGTCGCCTTTCCTTGGCATTACATTACAGCTACCCAGCTTTTCTTTGCTTTCTTTCTTTTTTTTTTTTTTAGCAATTGGGGTTAAGTAACTTGCTCAAGGTCACACGGCCAGTTATTTCTGGGTGTGGTGCTAAGTATCTGAGCCTGGATTCGATCCCCAGGTCATCCCGACACTGGGGCCAGTGCTCTTACTTGCTGAGCCACCTGGCTGCCCCTTTTTCTTTGCTTTCTTGTTGGTTTTCTTTTGTTCTCTGCTGTTCTCTTTTTACTTTATTGTTTTCCCCTCCCTTCCTTCCCCCACCACCCTAAAGAAGACTACAATTAAGCGTTGATACACATGCACAGACACACACACACACATACACACACAGAGGTATCTATGAACATATGCATATACACTCATGCACATATATGTAAGTGTATACTATGCTTTTTTCCTCCTTATTATCTCTTTCTCTGAAGGTGGATAGCATCTTCTTTCATAAGTGTAAGTCTCTCCATGTTTTTCTGAATCAACCAGCTCCTTTCCTACACCACAGCAATATTCCAGCCCAATCACATCTTATCTGAGAGATTGGCTTATGAAACTTTTCTTGCAGATAACTTCCTTAAAAGATCAAACTACTAAATGATTCACACCTTTTAATTAAAGAGCTCCAGTAGTGTGTCTTTCTGTGTCAAAGCATGTGAAAAATCGAGTAATTTTTCTTGCATAATTTAAGATTTATCCAGAATAGGTGAGCCAATTCACAATTAAACCTGGAGTAAATTAATGTATCTATTTTTCAGAGCCCTCCCAGTGATGTTTTCCCATCTTTTAGCATTTTTTTGGGCTAGTTTTGGGGTGAGATTATAAAGCAGGTTTATTCGATTTACCTTTCTCTGTTGATTAGTGATTTTTAACACTTTTTGGGTGGTTATTGATCATTTCTGTTTCATTTGCAAACCATTTATTCATGTCCTTTGACTGGAGCTTTGGGGAATAACTTGGACATGAGAGGAGGAGGGTCCAAACCCCTTATCAGATGCTTAACCACCTGTGTGACTGACTTATTGCATCTTCGATTCTGTGTCTGCTTACACATTTTTCTATAATTGTGAAAGATATCACTTTCCATTCTCCTCTTTAAAAAAAGTCTTTGTGTTATAAGAATACAATAAATGGTCAAAGGACATGAACAGGCAGTTTTCAGAGAAAGAAATTAAAGATATCTATAAGCACATGAAGAAATGCTCTAATTCACTACTGATTAGAGAAATGCAAATCAAAACAACTCTGAGGTACCACATCTCACCAGTCAGATTGGCTAAGATGACAAAACAGGAAAACGATAAATGCTGGAGAGGATGTGGGCAAATTGGAATGCTAATGCATTGCTGGTGGAGTTGTGAACTGATCCAGCCTTTCTGGAGAGCAATCTGGAATTATGCCCAAAAGGCTATAAATACTTTCATAACCTTTGATCCAGCAATACCACTCCTAGGGTTATATCCCAAAGAGATCATAGAGGTGGGAGAAAGACCCAGATGTACAAAAATGTTTATAGCAGCTCTTTTTGTGGTGGCAAAGAATTGGAAATTAAGGGGGTGCCCATCAATTGGGGAATGGCTGAACAAGTTGTAGTATATGCATGTTATGGAATACTATTGTGCTATAAGAAACAAGCAGCAGATGGACTTCATATTTACCTGGAGAGGCTTATAAGAACTGATGCTGAGTGAGAAGAGTAGAACCAGGAGAAATTTGTACACAATTACAGACACAACGTATGTGTGATGACCAACTTTGATAGACTGGACCCCTCTCAGCAATGCAGTGATATAAGTCAATCCCAAAAGACTCATGATGGAGAGAAATATGTGCATCCAGAGAAAGAACTAGAAAGAACTGAGTTTATATCCAGGTGGAAGCAAAATACCCGATCTTTTTCCTTCTCTTATTTGGTTTTATGTCCTCTTTATCATTTTTCATTCCAGCCGATACAATCCATCTTTATAACCTGACTAATGTATAATGTGAAAGTATTTACAGATCCTATGCTTGACTATATGCCGCCATGGAGGGGAGGGCAAGGAGGGGAAAAAAATGTGAAACTCAAGGAATTGTGGAATTGAATCCTGTAAACTAAAAAGAAACAAACAAATTAATTAAACAAGGGAAAAAAAAAGAAAAAAGTCTTTGTGGTATGATGGAAAGAACACTAGCTTTGAAACTACCTGCTGCTACTTGGTGTTCAAATGTTATCTCTGTCATGACTTATGTGACCTTGGGAAAATCACTTAATTTTACCAGACCTTGGTTTCCTTATCTGGTAAAATGAGGATACGAGAATGGATGTGGTCCTTCTGAAGTCCATTCTATGACTAGATCTAAGATTCTGTCCTCTTAAATGCTTAAGACACCTTTTTTAAAAAAGCAAATAAATTCTTCTTGATTGTTAAGCTTTCAAGAAAGGTACAACTGAAGTTTATTAAAAGATATATGTGAAGTACTTTGGAACCACTAAGGAGGCAGGTAAACAATGTATTTCAATTTAATGTAGCTTTTTTCTTCTTAAAGCATTATATTTATATCAAAGAATCATTTGATAGTCTTTACACAGAATGGCAGCTCCTTTTGTTTCCAAAATATTTTCCTATGAGTTGACGTCATATTTCATAAGTACTTTCTTGAGTCAGTTGAACTGTGTGATAATATATTACAGTGTAAGGTCACAATATCTATTTTACTTCATATTTAAGAAATGTTTGTCTTTTACATATTCATCATTGATGCTGGCTAGCATTCTATTCTCAGAGTATAAGTATGACTAATAAAATTTACCATGTTTATTTCATTCTCTAGTTAACTAGTGAGATCTAATTTGAACAGCTTAAGCCTAAACCCAATACCACATGATTAGCCTCTGCCATGTACTTCCCAGCCTTTTGTAAACTGAGCGATAGGGATGAAATTAATCCATGTAATTGAAAAGCATAATAACAAAATTCTCCTTTGTTGCAGACTGGTCTCCTATACTGGCCTTTTGTACAGGTGAGTTTCAAACCTACTTTCCATGCCCACTTTTTAGTGTGTTTATACAGAACACCAATAACAAACTCTTTTTCTTTCTGCCACAGCTTACCAACTTTGGTTTTGTTCCCATTTACCTTCGGACAGCGTATACAGGACTCTGTGGTTTTCTCTGGGCTTCCTTCCTTTGCTACTCACAACAAAGGGGTGATGGTACAGTGTCATCAGTTTTTTCATGGCTTAAGAAAAAGGAGGCCAGTGAAGTCAAAAGGTCCCCAGAAAAATGATTGCTTTTAAACAAATTGTTCTCATCAAGTGACCAAAATTAATTTCCTAAAATGCAGTGAGTTGAACCAAGTAAATGTTATTTAATAATTCTTATTTCTAAATATAGCATGTTTCATTATGAAGTATTGTTGTACCATGGAGAAGAAATTTTAATATTAATAGTTTTGCATATATTTTATTATCAAAATGTCTTTTCATTTTTGTTTGAAAGAACAAAAGGGATAGGCTATTGTCAATTTTATTTATTTAATATTTTAGTTAATATTAATTTTAAAAGTATCATTGCTTAATAAAGCAATTACTGTATCACTTTTTGCCATTCTTATAATTTGATTAAAAAGTACTATGAAAATACAAATACTAGATTAAAAAAACTATTGTTATAAGAAAAACAATAGTGGGGACCTACATATATATTATATATATGTATGTATATGTATGTGTATATATAAAGTATATATAAGTAATATATGTGGATGTATGTGTGTGCATACACATACATACATATATACTTTTTTTTCAAACTCAAGATACTGAATTCTCATCCTTTTAGGCGCATAGTCCTCTGTGCCAAGAGTGGCCTTAAACAAAGTCCTGTGTACACAGAAACCAAATAACCAGAAAGATCAAATAACTGATTTTTTTCCCCACAGTACCATAGATAATCAATAATTATGATGAACTAAGGCACTGCGATATCTTAATCATCAGAGAAAGATTGTGAAGTAGCTTTAGTGTCAAGTGTATTTTACTGCATTTTACTTCTTCGAATCTGGTAATTCTTGCTTCAAATTTTAACTTTCACTTAAAATTTGAATATTGAATTGTAACTAGAGCTTCTGTTTTCCATTTCAAGTAAATGGAACTTTTACTTTCCACATCTATTTTACTGAGATAAAGCAATTGAAATTTTCAAGAATGTGCTGAATAAATTTTCCCTTTTTTTGGTCAAGAAGAACTTATTTAGGGGTTTCAGTAAAAACATCCAAAATACTGGTATTAAATTTGTGTTCAAGAATGTCAACAGTTTCAAATAAACTTTAATAGTTTTGATTCAAATATTTTAAAATTATTAAAAAGGTTCATCTACATCCAAAACTTTTAGTTTACAAATTGTGTGTTTATAAAATGAACCACAAAAAGATTAATCAAAATTCATGTAAGAAAGAAACCATAAACTTTTTTTTTTTGTTTTGTTTTTTGGAGGCAATTGGGTTTAAGTAACTTGCCCAAGGTCACATGGCTAGGTTTTTTGTTTGTGTGTGTTAAGTGTCTGAGGCCAGATCCGGACTCAGATCCTCCTGACTCCAGGGCCAGCATTGTATTCACTGCGCCACCTAGCCGTCCCAACCACAAACTTCTTGCTTTCATTGGGGGTATTTCTGGAATTGGAAAATGTGAGGCATTGAGTTTTTGACAAAAATGTATTTGCCTATCCTTGGGAGTATAACTTCTATCATCTAACCTATCTAAATACAGTGTCTCTTTTTTAAAAGCTGTTGAAAAATTTAGAATTGTTAATATAATTTGTGTTCTTGGGAAAACAAAAAGGTAATTCATAGATTAATTCTGAAATTATTTTTTTGCTTTCCAAATTTTATCTTGTCGGTAGTGTTTTTCAGTAGCAGTTATTTCAGGTGTAAAGATATTTTTTAATATGAAATGCAAAAAATTAAAATAAGTATTTTCAAAGTGATGACTTCTAGAGAGAATATACTATTAATAGTTTAGGCCTAGATTTTTAATTATTTTTTATGTTGGAAGAATAGCACTTGCATTACCTTGATTAAAAGCGTGGGAACAATTTCAGAATAAAAACTTTTTCTACACTGACAATTGAAGCATAATATTCACAAAAGTTCTAAAAGGGTATAGACCTTTCTTTACTAAAAGAGTGGATTAGTCATTAAAAGTTTATATTTGTATGGATTTTTGCAAACAATATACTTCACTTTCCAGTGTAAAAATATGTTTATGTTACAAGGGAAAGCTGAAATTAGTTCATTTAAGATAGTATATCAACCAATTTAATCTTATTTTATTGAGAGCCTACTGTGGGTGATAAGAAGAAATATAAGACATAGTTCCTATCTTAAAAGAGCTTACAACTTAATTGTAAAACATGCCTTCACGAAAAATTAAATAATAGTGCAAGAAACATCACAAAACAATACAAATTAATTGCCAAATGAACATAGAGACAGTAAGTGCTATGAATTTACAGGAGATAGTGCACATTGTAGACTGGAGTGATCTGGGAAAGCTTCATGAAGAAAGAGAGATTTGCAGGTAACAGGATTTGAAAAGTCAGAGAAGAAGAGAAAGGTCATCTTGGACAATTTTTCTGACTTTAGCTTCTCATTGATGATAATAATTTAATATTTTTCTTAGCTTTGTGTAGAAATTGACTTTTGGTCCCTTTATCTCTCACACTGAAATTTTTAGCTGAAATGGATCAACTTGCATATTTAAAACTGTTATTTGATTGCAACTATTTTGACTGAATTGACCAAATTGATGTGTTATTGACATAGCCTTAAGAATTTTTAACAGTTTTTACTAGAGCTGATTATTAATCAGGTCACACTGAAAGTTGGAACTTCTGACTTATTCAGATTTTCTAAATGATGTTATTCTATTTAAATGAGTACTTTTTTAAAAATATAGCTTTAAGTTCACTTATATGCATAGCAGACCATTGTATGCATTAAAAAAATATTGTGATCTCTTAGCACTCTATTTGAAAGGATACCAAAATCTTTTCTGTTTCCTATGAACCGTTTAGTGAAGTTGTACACTAAGTGTATTAAAGGTAGAACATTTGGAAAAATATAACATACCTTTCTTTACACTAACAACTTGTATTGAGAAATCAATGGTTTAGATATATAGGTGTTGTATAAGTGGTTTTCTTGTACTACTAATTGGGTTCATCTGATAATATTACCAAGTAAGCCGTCTCGGTGCCAGCAGATGTGGACCTTGTGATGGCTGCATTTACTTTGTGTTCATAAATAACAAGTGTTTGGAATCAGAAAGGGACTAAATACAAATTAATAAAAGTCTGTCTCTAAAAAAGCATTCCTGTAAAGCTTCTAAAGGAAGAATGATCCAGAGATGGGGAGACACTACCTCTTTGATTTAATCTGGCTGATGAAGTTGTATTGTGCTGGTCATTGCTGCTGAAGCCAATAGAATAATTTCTTCCTTGGTGGGCAATTGTGATTAATCCATTGAGGTCAAAATTTCTGAAGGAGTAAAGATGAAAAATAGTTGAAGATTTTTAAATAGTAGAATATGGCATGAGTATTTTTATTAGACTAACATTTCAAAATTTACATAGGTTCTTAACCTGGGGTCCATGAGCTTGGTATTTTTATAATATTTTGATGACCATATGTCAACATAATTGGTTTTCTTTGTAATCCTATATATTATATTTTATGCATTAAACAATATTATTCTGAGAAAGGGTATACAGGTTTCACCAGACTGCTAACGGGGTCCATGATATGAAAAAGTTTAAGAACCCCTCACTTTGATACTTTCTTTTTATCTTTTTTCCCTATTTGTCTTTCTCTTTTTCACTTTCTTCTCTCCCCACCCCAAGTTAATTAGCCATAATATGAATTTGTAATATATTTTAATTATTTATCATATTTACCAAATAAAGTTTTACTTCCCTATTCTTAATTTTAAAATTATGACTTTAATTTCTGTTATGTGTATATCTTTTTAAAAAGCCTAACTGTATCGTTACTTTTTACTAATATAAGCCCTTCTAATAATTTTTTCCACATTTTAAAATTACTGTCCTGTTCCTGTTACCTTCTCTCACCAGTTCCTCAGATGCCCAGTGTCTTCTGACTGCCCATCAGCTGCTTCTTTGCTTCCATTCATGTTTACCTTAATTCAGAAGTTCCCCTTTTGCCTAAATTACCTCATTCTTTCTCATTTTTCCATTGCCTTCAAAATACCCAGCTTCTTACTGAGGCTAAACTCAAATTAATCTAATTACTGCAAATTGTGGTTGAATTTCTCATCTGTAAAGTGAATGGAGTTGGAAATCTATATAATCTCTAAAATCCTTCATACCTCTAAATGTGTAATCCTATGAGTCCCAGAGGTGTGCTGGAGCCAGCTTGAACCAGACTAAGAGAGTGGATTGTTAAATTTTTAGTGTATTGACACCTCAAAAATTGGCAAAAAAAAGTCAGGGCTTGATTTATGATTGTCTAAATTTGAGAAAATGATAGAGAAACTGTTAATAATGCATATTAAGTTTAAAAGTGTGTCAGACATCTGTATATTAATATATATATATTTCCCCCCCTGGAGAGCCAATTATTAAACATTTACCAGTCCACCCTTGCCTGTGACTGATAGATAACCATCTCCCAGCCCTTCCCTCAACATTCTCGTGTATGTTCTTGTCAACTGAAACAACTGTCTTGTTGAAGGACTGTTCTTTGATATGGGGAAGATGTTTTGGGGAGGTGTTTCTTTATGCCATCCCTTGGAACATACCACTTGCTTCTTCAGGCCTGTGTATGAGACCTGGGGTGGATGGAAGGAAGAAGCAACCATTGTTCCTTCCTATCTGGATTTGAGACTGGGGTGACCTTGATCTTGACTACTCTCAATAAACGTGGGCAAGTCTAGTTTTAGAATAGATAGGTTACTCTACGCCAACCCAAGCACAGCTTTGTAATCTATCATGTCCTGGGTATATATAGGAGAGCCAGCTTTCAGAAGAACCAGACTGTGACCACCTCCTGCTTTTTAAAAAAGGAAAGCCTCAAGTCCTTTGATTTATGGGACCTGGAATGTTCACGTGGGATTCAGTAGGTCCTTGCTCCTTTTATCTCCTCTGAATTGATGCTCCCCCCACCCTGCAATCTCAGCTTCTACTCTCTCAAAGCCCAATCACCTCTTTATCTCATTTTCCCGAGGGTTAGGCTGGAAACTCACTAAGTTATCTTAGTTTCTCTAAACTACTATTCGACCAGGACTCAGCCCCCAGGAAAACCACTTCTAATCTCAGGATTATCTTAGGTCCAGAAACCCAAACATTTTCTTTCTTAGGAGATGGAGATCAGAGGAACTGGCCAAAAGCTTAGCTAGCTCTCTCTCAAACTGCTAACTAATATCCACCAACTTCACATATGCCCACTCAGCATGATTTGTTTATTTTGTCATATTGTCCAGGGTTTGTGGAACTTTCACAACTTGAAGTAATAGAAGTAGTAATATTCATAAATAAAGGAATCAAATCATACATAGGGGATAATTTCTTTCGTTTCTATATGAGGCCAGCCATGGCTCTGTCTCTGGCAGCTAAACTCCATATAAAAATTGAAATTCAGGTAGTTATCCAGACATTTCCAAATAATATGATAGCTGAGTTTTAGTTTTAGTTTTTAGGTGGATTAAATACTTTAATGTCCTTTTTGTGGATACAAATTCAAAATTGGTTCCCAGTTAGATGCTAAGCTTCTCTGGGGCAGAGATAATATCTAATTCTTTTGAGCCACTACTCAGCACCTAGTACTGTGCCTGGCAAATATTAAACAACTAGTTCTCTACCTCTTGATTGATTTCAATTGTCTCCTGTAGGGCTAAGTACCTGATACGAGGCTTAAGTACTGACTTCTCAGTGTTAGAAATAAAATGCCTTATTTGATCATGGTGTATAGTATTTACCGGAACAGTGAAAGAGACGAATACAATTTTCAAAACATCTTGAATAGAAAATGTTGTTGTGTATTGGAAATGCTAAGTTGATTACATTTTAAAGATTAAATTGTACATGTATAAAATCTGTAATTTAAAATCACATTTTATTATGTCTCCATGAAAAATAAATTTTAATCATAAATACAGCAACTGATTTGTGAAGTTATTATTTTTATTGCCATTCTAAATGTTTTAGGAAATAGAGCAAAAGAATTGGTTCGACTTCTATGACGAATGGAAATTTTTATTAATCCCCTTTATTTCAGCATAACATAGTTTATTCTTTTAGATTGGATTACATCTGTGATCTGATGTAGTCATCAATAAGAAGTTTTCCTTGTCTGATCACTTATCTTTATCACGTAATAACTCTTCGAAATGTTGGCAAATTAAATCCTAGGCGATGATTCTAGATAACTCCTCAAAAATATTATTCTTTGTGTAATAGAAAAATGGAAGAATGCATTGTAAACACAAATGCATTGCATGGATTATAGTACTAAGCAGTGCTTTTTCAGCCTTGCCTACAGCACTCTCTAATGGCTCAGTCAGTTGGTCAACAAGTATTTATTAAACATTTGCTATGTGCTGGACACTGTGCTAAGTGTTAGGGATACATACACAAATAAAGTGAAAGACAGTCCCCATCCCGGAGAAGTTTACATTCTAATGGGGAAGACAGTACAGAGAAGGAAGTTGAAAATGGGAGGGGGGAAGGAGGAAGGTCCCCAGCAAGGGGACGTGATGGAGGATTGAGGTTGGGGAAAAAAAGGGGGGGGGGTGGCTATGTGGCACAGTGAATAGAGCACTGGCCCAGGAGTCATGAGGACTTGAGTTCAAATTCTGCCTCGGCCACTTAACACACACACACACACACACAAAAACTAGCCATGAGACCTTGGGCAAGTCACTTAACCTCAATTGCCCTATCTTCCCCCCTCCAAAAAAAAAGAAAAGTGAAAAAAAAAGATGTTTGGCCTGGGAGCCCTCTGTAAGTGGAGGCTGTGGGAGGAACCCTGCCCTCAGAGGGAGAGGCCCCAGGGGGCAAAGGGCACAGAAAGTTGTCACATCCAGGGCTGAAGTGATTTCCCTGGATAAAGAAGTTTCTAGAGAATTATGGAGTACAGTCTATAAAAAATGAAGAGATAAACACATTTCCTTGTATTTTAAGATGGATAGGCTTTTGTTTTTTCCTTCAATTGTTTTAACTTTCTGTATGTGGACAATAGAAAGAATACTTGCTTTGGGGTCAAAGGACCTGGGTTCAAATCCAACCTCTGATGCTTATTACTGTGTGACCTTGAAACAAGTTAGTTTACTTTGCTGGGCTTTGCTGTTCTCAAGCATAAAATGAATAGTTTGGACTAAATTGTCTCTGAGCTCCCTTCTAACTCTGAATCTATGATCCTGTGTCTTGCCTGAAACAGATTTTCTGAGGTGCATTCAATGAAGGAATTTATTGTATATGTACATGTATAACATACATACATACATATATATAACTTTATAGATATACTTTTATGCATATATAGAGATATTTTATGTATATATGTATACCTTTGTGTACATATGTATAATTTTGTATATATAAAGAGATGTATAGACATGTGTATGTAGATTATATCTATTTTGTGTATATATAGGTTTGTATTCTTTTATGTAGATACAGATTTTGTATGTGTATATATGCTTATATGTATATATAGATACATATACTTTTATGTGTGTATAGAAATATATATACTTTTGTATATATAGATATGTGTAGTCTTGTATATGTAAACTTTTGTGTATAGATTTTGTACATATGTATACTTTTATATAGGAAGATATGTATACTTTTAAGTTGTATAGATACGTGTGCTTTTATGTGTGTATATATAGATTTTTATACTATATGCATTCTTTTATGTATATGTTTAGATATATACTTTTATGTATAGATAGATACGTATACATTTATGTGTACATAAAAACACACATGTATATTTTTTGTTGTTGCTATACAGTTATTTCAGTCATGTTTGACTCTTTTTGACCCCATTTGGGTTTTTTTTGGCAAAGACACTGGAGTGGTTTGCCATTTCCTTCTCCAGCTCATTTTACAGATGAGAAACTGAGGCAAACAGGGTTAAGGGACTTGCCCAGGTCACACAATTAGCAAGTGTCTGAGACCAGATTTGAACTCAGGAAGATGACTCTTTCCTAGCTTCAGACCCAGCACTATATCCACTGTACCACCTAACTGTGTGCACACATGCATACACACACACACACACACACACACTTTCATGTGTCTATACACAGTAACATTAATTTTAATTTTTCTAAAACCTGTTTGTCATTGGAATTATTGTTTGCTACATTTACCCCTGAATTACAGACTTTTCCCATAATCTATAATTTAAGAGGGTATGAACCAAGGGGAAGAAAATAACAGAGATGTTTGGATTTCAGGTTTGTTAAACATTTTTATTATCCTGTATGTGCAAATGTATCTTGCTCAAGGGTTGCATTTTAGGAACTAAAAGGGAAGTAGAAGATAGAGTAGAAAGATAGTCCTTGCTTATTTTATTTCCTCAATAACCAGGCTAAATTTCAGGATAACACCTCATTGTTGTGAGGGAGAGGGTAGAGGTGGTAAGGAAAATGTGTACTAATAAAAAATTTTGCTGATTTTAGCTGATTTCTCTTTTCTGCTAAAAATGGGAGAATTCGTTTGTATAAGGATTTTGTGAAAGTTGTATATAGTTGTATATGGGTTTTGTGATGGTTAATAATATTCATAGAATTTGTTAAAAAGACATAAAGTCTTAATTTAGTGCAGCTGAACAGTAGGTTTTAAACCTACTATGCAGAAATTATGATCTGTCAATTTTTATGCATACTGATGATACTCCATAATGATATATAATAGTAGTAAGATGAGCTGAAATTCTGAGGCTTTTGGTCAACTAAATGATGATATTGGCATTAGAATGCACCTAGCTTGATGATTTATGAATTTTTATATAGGGTTTAGTAGTAGAAAACTGGGCACATAAACTTTTTCAACCCTTGGGAGAAGTTACAAAAAGCAATACAGCATATACTTTTTGGGTCATTTCTCTCAACAACTTAATGTCGATTATATTACACAAGAGAAGAATGGTTTTCAACATATATTTATCTGTATACATATGTACATAAACAACAAAATCATATTGTAAATGAATCAAAGTTTGAATGAAAAGTCAAGGATTATTTTTTCCACAGATATACAGAAAGAAGAGCAAGGAAACTGAAATAAAATTACCCAGTTCTCCAACCTTATTTTTTTTTTATTTTATGCCACCTATATTTCCCACTGTATAGAGCTATCCCTTACAATAAAGAATGAAAAAAGAAGTAAAATAAATTCGTCAAACCTAACATTGAAAAAAAAAATCTGACATATGTACTGTTCTGTTCTCTTCTTTTCTGACCATGTTCATTAGTTCTATGAACACATGTAGTTAGGTGAAATAACATGGAGTATTTAATCCCATAGAAGTGACACTATAAATAGATGGTTAACTGAATGATGTTAACAGCATAGTTTTGTACCTTTAGAGTGAGGTTTTTGTTGTTCAGTCGTTTCAGTCTTGTCTGACTCTTTGTGTTCCCATTTGGGATTTTCTGGCAAAAATGCTGGAGTGGTTTGCCATTTCCTTTTCCAGGTCATTTTTATAGACGACGAAACTTTAGTTTCAGGAAACGATACATTAATAAGTACTAAAAAGTGTACTATAGACTCAAGTGTTGTGGGATTTCAGAGGAAAGAGGAAAATGAGGGTTGGATCACTTAGGTAAGACTTTACAGAGATGTTGGGACTTGAACTGGGCCTTGAAGAATGAATTTAGTCTGAGTTGGTAGGGAAAGGTGGAGACATTTCAGAGTGAACGGCTAGTTATCACCATTTTCAAATACAACTAATAGGGAAGGCTAGGTGGCACAGTGAATAGAGAACAAACAGGGTTTAGTGATTTGCCCACAGTCACACAGCTAATAAGTGTCTGAGATAAAATTTGAACTCAGATCTTCCTGACTTCAGGCTTGGCGTTCTATCCACTGTGTCACCTAGTTGCCCTTGAAGTGAGGTTTAGTTATACTTAGTAAAAGTTAGTGTATATTACCTGAACCTATTTTACAGATGAGGGAACTGAGGCAAACCAGTCACCCAGGATTGTACCACCTCAATGCTTCTTATTAGTTGTATTTTTTTTGGAGGGGGGAAGGCAGGGCAATTGGGGTAAGTGACTTGCCCAAGATCACACAGCTAGTGTGTCAAGTGTCTGAGGCAAATTTGAACTCAGGTCCTTCTGATTCCAGGACCTGTTCTCTATTCACTGTGCCACCTAGCCTCCCCTATTAGTTGTATTTCAAAATGGTGATAACTAGCTGTTCTGAAATGTCTCCACCTCTCCCTACCAACTCAGACTAAATTCATTCTTCAAGGCCCAGTTCAAGTCCCAACATCTCTGTAAAGTCTTACCTAAGTGATCCAACCCTCATTTTCCTCTTTCCTCTGAAATCCCACAACACTTGAGTCTATAGTACACTTTTTAGTACTTATTAATGTATCGTTGTCTCCTGAAACTAAGACTTGGCTTACAGTCCCTACCCAGGTAACTAGGGGAAAGGAATGCATGGTACCCTCCACTCCCAGTATATTTAGACCAACTTTCTATGCACATAATAAGTTCAGAGTATTAAAAGGAGGAAGAACAAAATTGTTAAGTGATCAACCAATTGTCTTCAGATAGAAATAAACTCCAGAATCACTTGCAGTCACAAACATGAGTTCTTGCCAGTCAAAAGGTGGCTGTTGAGCATGTGGAGTTGCACAGGACAATGTCTTTAGTTTTCTCTCTTTCCTACTTCTGGATTGTTCCTCACGACATTCCCAGCCTGGTAGCATTGTCAAGATGACCCACTGATTTCTCAGGCAAGGTGATGATGATTCTCATATTTCTGTGCCTTCTTCTCAGAACAAAATGAGGGCAATACTCACCATGACTTACTATATTCCTCTGGTGATCATTCCTCTGTTCTCTGGTCTTTCCTAGCTACCAGTCTTTGCATACCTTGGGGTGGAAACTCTTTGTTTTTCCATAGTTATTAAACTTAATGAGGAAGGAGGAGAATATTCTGGCAATTGTTACATTTTTCTCTGGCCAAAATTCTGCAAATCATACCATATGACATATGTAACAACCATATAAAATGTATGTATTCCCATGCATTATATGATACAGATTATATAATGTTCACTTGGTAAATTCCACTCAGAGGAGCTTGAAGTTCATGTACACTATTCCTGAAATAATTTTGGGAGCTGAGCTGTTATATACAAGCCTGCCTTTGTCATGTGCTTCTGAGAGAAAGAGGGGGTACAGAAGGGAAAGAGTAGCTCCTAACTTGCTTTATGTAGATCATGAAGAGGGACAGCCCCTCTGAGAAGAGTCTAGTTCCTCTTTTTTCAGTTATCAATCATCTTGGAGGCACCCCTAGCCACTGGAAATCAAAAGAGGAATTTCCTGTGTTCTCTAAAGACATGCCAATGTACATGTTTATCTCTTTGAGATGTGCACCGCGCCCCCCCCCCCATACCCTATAATACATCCATACCCTACAATCACACGAAATTGATTAGGGAATTCATTAAATTGATCAGCATTTTGGCCCACAACTCCCCTTCATCCCCTAACACCAATAAGAAGGAAGTAATATTCCTCCACTTGTCTCATCTCTCAAATTCCTAGCCCAGAGAGGATATCAAAGCCAATTTAAATAAAATATTTAAGATTATTCCAGGTAAATGTGGTCACAAAAAATAAGTATTAGTTCTTGGCATCTACATTTGTTTTCCATTTAATTGAAAAAGGTTGTCACTCTGCCCTGCTCCCCCTCCCCCCACACACACTTTATGAGTCTCTAAAGGTCAAGAAGACCCCCTGTGGCAATTCAGAGTCCTGGTCTGCAGCCCTGGAAGAGGATGTCCAGAGGAACAATCAATGATCTTAGAACCCACCTTCAAGATTCCAGTCCAGTGGTAGCTTGAGTCATTCAGCATGCGTGCCATTTTTGGATATAGAAATTGGTGGAATTAATGTTATGGAGGAATAGGGATAAATTGATCCTACTCCCCTCAGAGACTGAGGTGGTATAAGAGAGAGTATACCCCTGAGGCAATGTGGGAAATATTTATATGTTTTTTCTTGCTTTCTCTATGAAGTAAATATCCCTTTGTAAAAAGTTTAATGTTTTTCCCCCCAAGGCAACTATCAAAGACTATAAGTTGTGAAACGATTGTCAATCTGCATTAATGGACAGAGATTTTCACTGAGACTTTCCGACATGAGTGAACTCTAACAATAACAACAAAAAAATCATCCGTTATCCATCAGAAGGCTCTAAACTCCTTGCAAATCTCTTTCTGTCTCTGTCTCTGCCTAGGTCCTTTTTTTCTTTTAATCAGTACTTTTAAAATCCTATTTAAATACTAGACAACTATGATTCAAAACAAAAATACAGGAGGTTTCCCAAAAGTCTTAGTGTATTTTAAGCTTTAATAGCATAAATAGGTTATTAGCTTGAATAGCTAATATATAATAAGTATGATAACTGTAAAGACTTATGTATTCACTAAGACTTTGAGGATACCCTATATATTGGGTTACTCTATAATAGACAAGGACATCCTTAGAATCCTTTGCTATTTTCCCTGATCCCCTTTCTTGTAATTTGCTTGTTAAAACAGACTCTATTCTTGCCATTTCAGTCCATGGTTGAATAACAGTCATCTTGCTGAATCATGAGTCATGATTTGGGATCCTGATGTGTGTGTGTGTGTATGTGTGTGTGTGTGTGTGTGTGTGTGTGTGTGTGTGTGTGTAATTCAGGTTCAGGTAGAACCACATATTTGTAGCCTTGACTCTTTTGGACCCCCTGTTTCTTTATCAAGCTTACTTTGACCAAATCTTTGAGGCTGAGTTGAATTAAAAAAAAACCATTGTGGGTTAGAACAAATGCCCACATCTGACCATTGTACCCAGTGGCGATGATAAGGTCAGGGTCTTAATCCACACCCAGGCAAGAGGATTCAAGAAAAAAAGTCAGTCAAAAGCTGGGCAGACCCTGATACCACTGAGTAAATTAATTGGATAGATGACAAAAACTATTCCTGATTTTGTATTATGTCAGCACAGCCTGACAGACTCACTTTAAAAAGTTCATTCTTCTATTTCTACTAGGGTAAAAGGGTATGGCCAATGTGTGCCCACACCACCCCAGCCAATTGTTGTATGCTAGCAAGACAGTATCTCATTTTCTAAAGCAAGGACCACATCTAGTTATCTGTCTATAAGCCATGGCTGGCTGCTTCCATTCCTTGCCCCACATACTTTTATTTTCATGGCTAAACAATGAAATTGTTAGTTATATTGTTCAGAGATGGCTCAGTAGGTTGATGACATTGATTGAAGCATTTCACATTAATCTTGTGTTCTCAAGACCATAATCACAATGTACCATGATAACATGGTATTGTAATGCCATTTCTTGCATCCTTCTACAGGTATAATTTGGAGCACGGGTCTATTGGTCAGACATATCTATTCTATATCTTGTACACTGTTTAGCATGTAATGCATTAATAATAGTAACATTTTATTTCATACAGTATGATTCACAACTTGATCTATTTTGTATCTCATTGCAACTAACAAATGTTCTCCTTCTGAATCAGCATTATCCAGATGGTATTACTGACCAAAATTAGACCACATATCCCTCTTCTTAGCCCCATAAGCATTGAACAATATTAATATTTCTTTAAAATGTATTGCTTATACAGGTCATGCAATAAAGTAAAAATTGGCATTTGTGTGGTATGTGCATAGTACAAAATCAGAGGGGAAAATCAACAATATTTAAGTTCTTACGTAAGTACTTTGTTATAGCAAATTGGTAACATTAATTTCAGTTGAAGAATCATATTACAATTTTTTTTAACATTTGTTTTTAAAACTTTGATTTCCTGATTCTTTCTCTTCCTAATTCCTCACCCACCCCCACTGGGAAGACAAGCAATTCAATATAGGTTGTTCATGTGTAGTTACGCAAAACATTTCCATAGTAGTTACACTGTGAGAGACTAACTGTATTTCCCTCCATCCTATCCCAGCCCTCAGTTCTATTTTCTACTCTGACCCTGTTTCTTTTCAGAAGTGTTTTCTTCTAACTACCCTCTCCCCCAATCTGCCCTCCCTTCTATCATCCCCACTCTTATCCCCTTCCTCCCTACTTTCCTGTAGGGTAAGATACCCACTTGAGTGTGTATGTATTCCCTCCTTAAGCCAAATTCATTGAGAGTAAGGTTGACCCATTCCCTTTCACCTTCCTGCTCTTCTCCTCCATTGAAACAATTTTCTCTTGCCTCTTTTATGTAAGATAATTTACCCTATTCTATCTCTCCCTTTCTTCTTCTCCCATTATATTCCTCTCTCACCTCTTAATTTTATTTTTTAGATATCCCTTTCTATTCAACTAATCCTGTGCCCTCTGTCTATGTACACATGTACACACATACACACACAAACTCACATATATATTTATACACACATACACCCTCCTATACATACATATATATGCATATATATATTCCCTTCAACTATCCTAAAACTGAGGAAAAGTCTCATGAGTTACAATGATCATTTTTCCATGTAGGAATGTAAATAGTTGAACTTTAATAAGTTCCTTATGATTTCTTTTTCCTGTTTACCTTCTCATGTTTCTCTTGATTCTTGTATTTGAAAGTCAAAATTTCTGTTCAGTACTGTTTTTTTCATCAAGAATACTTGAAAGTCCTCTATTTCATTAAATTACTGTATTTTCCCCTGAAGCATTATACTCAGTTTTGCTGGGTAGGTGATTCTTGGTTTTAATCCTAGTTCCTTTGACCTCTGGAATATCATATTCTAAACCCTCCGATCCCTTAACATAGAAGCTGCTAGATCTTGTGTTTTCCTGATCGTGTTTCCACAATACTCAAATTATTTCTTGCTGGATGCTTGTAATATTTTCTCCTGGGCCTGGGAGGAGCGCACCCTCTCTACAGCCACCACAAGCTCTGACACACTG
This sequence comes from Petaurus breviceps papuanus, assembly GCF_028583685.1. Classification (NCBI taxonomy): domain Eukaryota; kingdom Metazoa; phylum Chordata; class Mammalia; order Diprotodontia; family Petauridae; genus Petaurus; species Petaurus breviceps. Next base: position 13,607,489 of record NW_027185616.1, read on the forward strand.
TCTATACACACCAGGACCACCACCCAAGACTGTGTCCCAGATCCATGCAGGTCAAAGCAATTACCCTCTGAATGGCTGCTTGGTCGCCCTATAATCTGCAGGCCAAGAGCTCTGGAGGCAGCCACATGGCAACAGCTGCAGCCGCCTCACCTCCACCACCTTTTGCCCTGTTGGGGGGAGGGGGTAGGGGCCTGCACCTTGCTCTTCTCCACCCAGTTTCAACAGAGTTCCCCACTGACCTTTTAACTTTCTTATTGAAGTTTATGGGTTAAGAAGTCTGGAAACAACCACAGTTGCCAGTGATTCATTCTCCTGAAGTCTGCTCTGGCCAAACTGGTCCAGAGCCATGAGCTGGACTGTGCTTGGCTCCCAGTCTGGTGCGATAGACCCTTCCTGTTGGCCTGCCAGGCTGCCTTCAGCAGGAGATTTGTTTTTCTCTGTCACTTCATGTGTTCTATAGCTCTAAGATTTGTTTAGAGTCATATTTTACAAGTATTAGAGGTGGTTGGAGCAGGAGCTCAGCAAAATTCCTGCTTTTACTCTGTCTTCTTGGCTCCGCCCCCATATTACAATTATAAGCTGTTTCTTGTAAAGTCCCTGAAACTTATAAAAGAAAGTACTTTTTAACTGGAGAACATAGTTCTGAACTGGCTCTCAATATTTTGGCAGGTTTGCAAGTATATCTTCATTCCAATCAGTACTTATTGTTTAGATGAACAAAACTATACAATACCATATATCATCCTCTCACTTCTCTGGTTAACACATTTTCTCTGCAGAATGGGGAATTTTCAGGGGGATGCTAATATTTAAGACATCTAATATAGTCTGTGGAAAGACTTTAGTGATTTAAAAAAAGAAAAAAACTCATTTTTTTTGGCTTCTATTGCAGGTAAAGAAGACTAATGCATTTTACAACACAAGAAAATACAAAGTATAAACACATACTATGTACCAAGCATTGTGGTAAGCACTGGGGGTATAAGTAAGAAATAGTTCCTCTCCTCCAGGAGTTTACAATCTAAGGGGGGGGGGAACAGTATACAAAGGGAAGCTGAAAAGAGCACAGCCTAAGGGTACCTGACTGGGGGTGGGGCGGAGCATGCAAACAGAGCATCTCTGGAGGCAAAGCAAAGAATGGCTAGGATTCTGAAGGGAGGTTTTGGGAAGAGGTCTTTTAAAATTTGTTTTTGTTTTTGTTTCACCCTCCAGCCTTCCAGTCAGAGGGGCAGAAGCAACTGAGTGTACTGATGAGGTGTGAGTACCAAAGTGGAAACCACTTCCATGATGATGAGTTTTCTGGAATGAGCTTACCTGGGCTGGGAGTGGGGGGCTGGGGACAATGAGGATTCTTTCAGTTGTATCCAATTCTTTATGATTCCATTGGGGATTTTCTTGGCAAAGACCCTGGAGCGCTTTGCCATTTCCTTTTCTGGTTCATTTTTGGTGGTTGTTGGCCTTCGTTCTCAAAGATGACTATCATAGTAATGGAATTTAAAGATCCCCCTGTACTGGCTTGGTTTTGGGGTTGAGTGTTAAAACCCAGAGCCTGTGAATCCCACTTGTGAGATGGACTTGTTGGCATGAAAAGAGACGGCTGAACTGGGAGGAGCTGGTGCCATGGATTTGGAGAGGCACAAGCAGAGGAAGAGAGGCAGAAGCAGCACCATGGAGGCAGAGAGAGACAGAGAGGATTGCTGAGGGCCAGTTCGTGCTGCCCAGGACTTTTGAGAGCTGCCACCCAGAGCTGCCAAGGACTGAGGAGACATGGCTGTGAACTCAGGGGTAGATGGCCTTTGTGCTCTCTACTGCCCCTTTGGAGAAGGTGCTTGGCTTTAAGTGATGATGATTATAATTCAGTTGTGATCCAGGGTTGGGAAACTTTTGACTTTTTTGTGCTCTGTGACTGACCAGATGAATGTACTTTGTTTATGATTGGGAACTAATCTCCATTTGAGGAGAGGGACTTTGTGATTGACTAAATGACTGTACTTTCCAGGGGTGGAGTAATACTGGGAAATTATTGAATTACACTTGGTGAATGCTGTATTTTGAATTATGCTGTATTTTGATTTTCTCTGTTCTTAATTTTTCACTGAATAAAAAGGAGAGCAGCTATGTTTGTATTTTGAATCTTGGAAGTTGCCTTTGCTTGGCATTACAATGACCAAGATGACATCACTATGCTAGAGTCAAATTTTAATGTGTCTGACTGTGGCTGATCAGACCAATACTAGCTCAGAATGCTCTACCACGGGTTGGCACAAATAATCCATGTGAACATTTGGGGTGGATACTATAAATTTCAATTCTGCTTTGCTCATAGAGCACAGAACCTTCTCTGATGTGGGCATGCCATGCCGGGCAGTCCTGTGCCACTGTCTCCCATGTCACATAATCAATTCCAAAGTTCTTGAGAGAGACTTTGAGAGTGTTCCTGTATCGCTTCTTCTGACCTCCATGTGAATGCTTGCCCTGTGTGAGTTCTCCATAAAATAAGTCTTTTTGGCAAGCATATGTTTTGCACTTGAACAACATGGCCAGCCCATCAGAGTTGCCCTCTCTGAAGCAGAGTTTGAATGCTTGGCAGTTTAGTTCAAGTAAGGACCTCAGTGTTTGCTACCTTATCCTGCCAGGTGATCTTCAGAATCTTCCTAAGACAATTCAAATGGAAGCAACTTAGTTTCCTGGCATGGCACTGGTAGACTGTCCAGGTTGCACAATGAGGTCAGCACAACAGCTCTGTAGACTTTCAGTTTGATAGTCAGTCTAATATCTTGTCTCTCCCATACTTTCCTTCAGAGCCTCCCAAACACAGAGCTAGCTCTGGCAATGTGAGTATCAACCTCATTATCAATGTGTACATCCCTGGAAAGTGTATTAACTAAGGTGAGTGAACTTATCCACAACATTCAAAACTTTTCCATTTGCTATAACCAATGGTTCCACATATGTTTGGTGTGGTGGTGGCTGATGGAGCTCCTGTGTTTTCTTGGTGTTAAATGTTAGGCCAAAATTAGCACAAGCAGCAGAGAACTGGATCCATACCTTGTTGCATCTTGGTTTCAGAGGCTGCATTGAGTGTGCAATCATCTGCAAAGGGAAAATTACGCATCAACACTCCTTCCACTTTGGTCTTGGCTTGTAGCCTTTTCAAATTGAAGAATTCACCATCAGTGCGGTAGCCGAACTTGATGCCCTATTCATCCTCATTGAAAGCACTTGTCAATATGACTGAAAACATCATGCTAAAAAGCACGGGAGCAAGCATGCAAAAAAGGGGTGGGCAGCTCTCAGAGATTTGGTGTATAGCACTGCATTTGCTCATCTGGGTCAGAACATTTGCAAACACCAAGACTGGTTTGATGAAAATGATGGGGAAATTCAGAAGCTGCTGAATAAAAAATGAGGATGCCACGGGATTTACCAGCAGGATAGTTCATCCATCTCTAAGAAGGCAGCATTTAATTCCATCAAAAGTAAAGTAGAAGCAAAACTTAGAGAGATACAGGATTCCTGGCTCAGTAAAAAGGCCAATGAAATTCAGCTTTATGCTGATAGTAACAATCCAAAGCACTTTTAAGATGCCCTAAAGGCTATTTATGGACCAAAGACCTATGATGCATTGCAATTACTCAGTGCTGACGGAGCCACATTGATTAGTAATAAGGACATGATCCTTGAGAGATGGGTTGAACACTCCCATAGTGTTCTCAGCAGACCATCATCAATCAATGCTGAACTCATTGGCCATTTATCTCAGGCTGAAGTCAATCCCTCCCTTTCTGAAGTTCCAACAGAAGAAGAGGTTTTGAATGTCTTTAGCTCCTTTCATGTGACAAAGCACCTGGTGCTGATTCTATTCCAGCTGAGATTTACAAGGCAGGGGGTCCATTGCTCATACAAAAGCTGACTGGAATTTTCCAGGTTATATGGCAAGAGAAGGTTTTCCCCCAGGAGTTCAAGGATGCCTCCATTGTCCATCTCTATAAAGGTAAAGGTAAATAGGTTTTCCTGTGACAATCACAGGGGTGTCTCTGTCTCTTAGTCATCGCTGGCAAGATTCTTGCCAGAATCCTCCTTAATAGACTGATGCTTTACCTGGAAGATGGTGATCTACCTGAGAGTGAGTATGGCTTCAGAAAGGGCTGAGGAAGAGTCATATGGTGTTTGGTGCCTGACAACTCCAGGAGAAATGCCAGGAACAGAATAGAGGTGTGTACACAATGTTTGTAGATCTGACCAAGGCCTCTGATACTGTTAGTAGTGAGGGGTTATGGAAAATTATGTCAAAATTTGGTTACCTAGAGAAGTTCATCAGCATTGTATGTCAGTTTCATGACAGAATGCTTGTCCGGGCTCTAGAAAATCGACAATGCTCTAGAAAATGGACATTGGTGCCTTCCCAGTCACCAGTGGAACTCATTTTTACAGGTGAGGAAACTGAGGCAAATGGGATTAAGTGACTTGCCCAGAGTCACACAGCCTGTAAATATCTGAAACCAGATTTTAATTTAGATCTTCCTCACTCCAGGCCTGTGTAGCTCCAATGCAATATTTACAGCACCCATAATCATGATGAAGACTGTGACTATAAGTATCACATGATGTTCAATAGCAAAATATACCAAATTCTCCAGGTAGAGGATAGAACTAATGCATTTATTTAGACACCAGAAAACCCAATCCCAAAACCAATAAGCTGATTCCATCGTAGTACCAAAGATATTCAGAAGCCATAACACTGAGAGCCACAGCATCCTTTAGCCTTCCCACAAACCAATGCAAGATCAATATTTACTCACAAACCTCTCTCTCTCCTTGCCTCAACCTCCTTTCTCTCCCACCATCTCTCTGGCTCTGACCAGCTTCCTGTGGGCTCTGCTCCACTCTTCAGCAAACTCCTCCCACCACAGGCTCCATGTGACTACATTCAGCCTATCAGGGGGCAGAGTTTATCTGCACAGCAGGGAAGCTTCCTGTGGGGTTTGCTGTACCCTTCAGCAAATTCCCTCCATCACAGGCTCTATGTGACTACATTCAGGCTATTGGGGGCAGAGTTTACTTTCAAATTAAAGGACTGTCTTCAAACTTCCCCCAGGTCTGTTCAGGGGCAGGGAAGATCTTCAAATTCCCATTCCCATTACAGCCTGGCACTCTATCCACTGTAACACCTGGCCGCCCATAATGATGATAACAGAATTGAAACCAAGTAGAGCAGTTAGTGGCAAAGGAGGGGATTGAGCTATTCTTCCTCCTTTCAGATTATACCCCCTACTTCTATTGTATCAAGATTCCTTTTTTTTAATCATAACTTTCAGTTAGTCCAATTATTTTAATGTTTTCTCTTCTTGATTTATTCTCCAAAAACTGTTGTTTTTCTTATATTTCACTTTCTCTTCTATTTTTTCATTATTCATATTTTGTTTATGATCTCTTATAATTTCACTGGCTTCACTTTACCCATTTCTAATTTTCAAGATGCCATTTTCTTCCTTAAGATTCTGGATCTTCTTTTTCAGTTGGTTGATTTTTTTTTTTTTGGCTTTTTGGAGGGGAGAAGGCAGGGCAATTGGGGTCAAGTGACTTGCCCAAGGTCACACAGCTAGTTTTTGTGTTAAGTGTCTGAGGCCGGATTTGAACTCAGGTCCTCCTGACTCCAGGGCCGGTGCTCTATTCACTGCACCACCTAGCCGCCCCCTGTCATTTGATTTTTAAAGTTTTTTTTTTTTTTTAAGATCGTCTATAAATTCTTTTTGGGTAGGTGACCATTTGACGTTACTCTTTGGGGGTTTCTTTACTTCAATATCCTCCTCTGAAGATGAACCCCAGTCACCTCAATTCCCATAATAGGTTTCTATGGTTGGATTCTTTCTCCTTTGCCTGTGCATTTTTTGTGATGATAGCTGAATTATTTATAATCACCTCTAACCCTGAGGTATGGGAAATGGTGTCTCTTGCCTCAGATCTTCAGTTCTTCCCTTTATCCTGAAACCAAAGACAAACCTCCAACCTCCAGTAAGTGCCCACAGCCAGGGGCTTCACTGCTTCAGCACTCACCGGGCTCAGGTTTGCCTCTGCTGCTCTTAGCAGCACAGTTGGTTCTGACATTCCTGGTCAGCCAAGGTTCCCTTGATCTTCCTGGGCTTAGACACCCAACTCCCCTCACTATCCCAGGGGTAAACATGTGGTGGCTGGGGCTGAGGCAATCTCTCAAACCAACCAACCCCAGGGTTTGCCATTTGTTTAAGAGGCTAGTTGCTTCCCTGGTCAAACAGAACCTAGCCTGGAGGTGTTTACTCTTCACTGGGACCAAACCTTTTCTGGGATTTTTCTTCTGATCTTTTCAAATTGTCCCAGGAGGTCCCGGGTTACGCCCCCATTCTTATTTATCTCCACCCACTCTTTTGTGGGGGAAAATCTTGAGAGCTTGGAATTTTCTGAGGTGGGATTTGCAGCCTCCACTTGCTAGGGTCTGAGGGCGATACTGCTTTTTCCTTCCAGAATTTAGGAATTTTCCTCCTTCATTCAAGTGATTGAGAATAATTATGAGATCTGTGATTTTCTTGGCATAGAGAACTGCCAGGTAAGAAAACTCCCTCTACCCATACAGGTCAGCATCTTTTCTGTAATTTCTAGTTTCAAAGAATTGCCTAGAGCACTTAGAGGTTGAGTAACTTGCCCAGATCACACAGATAAAATGTGTCAGAATTGGGACTTCAACCCCTAGTCCTCGTCTTTAAGACCAGCTCCCTCACCATTATACTCCCTGCCTCCATTCAAGTAATAATTCAAAAGTCTTCTTTCCTGGAAGTAGCACTTCTTATCACTTCTGGCCATTAAAAGATTTTTGTTTTCTCCATCAGATTGTTCATTAGAACACAGATAGATGTTTTTCCCCTTTTTTCTGTGCCTGCTGTGATAATAATCACAACGTATAGGAAAATGCCTCCTTGGGGAAATGACTAGATTGCCAGCTAGAAGCTGGAGAGGGTCTAGAGTGTTCTCAGCGAGAGCTGTGGGGCTAGCAGCAGATTGGTCATTGTGTCTGTTCATTTCTAATAGATAATAATGTCTTCACTTGGATTTGTTCTGATTTTCCTAGCCCCTGCAAAGATGGAAAGAGATCAGTCAAACAGATAGTGTGTTTTCCAAGAAAAGAAATAGCTTTAGGTTCCAGGAGATGTTGGGGGCAAATTTGTGACAATACTAAGGGCTGAACAATTGGCACGCATATCAATCCCCACAATTCTGTGACTTAGAACAGAAAAATGATACATCTTGAAAAGAAGTAGATTTCTTTGTAGAATGCTTCATGAGTATATCATAAGCAACTGGAACATTTCGATTCAATGCAACAAACAGTAATTAAAGGCTCACTGTATACTATGCTACATGTTGAAGAACATACAATTTAAATAAGACATATAGAGCTTATCCCTTGAATAGAGCTTACTCTACGGGGACTATAATACATTGTTAATTGTTGTTGTTTAGTTGTCCAGTCTAATTCTTGTTAGACTAACTTTTTTTTTTCAAATGCTTTGTTAACTTCTGATTTACATCATTCATTTTCCCCTACCCACCGCCCAAAAATAGCAGTCCCGCAGGATATCCCCTCCTCCAATCTGCTCTCTCCCATATCTTCTCCCATACCCCCTTCGACTTTTCCAGTAGGGCTTGGTGGATCTCTATGCCCCAGTGCCTGTATATCTTATTTCCCAATTACATGTAAAATAGTATTAATAATAGAATATATATACACACACATATATATGTAATTTGAAACATTTCATTTTAAAACTTTGAATTCTAGATTTATTCCCTTCCTCCCTTGTCACCCACCCTTACTGGGAAGATAAGCAGTTCAGTATAGGTTGTACATGTGTAGCTAATGTAAAGCATTACCATAGTAGATATATTGTAAAAGACTGACTATATTTCCCTCTCTCCTATTCCACCACCCACTTGTTCTATTCTCTACTTTGATCCCATCCCTTTTCAAAAGTGGGTGCTTCCAACTTCCCTCCCCCCAGCATGCCCTCCCTTCCATCATCCCCCCTCTTATCCCCTTCCTCCCTACTCTCTTGTAGGGTGAGATACCCTATTTAGTGTGTATTTCATTCCCTCCCTGAGCCAAATTCAGTGAGAATAAGTTTGGCCCATTCCCTTTTGCCTTCCTATTCTTCCCCTCCACTGTAACCATTTTCCCTTGCCTCTTCTATATGAGATAGTTTACCCCATTCTGTCTCTCTTCATCTCCTCTCATTATATTCCTCTCTCACCTCTTAATTTCACCTTTTAAGTATCATCCCTTCCTATTAAAGTGGTCCTGTGCCCTCTATCTATGTATACCTGTAAGCATATATATACACATTCACATATGTATTCATATACCCATATACCCTCCGATATACATAGATATTTCTATTCCCTTTAGCTATTTTCATACAGAGAAAAGTTTCATCAGTTACAATTATTGTTTTTCCATATAGGAATGTTAATAGTTCAACTTTGATAAGTGGCTTATGATTTCTTTTACCTGTTTACCTTCTCAAGTTTCTCTTGCTTCTTGAATCTGAATGTCAAATTTTCTATTCGACTCTGGTTTTTTCATCAAGAATGCTTGAAAGTCCTCTATTCCACTGAATAACCATATTTCCCCCTGAAACATGATACTCAGTTTTGCTGGGTAGGTGATTCTTGGTTTTAATCCCAGCTCCTTTGCCCTCTGGAATATCATATTCCAGGCCCTTTGATCCCTCAGTGTAGAAGCTGCCAGATCCTGGGTTATCCTGATTGTGTTTCCACAATATTCAAATTGTTTCTTCCTGGCTGCTTGTAATATTCTCTCCTTGATCTGGGAATTCCGGAACCTGACTATAATATTCCTAAGAGTTCTCTTTTGGGGATCTTTTTCAGGAGGTGATAGGTGTATTCTTTCAACCTCTATTTTGCCTTCTGGTTCTAAAATATCAGGGCAATTTTCCTTGAGAATTTCTTGGAGGATGATTTCTAGGTTCTTTCTTTGATCATGGCTTTCATGTAGTCCAATAATTTTTAAATTATCTCTCCTGGATCTATTTTCCAGGTCAGTGGTTTTTTCCATGAGATATTTTACATTGCCTTCTATTCTTTCATTTGTTTGGATCTGTTTAATAGCATCTTGATTTCCCATAAAGTCATTAGCTTCCATTTGCTCCAATCTAATTCTGAAGGAATGATTCTCCTCAGTGAGCTTTTGAGATCTGGCAAATTTGGCTTTTTAAGGCATTCTCCTCCTCATTGCCTTTTTGAGACTCTTTTGTCATTTGAGTTAGTCTATTTTTTAAGGTGTTATTTTCCTCAGTCAGGCTGTTGATTCTCAATTTGTAATTTTCTTGCATTGTTCTCATTTCTCTTCCCAATTTTTCCTCCACTTCTCTTATCTGCTTCTTAAGGTCCTCTGTGGCCTGTAACCAGCTCGTATTTTTCTTGGAAGCTTTTGGTGCAGGAGTTCTGACTTCACTGTCTTCTTCCTGTTCCATATTTTGATCCTTTTTGTCCCCAAAATAGGAGTCTAATGTTGGATTCTTCTGTTTGCTTTGTTTTCTTTGCCTGGTCATGTTGTCACTCAGTCACTTGACCCCTGGGCTTTTTGCCACAGTAGGACTCTGCCACCAGACAGGGGAGCTTCCATCCCAAATGCTGGGGTTCTCTCAGCTGCCAGAGGTATTAGTTGGGTGCCCTTGCTGAAGCCTCCACGTGCTCTGGCAAGCTGGTCACACACCCCAGGACCTCTACCGTAGACCACAATCCAGATCCAAGCAGGTTAAAGCAAGAGCGATTACCCCTCAGACTGGTCATGTGGTCCCCCTACACTCTGCAGGCCAGGAGCTGAAGCTGCCAGGTGGGGGCAACTGAGTACATGACTCCTCAGGGGCTTCTCGCCCAGGGGGCAAAAGCCGAGGCACTGTGAACTACTGGGTCCCAAAGTCCATACTGCACTGACCTCTCACTTTGTCCTTCGCATCTATGTGTTGATAATTCTGGCCACAACTGCTGGTGATCTGGAGTCCCTTTAAATGGAGGCTGGTCAAGCCCACCCTGGGGCTAAAGCCTTGGTGTGAGGCTGGGCTTGGCTTCCAGAGTGCTGTGCTGGCTGATTCCTGCCAGCTTGCTGGGCTGTCCTCAGCAGGAGGTTAGCTTCTCTGTGTCATTTTGTGGCTTCTGTAGTTCCAAAGTTTGTTCAGAGTCCTCTTTTGCATGGATTGGGGAAGGTGGAAGCCTGAGACACGCAGAGGTGCTGTTTCTACCCCACCATCTTGACTCTGCCTACACTAATGCTTGAGTCTAGCTCTTGTTAGACTAGCTCTTGTCTAACTCTTCATGACCCTGTAGACCATACTGCCCACAGAGTTTTCTTGGCAAAGATACTGGAGTGGTTTCCCATTTCCTTCTCTAGTGGATTAAGGCAAGCAGAGGTTAAGTGACTTGCCCAAAGGGGCTGGGGTGGGGTGTCACACAGTATAATCATAAATGTCTGAGGCCAATTGTACTCAGGTCTTCCTGCCTCCAGGCCCAGCCCCCTGTCTGTTGAGCCACCTAGCTGCCTTCTTATAATATACTCATGAAATAATCATAGTACAAAATAATACATGCTAAGAGAGATATAGACAGATTGACATGAGTTCCAAATGGCTGTTCGGGTGGGGGAAGGTCATTATAGGGAAGGCTCCATGGAGGCCATAGTATTCAAGTTGTGCTTTGGGTAGGAATTTAAGCAGGTAGAGAAAGGTGGTGAAGGAGGTAGAGGCATAGTTATGGTGGTAGGAATAGGAAAGTGTGGGAATTCCAAAGCCCAGGAGGAAAAAGACTAACCAAAAGCGAAGCACCATCAGCACTGTCAACTGCCGCTTAGCAGTCAAGGAGGACAAGTTTTAAAAGAAGTTTAGCAGTGATTCAGAAACAGTGTGAACCTAGGCACAAAAGATGGGAAACTGCAGGACATGAATGAGGAATGGAGAATAACATGGTTTGGCTGAAGGCTAGAGTAAATGAAGGTAGTAGCAAGAGAAAAGACTGGAAAGTTAGGGTATCACATTGTGTAGGGCTTTGAATGCCCAGGCAAAGGAGTTTGAACTTTGAGAAGAACTATCTGTTTTTCCTTTCTGTTCCCCACCCTACCATGAATGGAGCCACCCAAGTCTTCCTTTCAGGGGATCCCTAATAGTTCCCCCAAACCCCTGCCTCAGAGGAAACCATCCTCAAGCTTCTATTTACTATACCTTCTCCCATCAAACTATGGTCTTTTTTTTGTGCCCAGGGCAATACAGGACACTTTGAATTCCTTTTGATCCTTGCTTTTGGGGAGTTTAACAATATTTTATCAATCTTAAAAAAACAACCAACTTTGTTTCATGGGGAGGGGTGAGCAGAAATATTATGAAGGTAGGATAAAAATAATGATAATTGAAAATGAGATATGAGAGAGGGGTGGAGAGTCAAAGAGAAGACTAAAATTTCTAATGTGAGAGATGGGGCAAATGGTGGTGCCACAGAAAGAAATAATGAAGCAGCAGGAGGAAGAGGTTTAAGGGGAGTCATATTGAATTTGAGGTACCAATGGAACTTCTAGGTAGAGCTGGAAGTACTGGTTTGGAGCTTGGGTCAGAGCCAGAGATAGAAATTTATAAGTGACTTGCACAGAGGTGATACTCAAAGTCATAAAAGTAATTTAGATTTCTAAGGGAGATAGTATAGAGGAAGAAAAGTAGAGGTCCCAGGGCAGAGCCTTAGAAGAATACCTACCTAAAAAAGTCAGGGTCCATAGGGGAATACTTACCTTAAAAGATAAAAACATGGAGCCAGTGACAGAGACAGAAAAAGGAATGACTAGAGAGGTGGGAGAATCAGGCAAGTGTGGTGTTCCAAAAACCAGGGAAGAGAAGAGTGATATCACATAGGACATGTAACAGTATTGCCAATATTGTGTAGCAGTCAAGGAGGATAATAATGAAAAAAGAGACCATCAGGTTTGGTCATTTGGTGATTATTATCTTGAAAAAGTAGTTTGAGTAGAGTAAGGGAGATGGAAACTAGATAACAAAGGGGTAAGGAAGTACAGACACTAACGTCAGCTTCTTTTTAAAGGAAATTTAGCAGTGTATGGGTAGGAGAGCGATAGAATGTTGGGAGTTGGATTGGGGACAAGTATTAAGCAAAGGTGTTTTTTTTAAGATTAGGAGATCTCAACCTATTTGTAGGAAGATATGAAGAAACTATTAAAGATACACGGAGGAAAGGGATGATTTATTTTCTTCATCATCATGTATAGAAATATAAATACAATCCTAACAAGCCATTATATTTTATACACATTATATCATAGATGTATATTCTTATGTATATTTTCAGTTTATCAGGTTTCCTCTCTTAGCTAAGAAAACAAGTCAGTAAATTTTCGGAAGATAAGAATGAAAACATTATATGGTTAAGAATCATCTATTGTTGGGAATATATACTTCTGTTGACCTGGTCTTTTATCTTGTATCTCTTCTGAGTCATTGGCATTCTCAAGAGAAGCAAGGCACTAAGCCAGGATGTGAGTCCAAGGGTAGAAAGTCACTCCGGAACTTTTTCAGAGTAATTTAAATTGCCTTATTGACACCCTGAAACAGTGCAAATGGACAGATGTTTCCCGTTTTGCTGCAGGGTTGAAATCTTGTCTTTTACAAAGATTCCAAAATTAGATTATTTCCCTAGCACATTGCAAAATAATTACTCACTAAAGAATAGGCCCACTGGATACAAAACACCAGATACAATCCAGATGTTAATTTTGCTAAATGTATGTGCTTTAGCTTCTTAAAGTTATTGTATTTTGTGACTGACAATGTTATTAAAGATTTCTGGAAAGTAATTCATTACTTAACATTTTTGTAAGTTCTTAGGATCATAGATTTTGGGACAAAAGGGAGCTAGTGGCCTTTCCAATTATTTTTATTGTTTCTGGAGATATGATATCCTTATCTTTCCCTTTAGTTTATATACATACAGATATCACTGCTTCACTGTTATGCATAAAGATTCAAACAATGCAGAAGTATACAAATGCAAGGTCGCAGAAGAGGAACCCTCCCCCAAACCCTTGTCCATACATCAACACTGACACATTTGCATTATTCACTCTAAGATGGATACATCGTCCACAGACATGCTCACGAATCCCACACAAAGCTGGTCAGCCTGCTTACCGATGATGTATATATCACTCACAGACCATATATAAAATACATCCAAACCCCTGACACTTTTAACCTTTCTTCAAGACATCCGAAGCAGATACAGCATGGGATAAGTGTCTTGCTCACTTTCCCTTGACTGTTCTGTTTTTGTTACTGTTGTTCTCAGAGTTATTTCCCAGCCCTCTTCTTACATCCCAGCCCCCAGACCTTTTCCGAGTCACTACTGCGCATGTGCTCTGCATCCCTCCCCTTCCTGGGTACCAGTCGGGCGCTCCCCGACTCTGTCGGCGGAAGAGATGCAGTAGCGTCACGGGCGCCCAGCCCCTTAAAACGCTGCTGGCTGGAGCCACCTCCCTCCTTGCAGCCCGCTGGGGGGATGGAGTAAAGGAGACCCATCGACCCGCCAGTGGAACCGGCAATGGAGTTAAAGCAATCCTTGTCCGCCCACCTGGAGGCTGAAAAGCCGCTGAGGCGCTATGGGGCCGTGGAGGAGACCGAGTGGAAAGCAGAAGGACTGGGGAGAAGTGAGTACCCGGGCGGGCATAGTGGAGCAGCCCTGCAACCACGCTGGTGGTTGCTTAAGCGCGGTAAAAGCTAGAGACCGTTCCCTGCCCGGCTGAAGAAGGCGCCCCCGCAGCGGTGCTTTTAGCTGAGGGGGGCGATGCGCAGCGCCGCGCGGGCTCAGGCTTCTAACAAAGGGGGACCGGCACGTCATTCCCTCTGGGTTCTCAACCTATGTGTCCTCTGTCCAGGGGACTTTGCGAAAAGAGCCCAACGGGAAATGGAGAGGGAACACCAATTCCTGGGCTCTGGTTTGGGCTTTCGAAATCCTGGTCCTGTCGCTTTCTGATGGTCCTTGAAATGGGCTCCCTTCCTCAATTGCAGGCAGACAGGAGGAGAGACTAGGGGTGAAGGATGATTCTTCCACCCCGATGCTATGAGAACAAGTGGACCCTACATTCCTAAAAGAGGCAGTTGTCCATGATCAGTTTTCTTGGTTGAGGGTGCATGTGAAATTCTCGGCATTCCTTCTTTCTTTCCAGGCACCCATGCCTACTTCATCTATCTGGGGGTGGGAAGAGGTGACACTTGGCTCAACTAAAGGTTTTGGTTTGTATATGCTGTCATTGTATAACAGATGGACTCTGTTTGCTAAATCTCTAAGATCTTCAGTGCAAAGAACATCTTTCCAAAGATGAAGGATTTTTTTTAAAGGATGCAACAGTTGACTTCTGCCCCCAGAGTCCAAAGACAGGAGGGTGCCTCCTGAGGGCAACAGGGACCCTAATCCTCCTTGCAAAAACCTAGGGAGACTCCAAGTGCCTTTCACCTTGCTTGCCTTAATGCAGCTGTTCACCAGATGTTGTAAAAGGCCATCTCCCTTTCTCATTCAGCCTGTAAATTCCTGTCTTTGCTCTAACCGTTCTCAGAATCAGCCATAAAGCAGGAATATATATATATATATATATATATATATATATATATATATACATATATATATATTTCCAAGCTACTGGGGATAGAAATGGGGGTTCCATAGACACATGACATACTTGGTTTAATTTTTATTATGGTTGACTTGGGCAACTTTCATTCCCAATGTATGTGCTCTTTGCATCCTCTCTGTCCAGTAGCGAATTGTTTGTTTTCACGTTCTTCCCTTCTCCAATCATTGAAATTTAGAAAGTCTTAGAATGGCACAGATGTGTTCCGATTCAGGTATATTCAGCTTGAATAGGGACTACAGATTAATCCATGTTTGGACTGCTGAAGTGTTTTACAGTATAGCACAAGGTTCTCTACTATCTTAACTCTTTCTCTTCCCCCCCTTCCATCTTTCCAATATTCAAATGTCAAACTCTCCTTCCCACTTAATATTTCTGCTGTGACAGTTTTGTTGCAGTGGATGTTATGGGATCAGGACTGAATGTATCACTTATTTCTTCAAACTAGACTGAAAAGACTCCCAGGATATGTTCATTAATTTCACAAGCATGGGGAAGCTGTGGCTGCTTCTGGAGCTTACCATGTTATGGCCCAATCAATAGACATTGTTTTGGACCTGGTAAGCTGATGTTAATTTAGATCAAACTTTTAATAGCATCTGTAGAAATGACCTGCTTTTTTTCTTTTGCACAGTAACACTCTAGAGTAATATTGAACTGTTGGTCTTCACTCCTCTCACCTTATGTAGCCTTTTCTTGTCCTGTGAACTTCTTAATCTTTTAGGTCACAGACTATAAGCTGTTTAGAGCTTTTTAGATAGATTCCTTTATATGTGTTTCTTGCAGTAACCAAAACCTATTCTCATGCTTTTTAGAACTCTGCCCATGGACTCTGGTCTGTTTTTTACAGTTATCTTAAAATCCAAGGTTGGGATTATTTTTAACTCAAATTTGGAATCTTCTTAAGAAATTGATTTAAGACAAGCTTTGGAATGTTAGTTTGCTAGTTGTAAGTTTTATCTTTTGAGGTTTCACACTGTTGTGCTATATAGTCTGTTATAAGAGCTATTTGAGAGAAAAGTAACAATAAGAAGCTCTTTGGGGACTCCATCCCACATGCCTATATCTCTAACATCATATATAACATCTATGAAATGATTTATATAGATGAATACAGTATGATGAGTGTTACTATTGTTACTATCGGTTTCCAAAAATAAAAACACCAAGTTGATGGAAGGATCTGACATTTGATGTTGAGGTACTTTTAAAAATTTGCATAATGTGATGGAAATATAGACCCAAGGTAGTGATTCATTTGCCTTTTAACAGGAGAGAGAGCTCTCTGCTGATGGAATTCTCTACATATTTAAATTTATTTTGTTAAACACTAAGCATGTGCTTAATTAAAAGATAACATAAAAGAGAAAAAGAACAGAGAACTGATTTTTTTTTGAGGGGTGAGGTAGGATTGTATAAAAATCTCTTATTAAATGTCTTTAGCTAAGAAAAAATAATAGTAATAATGAGAAGCTGAATATCTAATTATTCAGAGCAGAACAGTATTTGAAGATTTTAAACCAGATTTTCAAGTCACAGCTTCTACATATTTCAGTCTCTTCTTCTATATAACTGGAATAATAACCCTACTTTCCTAATAGAAAATTGCTTTGAATCTGTGGAAAGTGTTTCACGGGAAAAATGCTTTGGTTTTTAAAAAATCCTGACCTTCTAATCACTTTCCCCTGTTAATGAGACTCATCTCATTTTGGATTTGAACTGGGCTTTTAAGGGTGGATAGAATTTAGATAGAAGGAGAGGAGGGGGAAGGGCATTCCAGGTGGGTGGAAAAGCATCAGAGAAAGCATGGAGGTGGGAAAGAGCATGCTGTGTGCAAAGGACAAGAATAATGCAGAAGGCTCATGCAAAAAATTTTCCTGCAAGCAAAGGAGAACATGATTCTTGTTTAAAGGTCCAAGTTTGTGGAATGACTGGTAAATTGCTGACACCAATCAAGGAAATACATCTAGACTCAAACTGAACAATATTTCAGGTTTATCAAAATAGTAAAGATGGAAAGATCCAAATATACACCTAGGGTTTTTAAAAATAGATTTTCTACAGAGGTTTAGCTTGGTTTAGTTACTCTTGGGTGTGTGAGGCAAATGTCACACAAGTTTATTAAGAAGGTTAGTTGAATCTTTGAACCATTCATTAAAGACTTTCTCAGCTTCATGGTTACGGTGGAAATAGCTCCAGATTTCGTGTCATAGGACCTGGGTTCTTACCAGCTGTGGTGTAATAAATATTTAACAAGGGGGAGGGAAGGATTGTACATATGACATACTTTTAAGCTTAATGTGCATTATAAACACTTCCACTATCATTTTCTTAAGTGCAGACAATCAGCAAAATAATAAAACAAGCCCTAATTGGCAGTGTTTGCTGATTTCTGAGGTGTAAATTCCCACACTGAAAATTAGGTAATCTACTCTCCAGGGGTGGTTTGAGCTGACTCTAGGACATGCTTGGTTCTTATCAATAGCATGACCTTAGATATATCATTTCATCTCCATAGTCCTCAGTTTTTCACCTGTAAAATAAGGGGGTTGGATTTGGTGGTATCTTAGTCCCCTTTCATGTATTAAATTCTTTGATCCCAGGATGTAAAGAATGAGGCAAGGCTATAGAGACAGATGGGTAAAGGGAGGAACTTAGATATAAGAAACTTGATTCTATACACCATTACCAGAATGGCGACCTACATTATGCAAATTATTGTGGGGACATAATTGTAGAGATACGAAAAAGATGAATGTGAATCGAATGTTTTATTTTTTTTCGTATCTATAGAATCTAGCCCAGTACCTTGCATGTAGTAAAATATTTGCTGAATTAAGAAACAGAATAAACACACCATTATTTACTTCTTTGTGTGACTGTAACTTTAAACAGCAAGTCTAATAAATAGGGAGACATTTTAATCTGTAACCAAATTATTTAATGATCTTAGGGTTTTATTCTCATTCATTAACTGGTGGAGAAAAACAATCACTTGCTCTCATTCCTGATCTCCAAACATAATTTGCAAAGGATCATAATAGTGGGCATTTATAGAACCTTCAAGGTGGTACAGTAGATAGAGCACTGGGGTTAGACACAGGAAGACTCATCTTCATGAGTTCAAATCTGGCCTCAGACACTTACTAGCTGGGTGATCCTGGGCAAGTCACTTAACCCTGTTTGCCTTAGTTCCTTGCCAGTAAAATGAGCTGGAAAAGGAAGTGGCAAACTAATCCAATATCTTTACCAAGAAAACCCAAATGGGGGCTGTGAAGAGTCAGGCATGACTGAAATGACTGAATTATAAAATAGAGCTCTTTAGTTAGGCAGTCAATAAAGAATGAATAAGCATCTACTATGTTCCAGATACTGTGCTAATAAACATTGGGGTTACCAAAAGAGGCAAAAGACAGTTTTTTGAGCTCCCTCAAGGAGCTCACAGTCTAATAGTGGAGATAACCTGCAAACAATGTACAAACAAGATATTGACAGAATAATTTGGGGGTCATCTCAGAGGAGGCTCTAAGTCTAAGAGGACTAGGGAAGACTTCTAGCTGAAAGTGAGACTCAAAGGTTTATATATTTCCAAAATGCTATATATAGATTATCACATTTAATCTTCACAATAACCCTATAAGGTAAGGGCTATTATTATCCCTGTTTTATAGGTGAGGAAACTGAGACTGAGGAAGAGTAAGTGACTTGCCCAGGGTCATATGATCTAGTAAGTACCTCAGGCTGGATTTGAACTCTAGTCTTCCTGACTCCAAGTCCTTTGTTCTACCTACTACATTGTTCTACCTTGGTTCCAGGAAAAGGGAGAGTTTTTATTGCCCTAGAGTCTGCAGATTATCTGCTCTGACTTTTTCCTCTTGGATGAAATCCATATCTATTGGTTCTCATGTCACAGAAAACAACATCTGTCTTTTTTACTCAGTTATACTGTCTGCTGGTAGAATAGGTCTGACAGCTTGAAGCTTGGCATAGACAGAGAATCTCTTTTATTTTATCCTCGTCCAAAACACTGCCCCAAAAGACCCCAAAAGGCTTTTGGCTATTTATTAACAGTCAAACAAAAAAGTAGATAATAGTAGTCTCAATGTGATGGAGGTTCATAGGAAGCCAAAGAGGAAGGTCAATTAAATTCAACAGACATATTCAGTACCAACTATGTGCAAGAATATCCAACTTCTATTCTCCCTTCTCAGTCATCTCCACTCTGAATATACTTTCTTGCAGAGTTCACCTGAGACATCAAGGGGCCAAAATCCAAGA
The DNA here is from genome assembly GCF_028583685.1 of Petaurus breviceps papuanus. Classification (NCBI taxonomy): domain Eukaryota; kingdom Metazoa; phylum Chordata; class Mammalia; order Diprotodontia; family Petauridae; genus Petaurus; species Petaurus breviceps. The sequence continues at coordinate 13,626,498 of NW_027185616.1, forward strand.
ATATGTGTTTGTATTTTAGTGACTTCCAGGTAGCTTGTTTATTCCAGATAATAAATTATTTTTAGACATGTTTCCCCTATATTCAGGGGTCATGGGATGGGCAAGCCAAAAAAAAAGGCCACTGTAATATAATATGAAAACCCCCCTCAATTATTCTAAGTACAGTATAAACATATAAATAAGGGAAGCAAGCAGGTGGGCCAAGCTAGCTGAAACAGCAAGGAATCATAAGGAGACACAGACATGTGCCCTTTCAACTACCTCCCTTAAGACTCAGAGATATCGTGGGGGTGCAGGGGGCGGGAGAGGATGGAGGAAAATATAGTTAGTCTATCACAATATATCCACTATGGAAATATCTTGCATAACTACACATGTACAACCTATATTGAATTGCTTATCTTCCCAGTAAAGGTGGGTAAAGAGGGAAGAAGGAAAAGAATTTGCAATTCAAAGTTTTAAAATCAAAAGTTTAAAAAATTATTATTATTATTTTTACATGCACTGGGAAATAAGATATACAGGCACTGGGGTATGGAGATCCATCCTGCCCTACTGGAAAGTTGGAGGGGGAATGGGGGAGGATATAGAAGAGAGCAGATTGGGGGAGGGGTATTCAGTGGAGTTGCTGTTCTGGGGTGGCAAGTAGGGGAAAGGTGGGAGAAAATTTGTAACTCAAAATCTTGTGGAAACGAACGTTGTAAACTAAAAATAAACATAAAATTAATAGAAAAAAGAAAAAAAAAAGACTTGGAGATATCCCAGGACCCTGCACCCAAGAGCCCTGTGAATAGCAGTATCACTAACCCACTAACCCTGATTTGAGTCCAGCCCCTGTAACCATAGTAGAAGGGTTGTTATGGAGAAGGGACTGACATCTTTTTAACCACAAACTGCAGACCAACTGCCAGCAATGGGCAGGTAAACCAAAGAGCCCAGGAAAAGCACAGCTGCCCGGACCACTGACCCTGCCCAACCCTCCTTGGTGTAGGGGAGCAATCCCTGTGTAAATGCACCTAGCAAGCCCTGACCTCTTCAGAAGCCATAGCTACTGAAGATCCAGAAAAGAAAGTTCTTAACACCAGTCTTTGGCACTGTCAGATAGTTACATATACCACAGGATGTAAATGTCACTAAAGATAAATGCATTGCCATCTGTTTTGCTGCTATACTCTGACTACTGGACTTTTCCATCTGACTTGCAACTGATCCTATATATGTTATGCCATTGTAATGTGATCTCTTTGCAAGCAGGAATAATCTTTGCAAATCTTTTTTTTTTCTTTTTGGAGGGCAATTGGGGCTGACTTGCCCTAAGTCACATGGGTAGTAAGTGTGTCAAGTGTTTGAGGCTGAATTTGAACTCAGGTCCTCCTGACTCCAGGGCCGGTGCTCTATTCACTGCGCCACCTAGCCACCCCTTTCTTTGCAAATCTTAAAGCATTCTATATGTTAGCTATTATTATTTTTATTTTCATTCTCAGGGCTTAGCACAGTGTTTTGAAAATGCTTTTTCATTCATTTTTTTATTTTTTGGAGGGGGGAAGGTAGGGCAATTGGGGTTAAGTGACTTGTGTAAGGTCACACAGCTAGCTTTATGTTGAGTGTCTGAGGTCAGATTTGAACTCAGGTCCTCCTGACTCCAGGGTCGGTGCTCTATTCACTGTGCCACCTAGCCACCTCTTCATTCATTCTTAAAATATGGATATGGATTTGCAAAGTTGGTTTCTCCCTCTTGATTCTTATGGATGAATATCATTGTCTGATTTATTAATCTTGCCTGTCTTAGGTGGTCTGTCGTAAACCTGAGATCTTCACTTGTCTAACTCAAAGTTAAATTGCCATAAGTTAGAGTGAGAGAAGAAAAGCATCAGAATAAATCTAGCTGCAGAAGTAAGGAAAGAAACAGGCATTTATTAAATGCCTTCGATGTTCTAGTCACTATGCTAAGCACTTTCCAAGTGTTCTCATTTGATCCTCATAGAAACCCTGGTGGGTAAATGCCATTATCATTCCCATTTTATAGATGAAGAAATTGAGCCAAGCTCTGGTTAAATGATTCCTCCAGGGTCACACAACTAGTTGTCAGACAACTAGTAAGGGTCTGAGGCTAGATTTGAACTTAAGTCTTCTTCATTCCTTCTATCCATTGAACCACCCCACTGCCTCTCAGCAGAAGACAGACACATTTCTCTTAAAGGGAAAAATTTGAACCTCCCGTAGAAAAGAGGAAAAAGTTGTAAAGAGGGGTGGCTAGGTGATGCAGTGAATAGAGCATCGGCCCTGGAGTCAGAAGGACCTGAGTTCAAATTTGACCTCAGACATGTGACACACTTACTAGCTGTGTGACCTTGGGAAAGTCACTTAACCCCAATTGCTCTGCCTTTCCCCCTCCAAAAAGAAAAAAAAGTTATAAAGAGAGAACATTGTCAATGAGGTTCACTGACCAAGTATTTTATGGTCTTATGGGTCATTTCAATCTTATTTCCCAAATGAAAATTCATTTATTCAACAAAATATTTAAAGTGCCTAATATGTACAAAACCCTAGGGAAAAAAAAAGAAATAAGAGATATATCCTGCCCTAAAAGAGTTTTCAGTCAAGGAATAGTTAATTTCTATAAGTAGTTACAATATGATGTATCATAGGGTTATAAATCTAGAGTTGGAAGGGACCCCAAAGACCAGTCAGGCCAATAACCTCATTTTACAGATAAGGAAACTAAAACCTTCTTATACTAAGGTTAAGTAACTTGCTTACGATTTTACAAATAGTAACAAAAATAGTAAACAGTAGAATTTGAACCCAGGTCCTCTAACTCCAGAGCCTGTGCTTTCCCACTGTACAACATCACAAAGTCTTGCTCGACTGTCTTATTGTAGTTTGGAGGTGATCTTAGGTTCCTGAAGACTCTGCCAGGAGAGTATAAGCTTTGCAGGTTCTACCATGCTGGAAAGGCTTTGAGTAGTGTCCTAGCAACAGACTATGTTGACTTTTCAAGGACCAGCCTGACTAAGGACAGTGTGGCTCATCGCTGAGATGTTGGCCTCTTAGTGATAAATGCATTGGCCTTGGCAACCTGTGAAACAAAGGAGAATACAAAATGGCTTCCAGTCCTATGCAGCCCCTTCCTGAGTTTGCAGTGACTGTTTTGCTGTTTGTCCTTCGTTCTCGAACAGGACCATGACATGAGGAAGGTAATGCCATGACTTGTAAGTGAATTGGATTTAAGTGAGGCAGGGCTGTGCAAAGTCATCAGCCTCATTCTCTCCTCCAGAGCCATCTGGGTATCGATCAGCACCACTGCAGATGGCCTTTGATGCAATGGGAGATCTTGACCTTTTTAAGGTCTCAGTTTGTCTAAGTCAATACCCATTCAGTGATTAAGGCTATGTAAAAATGAGGCAGAGAATGGCCTCTTTCACCTAGTCAAAAAAAAAAAATAAATCTGGGAGGGGAAGTAAAAAAAAAAATCAATCTGGGAGGGGAAGTAAACAAAAATCAATCTGGGAGGGGAAGACCCTCAGGTTTTCTTACCAAAACAGAAACAATTGCTATTTACGCTGACTCTGAGCTGTCAGAACCAAAACAATGAGTCTAGTGACAGAATGATAGAGAAGGGTAAGAGTGTTAAGAAACATAGTTTTAAACCGTCTATAAATATGAGCTTAGTAGTTGTCATTCTTGCGCGAATATGCTTGACCAGTGACCAGTTGGATATACTATAACCAGAGGGACTAAATCATAGAATCTTGACATTCTGGGTGAAAAAGAGGACAAAAGAAAGTTGCAGTTAGATGGGAGGCTGTTGGCTCTCAGGTGCCTTTGGAGAGACAAATAAAGGAGTTGGCAAATTGGTTTTATTGTATATCTGAAGGTAACAAGAAATATCACAGGTGTCACAGGACACCTGGTCACCTGGAATTGCAGTGCTCATGATAAATAATTACAAAAAAAACTATCATGAAGTTAATTGCAGTTTATGTGCCAACATCTGTTGCAGAGAAAGGAGAAACACATAAATTCTATCTCCTTGATAAGACCCTCTAAATTAAATTGACATGTAGTCTGATTACTTTTATGCAAAGGAAGGCATAGAGGTAGACAAGGAAAAAAAAGTTATAAACAAGAAAGACTAAAAGATTGTATACTCAGAAACTCCAAGCCTGGAGTTCAGTGAAGAATTTATTATAGAGGAGAGTTTGAAAATACCAGACTTGTGGAACACCAAGTAACATAAAAAGTGAGCTTATATTTAACTTGTAGAAAACAACCACTATTGCTATGAGAGTCATTTGCAGATTAGCTGTCTATGTACAATCAGTCTGCTAACTTAATAGTGCAGAGCTTATAATCACTATCAAATCAGGGGAAAAAATGAAAAATGAAATCATGTGAGAGACATTTGAGATATCTTCAGTCTGGCAAATTTAAATAAGTAGTTGATGCAGAAAATGGGCAATAGATAAAAGAAGAGATATTGACATGGACTACCACCATTTTCCTAACTAAGTTTAACTGCTGTAAATTAGTTGTCCCAGTGAGAGGGCTGAAGATCTGAGTCAGCAAACATTTGATCTCTTTGCCAAATGGAGAGAAAAAGAAATGATAAGCAACAGGGTTTAGAACGGGATTGGCAAACTACAGTCCATGGGTCAAATCTTCCCGCTGCCTGTTTCTGTACAGCCCCGAGTTAAGAATGTTGTTACATTTTGAAACGCCTTATGATAAAATATAAAAACCATTCTTAGCCTGCAAGTTTTACAAATACTTTTAAATACAATATTTAAAAGTGTAAAAAACACCTCACAAAACCATTTTTACTTTGCAGGCTACAAAAAACAAGGAAGCAGGTTGCATTTGAACCTTGGGTCATAGTTTTCCAACTCCTGGTTTAGAATATAAATTTATTTTTAATATCTTAAGGGGGAAGGCAGTGGAAGGTTTTTAGCAATACTGCTTCATAAAACATTTAAGGCTAAAACAAGTTTCAGAAAACTTGGTGAGAGAAAGCCAGACCATCCCATGGGTATTTAAGGATGAAATTGAAAGGAGGTCAATGAACAGACCAAAATGGAAAAGATCTGGAAAGATTTTCACAGTAAACCTTAGAAAAGTGAAGCCATAACATTTGGACATCATCCCACAGCAAAACATGAACCCAAAAGATCTTCTCCAACAAAATGTTGACCATGAATGTCAGAATCATACAAGATTCCCTGAGAGATACAACAGTGATAACTTAACTTCATGACCTCTTACGTTTAGTATCAACTTAGGCATTGAAGAGGGAGAACTTTGCTCATTAAAGTGTTTGCCACTACCACTGAAGATGTCCAGTGTAGAGTTAAAATGTAAGAGGGGTTCCTTATAGATGATGAAGTCTTTCAAATATTCCTGTTTGCAAATGACATTGTCCTGAATACATCAAACCCAGGAACATTGCAGATCTTCCTAAATGAAATCCATAATCTTCCAAAAGCCTTTGGGCTAACTATCTACTCAGGTAAACCCACAGAAGTAGGTCCACCAGTACATATGATCTTGTATGGACACTGTAGATGGGCAATGAACTAGGTCCAAGATTGAATAGGGGAGAATGGGATGAATTAACTTAGGGAAACTGCCCTGTGTTTTTCATGATCCTAATTTTTTTTTTTTGCTCTTTTGGAGGGCAGTTAGGGTTAAGTAACTTGCTCAAGGTCACATGGCTAGTTTTTGTGTTAAGTGTCTGAGGTCATATTTGAACTCAGGTCCTCCTGACTCCAGGGTCAGTGCTCTATTCACTGCACCACCTAGCTGCCCCTTCCTAATTTTTTTTTTTTTTACTGAGACAAAGATTCACCTTTTTAATACCAATATTCTTCAGGTGACACTGCATGACTGCTTGGACTACCTAAGTCTCTGAAGAATTAAAGTTAAGTCACCAAAGGGTCACTGGAGAGGCCCATGATAGGAGTGCATAGGATGCAGTACATTGCTGACAAAGAATTGTGTGGGAAAAGTCAGAAAAGATAGTGATATGTGATTCAGCACTTAAGCACAGTGACTGGCACATAGTAGGAGCTTAATACACACTAACTGATTTTCTGGGAAAGCAGGTAGGGCAAGAGTAAAGAATAACTGATATATGGGATGTCTCTTGGCACCTGTACAATTTCATGAGATCCAACTGAAGAACCCTACATGATGAGTGGACCCCAGGTGGAGGGGTTTTAGGAAGATATAGACAAGAATCCCACAGGAACGGAAGATATGGGAGAGTTGCAATTTGTACTATAGGAGGGAATGCCCCACACTGATGAAATTAGTGATTCATAAAGTATGAGAAAAGACAAAGTGATAAATGGGAGTTCAGAAGAGGAACAGGAAACGATCACGTCTCCATATAGAGAGACGATGCTGAGGAGGTACATTTGAGCCAGACCCTGAAGGGCTTATCATAAGAGGTTTTGGATAGTTGGGGATGGCAGAGGAGGCATTCCACGTGTGATATATGGCATGTAAAGAGCATATTTCCAGCAGTGGCTGGAAAACAAGAGAAGTAGAGGGCACGCCAGAAGATAGTCAGCTGCAATAAGACAGAAAATGTAGATCAGGTCCAGGTCGTTCAGAAGGCTTTGAATGACAACATGATGAATTTAGAGTTTATTCAGTAAGTAAAAAGCAGGCACTGAAGGTTTTTGAGTGGAGGAATGGCACGATCAAAGGTGTATTTTGGGAAGATTAATTTAGAAATGATGTATAGGATGATGATCATCTCCTCCATGAAGTTTTCTTTGTTAAGTCTCACATTTTGTTTTGCATGTTTGGGTTTTTTGTTTTTTTTACTTTTTTGGAGGGGGTAGGGCAGGGCAATTGGGGTTAAGTGACTTGCCCAACATGGCTAGTAAGTGTCAAGTGTCTGAGGCCAGATTTGAACTCGGGTCCTCCTGACTCAAGGGCCAGTGCTCTATTCACTGTGCCACCTAGCCACCCCAATGTATTTTTTTTAATATGTGTCATAGTTACCTACTTGATTATAAGCTCTATGAGGATAGGGCACATGTGTTAAATAAACTATCTCCTCCATTACTTGATACAGTGTATTGCATGCAATTTGTGCCTAAATAAATGTTTGAATGGATTGAATGATTAAAAAGAGGAGAAAATGGGTTATTGTAATAGTCCAGGGAAGTAAGACCCCATGAGAATGGAAATGAAGATATAGATTTGTAAAATCCTCTCTTTTACTCTACCATATAATTGATCAGACATTCAGCAATTATTTATTGAATAACCACTATCACCTCACTATTTTTAGGAATTCTGGGGGAAACCAAAAGAAATATAATTATCTTCAACCTCAGAAAGCTTGAGATCCATTTGGGGGAACAAAACAGTTACATAAACAATAGAAAATTAGGTGCAAAATTGCATGACCTGAGGTAGTTAAAAAAATTATGGATCAGGGGCGGCCAGGTAGCACAGAGAGTAAGAGCACCGGCTCCAGTGTTGAGAAGACCTGGAGATCGAATCCTGGGCTCAGACACTTAGCACCCACCCAGAAACACCTGGCCGTGTAACCTCGAGCAAGTTACTTAACCCCGATTGCTTAAAAAAAAAAAAATTATGGATCAGAACTTGAATTGAGCTTTGAAGGATGGATAGGATTTGGCTCCATGAAAAGGCAAAAAGGAAAATGGGCATTCACGGGGGTTAAATAGCATTAGCATGTGGGTGAGATAGTGAGAAGACAGCTGACCTAATGAACAGGGTTCAATTAAATTATCAAGGATTTTGAAGACATGGCAAAGGAGTTTGAATCTGATGTAGTAGTCAATAGGGAGGCGTTGTAAGTTTTTGATTGGAGGAGTGACATGAAGGAAATTGTGTTTTAAGAATGCTCTGTGATAGAAAATGCTGTCCATATCCAGAGAAAGAACTATGGAGTCTGAATACAAATCAAAGCATACTATTTTCACTTTTTTGTTTTTTTCTTTCTCATGATTTTTTCTTTTGTCCTGATTCTTCTTTCACAACATGATTAATGTAAAAATATGTTTAATATGATTGCACATGTACAACCTATGTCAGATTACTTGCTGACTTGGGGAAGGAAAAAGGAAGGGAGGATGGAGAAAAAATTTGGAACTAAATCTTATAAAAATGAATGTTGAAAACTATCTTTACATGTAATTAGAAAAAATAAAATATTACTAAGTTGAAAAACCCAAAAAACAAAAAAAAAGAATGCTCTGGAAAAAGAATGCTGAGTGGAATTTGGGGAAAAGATAGTGGCAATAGGGAAAATGTTATGATAAATACTAAGTTCTATGGCATGGTGAAAAAAGGAATAGATAGGGAGTCAGCAGACTTTGGGGCTTTTTTGTCCCATTTTTGCTATTTGACTTTGGCCAAGTATGGATCTCGGTTTCCATATTTATAAAATAAAGTGGTTGGACTAGATTATCCCTAAGGTTCCTTGAAGCCCATCTTGTTTTTCAGTCTTTTAACTTTGTTTTAATATTTCTTGTTGTTTCATAGAGTCATTAATTTCTGTTTGGTCCATACTACTTTTTAAGGAGTCTAGTACTTAAGTAAAGTTTTGTTCCCCTTATACTGAGCTGTTAATTCTTTTCTCAAGTCTGTCTTTTAGCATAATGGTGTCAGACTCAATTAGAAATGTGGGCCACTAAACCCTACAAAAGCATTCATCTGAGCCATGTGTTGATCTTGAAAGCCACATACTAAGATTATCTGTTTTGTTGTATTTCTACTTATTTTGTTAGGATGTATATTTAACACCTCACCTCTGCTTGTAGCACTCTCATTTCTTTTTTTATTTTTTTCCTCTAGAATTCTCATTTTATTTTTAATATACTTTTTAAGTCTACAAAAAATGTCTTGCTTTCTTCCAGAAATTCTAGTTGACCTTGAAGTCAAGTTGAGTTTTTTTGTTTTTTAGGTTTTGCTTGTAGGAATTTGAGTTATTCTTTTCTTCTAGATTTGGGCCTCTCTCCATAATAGCTTTTATTATCACTTCCTTTTTTCTGAATTGAAACTTTGTTAGAATCAGGCTCTGGGCACTTCTGGAGGGAACATTGGAATTCTACATGTACTGGTCTGCATTATCTGGGACATTATCCAGGAAATTGAGAGCTGTGTTCTTCATGGATATCAGGGACACCTCAGGCTAGGAAATTGCAAATTTTCAGTTTGTTCTAGCTCTTATTTAGGGCAGGGAATGATTGTTGCCTTTCTTGTTTGAGCTTTGTAGGTTCTGGATCCTGATTTTATTCTGAGAAACACAACTGCAGGGCTTACCTGGTTTGGACTCCAGTAGACAGGTACTGGCCCCACTCTTGTTCCCTAGCTGAAAGGTTCTGCAGGTAGAGTAACAGAGTTGCCAGCCTACCTCTACCTTGTCTTTACTTGCAAACTGAATCCTGTTCCTGCTCTGGGGTCAGAGCAACAGAGTTGCCCACTGTAGCTCCAATGCAATATTTACAGTGCCCACGATCACGATAAAGACCGTGACTATAAGTATCACAAATGACGTTCAATCACAAAATATACCAAACTCTCCAGATAGAGGACAGGACTGAAGCATTTATTTAGATACCAGAAAACCAAATCCCAATACCAGTAAGCCAGTTCTATCATGGTACCAAAGATATTCAGAAACCATAATAACACTGAGAGCCACAGCATCCTTCAGCCTTCCCACAAACCAATACAAGAACAATATCTACTCTTGAGCCTATCAGACTCCTTGCCTGAGGTCCTCCTCTCTCCCCCACCATCTGACTAGCTCTGACAAGCTTCCTGTGGGCTCTGCTTCCCTTCAGCAAACTCCCCCCATCACAGGCTCCTTGTGACTACATTCAGCCTATCAGGGGGCAGAATTTACTTTTAAAGAAGGGGAGGTCTTCAAACTCCCCCCTGGGTCTATTAAGGGGCAGGGAAGATCTTCAAATTCCCATTCCCATTCCACCTGCCCATCCCTATTCTTAACTTCCGGTCCTGGTCACTTGCTTGTTGACTGATTATGATGATCACAATCATGATCTTGGACTGGAAAAAACGGACCCACTGTGATTTCTACTTGGATTTCCTGATTACTGCTCAGTCTCATTAGTCTGGCACTCTTCATAGATCGTTGCTGGAGTAGTTGTGGGAGAGAGCTGGACTGTACAGCTTCCTCCTACTCTTTCTTCTTTTGCTGTTTAACATTCTATTCAAAGAAGCATTTTTTTTTAATGATTTAGGAATAAAATAAAGTGATAGACTAAGATAGTGGCCGTGGGATTGAGATTTTTAAGAAAGAATCACCATCAGAGTTATATAAAGGTTAAATGTACAGGTTAAACTAGGATAGCTCTTCAAGCAGAAGATGACCACTGTCCTTTATGTGAGGTCATAGGTCATAGAGTTAGAGTTAGAAAGGACTTCATTACTCATCTAGACTAACATCCTAATTTTACAGATCACAGGATCACAGCATCATAGATTCAGAGCTGGAAGGGATCTTAGGGGCCCTTGAATCCAAATCCTGCATTTTACGAAAGAGGAAACTAAGACACAGAAAGGTTAAAAGATTTGCCTAAGGTCACACAGGTAGCAGGCCTCTGAGATAGGATTCAAACTCAGGTCTTCTGACTCCAATTCTAATTCTATACACAATGCTTCCTGGTTCTAGAGACGGTAAGTACTTTTCTGAAGATAACACAGGATTTTTTAGTATTTAAAGAAATTAACATCTTCATCCTTCACTGACTTTAAATAAATGTTGGGAATACCAGATATAATGTAATAAAGGCCAGGGATCACAGGAAAAATTAAGCAGAATTATGTAAAGATACAGCCATGTATCACAGGGGTGGGAATCTGCTATCTAGGTTCATTTGGATTCCTAAAATTCAAAATTGGAAAACTGCAATCATTTTGGTTATTTATAGCTCATTTTATCTTTAGTTTCTTCTAAAATAGCCAAGGAAGTAGCACAAATTTGGAATGATAACAAAAAATATTCCAGGAGGTTAATAGGATCCCTAAAGCCTTGCCAGATACTCAAAACAGGATGGCTACCCCCCACCAAATCTTCCCATCATCTTGGCTAAAAACCAACAAAAAATTTCAGAAGGAAAATAGCATTTGCAGACAGTCAATAGGATGAACCTTGAAAAGACCAAATCAAGTTTGGTGGGTTAAACTGATGGGTCAGCAGTTAATCCATAAAGGTTAGGGCCCCAGACAGTGTTCGTTGTTGTTGTTTCAGATTTATTAATTAATTTATGACAGTGTTCATTGTAACTTAATTGTGCTTTATAATCATTTGCAAATATTTTATATGATACTAAAAAATCAATCGAGGCAGTCACAGCAGTGTTTCTGTTGGTCTAGTATAGACAAACTTATGCCTAATTTCTGGGGTCGGATCAGCATCCTTGTTCTCTTGTTCTGTCAGGTGAACTTAGAAATTTTTGGTTCAGATGTGTTTATAATGTGCTATGTAAATATTTATCTGTACTTAATGCATATAACCTCCCAAAGTTAATCAAAATCTCACTTGAGTTCGCCATAGAACAGGCAAAGACAGCTAATGTTGCTAATTTCACCTCAGTTGATGATGAATTTTCTGAGCTCTGCTGCCATTGAACATTTTCACAAAATCTTTGTAATTGCAGATTCCTCCTGGCAGTCCTTGGGTTGGTAATTGGAAACTCATTGCTCTCCTTGGTTCTGATTCTTGAGATAAACCTGGGACAGTGAGAATAATAATCCAACGAACGACAAATCAGAGACTCATTCAAACCCTATTCCAAATGATACTTTTTTTTTTTTTGCAAGGGGAACTGAAAAATGGTCATTGGCTTCTGTGGGGGATAAAATTGCTTATTTTTCTTTTTCCTTCACAACCAGCACCCTAGAGTGCGAATGTCACCCATTCCATATTTGCATTACATTTTTGCAGACTTTGTCCTGGCACCCACCCTAGAATCTCTACTTCTCTTTGCTCAAACATATATAACACAGGGCAAATTTCCTCCTGTTCTGACTTTAAAATATTATGCAAATGGATGCAAATCCTAAAGAGCAGCTCAGCAGATGCTAGGGTTGTCTGAGTTCTGTTCCAGAAAGCCAGTTCTGTTCCAGATCCTGAAAGCACAGAGGTTATTTTCCAGGGAGCAGTCAAATACTTCTCTCCTCTTTGCCACCTGGCACCGAGCTCAGGCAGCCTGTTTTTGTTCTTTTGGGGATTTTTTACTCCTCCTTTCTTGATGTCTATCTCTGTGGCATTGGTCTTTCATTGTGTATCTCTCCATCCATGCACCTAGCCAGCTTTCGCTGAGTGCCCGTCATGTGCAAGACATGATAATCCAAGATTCTATGAAAGAATCCAAATATAAGGCCTGGCTCTTGCCTTTCAGGAATTTACAGACTACATAAGGAGTTCTTAATCTGGATTCCATGAATTTTTGGGGTTTTTTTTGGATTTTAATAACTTTTTCAGTATAATTTGTATCTTTTATATTTTTTTCTGCATTTAAAAACATTATTCTGAGAAGAGATCATGAAAGAATCCATACACAAAAAAGGTTAAGAACCCTGTGTCTGGATGGAGAAATAAGACATAATACAAGGAAAGATAAATAACAAGATGAGATGAATGGTAGTTCAGTATAACAGTATACGAAGTGTGATGAGGCAGAGTATGATGAATCCTCATGAATGTACACAGATAGTAAACCCTAGAGGAATTCAGAGGCAGGAGAGACTTCATCGAGGGTTGGAAGGGTCTGAGAAGGCTTCCTTTTGGAGAATTAATGCCTTTATCTTGAGGGATAGGTAGAAAGTACATAGATGGAGAAGGAGAAAGGATTCCAGGTAAGGAATCTGGGGATAATGAGAATAATGGTAGTATTAACAAAAAATAGAGGGAACAGGAGAAACTGGTTCAAGAGGAAAATATGAGGATTCTGGTTTTAGATATGTAAAATTTAAGATTATAAGACACACCAACAGGGGTGACAAGGTGGCGCAGTGAATAGAGCACCAGCCCTGGAGTCAGGAGGACCTGAGTTCAAATCCAGCCTCAGACATTTAACACAAAACCTAGCCATGTGACCTCAGGCAAGTCAATTAACCCCAATTGCCCTACCTTCTCCCCTCCAAAAAGCAAAAAACAAAAAAAAAATTAAAAGACACACCAACATATCAAGGATCAATGATTTGGGTAATGTAAGAACTCCTTCTAACAATCAGAACTTTGCACGCGTTGGGAATTGCATGAGTCATATTAAGGGACTTGCTCAGCATCATAGAACAGAGGTATTTTGAAACCACACTGCATATTAAAACTGGGCTAAAAAATCAATGGTCACATTTTACATATTTATAACTTCCTGTTAATCTGAATATATGTGACCATTTTATGGGAATTAGTTATTTGTACTAATCAGAATATAGCTCAGGATTTGAACCTAACTGCTATCTATCCATTATGTCTGCTTGCCTTGGTAGCAGAAATATTTAACCTGGAGTCTATGAATTAAAAAAAGATTTAGAATTGTATTTCAAAATAATTGGTTTTATTTGTATTCCTATGTATTTTGTCTCATGCATTTAAAAATATTTCTCTGAGAAGGGACTTCACTAGACTGCCAGCAAGACATTCAAATAGAAATGTCCAGTAGAAATTTGGGAGGGAGATCAAAACTGGTGATATAGGTGAGGAGGGAATGAAATCTTATGGGGATCCTCCTTACCCTATCTCCTCTGTTATAGTAAATCTAAGAGAAAGGTAATGATTCAGAATTTTTTAAAAAAACAATTAATGAGTTTAATGAGACTTCTTGGACTTTACTGGGACATATAGAAGGTAATCAGAATGTTCCATTCCCCAAACTACTTTGGGAGAGTGGCCATAGGCTTCAAGAAGGTGTTCCCAGAGTACAAGAGACCATGATAAGGCTTGGTAGGAGGAATGAGGAGGGCATCCAAGGAGAGCAGTGAAAAATTCTAATTACACACCATTCCACAAAACAGAACCACTCGTGTTTCCTTCCGGCTGCTTGCAATATTTTTTCATTGTCCTAGAAGCTTTAGATTTTGGAAGTTTTCATTTTGGGATTTCTTTCAGGAGTTGACCTATGGAGTCTTTCTGTTTCCACTTTGCCCTCTAGTTCTCAAGAGATCTGCCTTGTCTGACCCAGGCCAAAGTCAGATCCTCTGACCCCTCAGGTCTGGGCTCTAGAAGTTCCTGACTGGACTTGGGTCTAAAGGACAGTAGACTGTAGCTGTGATGGGGGACTGGATCCCAATAGGTTCAGCAGGAATTATGATCTTATCTAAGACCAGAAAACCTGTAATATCATCTGGAAAGAATTCAAGGTCTCAGGCTTAATTGGAGTGAGAGTTGTAGAAGTTTATTGTTACGCTTCTATGAGAAGTGGGCAAGAGTCCTTTAGGGGACCTGCGAGTGAGAGGGGCACATGCTTTTACCTTTAAAGGGTAGGGCTGCCATTGTCAGGGCTGACCAGATGGGAGAGGCCTCAGTACATAGACAAAGGTCAGAGCTGACCAAGAGGAGCATGTGAATAGACAGTTTAGATAAGATTTGGGCCATGTTGAAGGAGACAAAAGGCAAGGACAAAGGAGCGTGTGGGCCAGGCCCAGAAGAAATGAAGAGATTAAGTAAGAACAAAGGGGTCACAGGGTGCTGCCTAGGTAGAGTGTGGGATAGGGAGAAGGGGCAGAGCTCAAGGATGGGAAAGGACAAATTACAACTTCACAGACTGGTTTTACAAGTTAGTTTGACCTAGACCCCAGGTACCCCATCACCTGGACTCTGTCACTATTGGTGAGCTGGCAAGTTCTGCTGGTTCAGAGAGTCAGATCCGCACTTTCCTTTGGTCTTGGATTTCCACCCTTGTTATTCCTCTGAAGGCTTCAGAGTGGGCTAGAAGCTGGAACTGAGACCTGTTCTCCTCCTGGGGTCTGAGCCACCCCGTGCCTGCTTTCTTCTTTGTCTGCCCCACTCTCTATACACAGCTCAGGGCCTTCCTCTGCTCCATACTTGGTCTCAGACCAACCCTGCTCTCCAGTTCCCTCAGTCTGCCCTAGACCTGTGTAGCATGCAACAAAGTGATCAGTTGGGACCAGAGCCTGGGATGGGTCTGGGGCCTCCTGTTGCGCTGGTGCACAGCCTCCCCCTTGGAACACAGGTAGCTGAGTTTCTGGCCAGACACCATCGCACCATCCCCAGAATCTGGACACCTCTCTGTCTGAATTCCTATGCCTGGAAAAATGACTCACGGGACCTTGTTCTCGAATCTGCCCATCAGGATTCAATCTGGGATATTTTCTAGATCTGTTTGAGGGAAGTATTTGTGAGGGTGGGGTGGG
>NW_027185616.1:13642287-13644446 GCF_028583685.1 Petaurus breviceps papuanus
CAAGGACAAAGGAGCGTGTGGGCCAGGCCCAGAAGAAATGAAGAGATTAAGTAAGAACAAAGGGGTCACAGGGTGCTGCCTAGGTAGAGTGTGGGATAGGGAGAAGGGGCAGAGCTCAAGGATGGGAAAGGACAAATTACAACTTCACAGACTGGTTTTACAAGTTAGTTTGACCTAGACCCCAGGTACCCCATCACCTGGACTCAGTCACTATTGGTGAGCTGGCAAGTTCTGCTGGTTCAGAGAGTCAGATCCGCACTTTCCTTTGGTCTTGGATTTCCACCCTTGTTATTCTTCTGAAGGCTTCAGAGTGGGCTAGAAGCTGGAACTGAGACCTGTTCTCCTCCTGGGGTCTGAGCCACCCCGTGCCTGCTTTCTTCTTTGTCTGCCCCACTCTCTATACACAGCTCAGGGCCTTCCTCTGCTCCATACTTGGTCTCAGACCAACCCTGCTCTCCAGTTCCCTCAGTCTGCCCTAGACCTGTGTAGCATGCAACAAAGTGATCAGTTGGGACCAGAGCCTGGGATGGGTCTGGGGCCTCCTGTTGCGCTGGTGCACAGCCTCCCCCTTGGAACACAGGTAGCTGAGTTTCTGGCCAGACACCATCGCACCATCCCCAGAATCTGGACACCTCTCTGTCTGACTTCCTATGCCTGGAAAAATGACTCACGGGACCTTGTTCTCGAATCTGCCCATCAGGATTCAATCTGGGATATTTTCTAGATCTGTTTGAGGGAAGTATTTGTGAGGGTGGGGTGGGAAGGTAGAGGCCACTGTACATCTTCCTGCTATTTCTCCATCTCAGCCCTGTCTCACTCATGTTTCTTTCTAAGTATGCATTCAGAATGGAGCTGCTCTTCCTAATTTTGGATTGGGGTGGGGGTGAGATGTTGCAATGCCAAGCAAAGGCAACTTCCCAAGGTTCAAAATACCAGCATAGCTGCTCTCCATTTTATTCAGTGAAAAATTAAGAACAGAGAAAATCAAAATATAGCATCATTCAAAAATACAGCATTCACCAAGTGTAATTCAATAATCTCCAAGTACTACTCCACCCCTGGACAGTACGTTCATTTAGTCAACCACAAAGCCCCTCTTCTCAAATGGAGATTAGTTTCCAATCATTAGTAAAGTACATTCATTTGTTCAATCACAGAGAACAAAAAAGTCAAAGATATCCCACCCTTGGATCACAATTGAATCTACCCAGAGTTACAACAAGCTTAAGCACAGCATTTAATACCCAGAGAGGTCTTTTCTTTATCTTGACCTGAGGCAAGTTCTCAGCAATCTTTATTCCTGGGGAGACAAAGCTTAGCAAGGCCACAAGATACATAGCCAATGTCTTCATTAATTCATTTTCTGTCTGCAGAACAGTCCTAGGACCCCTGAAAACATTAGCAAAACCCCCTTCCAGGATTTCTGTTAACATACAACAAGAAAATCCTTCTTCAGGGCTTCTGAACCAACAGCAAGGTTCTAGGACCTCTGCAACAACAGGACTGTCTTTCACCAGTGGACAGATCTGGCAAAACAACATCAAAACAGACAGACAAAGTACCAGCATAACAGCCATGTCTCCTCAGCCCTTGGCAGCTCTGAGTGGCAGCTCTTAAAAGTCCTGGGCAATTCAAACTGGCCCTCATCAATCCTCTCCATCTCTCTCTTCCTCCAAGATGCTGCTTCCAAAAAAGTTCTTCTGCCTCTCTCTTTGCTTGTGTCTCTCTAATTTTACGTAACCAGCTCCTCCCAGTTCATCACTCTCATTTCACATCAACAAGTCCATCCCACAAGTGGGATTCACAAGCTCTGGGTTTTAACACAATCAATCCAAAAACCAAGCCAATACAGGGGGATCTTTAAATTCTATTACTATTACAGATGTTTGTGTGTTACCAAACTTTAGAACTACAAGGGACCTTAGAGATACTTTAGGTCAACCCCTTCATTTATAGATGAAGAAACTCCAGTGTAGAGAAATTAAATGATTATTGTTTCAATCAAGGACAATTAACTTAGAGGCAGCTAGGTAGCCCAGTGCAGACAGTACTGGACTAAGAGTTCAAGCCCTGCCTCACTTTCTTACTAGCTATGTATACCTGGGCAAATTACCCAATCTCTCTCTCTCTCTCTCTCTCTCTCTCTCTCTCTCTCTCTC
>NW_027185616.1:13644546-13729822 GCF_028583685.1 Petaurus breviceps papuanus
TCTCAGTTTCCTCATCTGTAAAATAGAGATCTATCACATAGGGTTTTCTTTGAGAACTGATTGAGATAATGTACATAAAGTGCTTTTTGCAAATCTTAATGTGCTGAAAAAAGGTTAGTTATCATTATTAACTTCAGAATGGAGAGGGTTAAAGGATCATACTTCACCCAAAGTGGAAGACCAAGATAGGGTGAGGAAAAAGGAACATTTTGCTGCTCTAAATGAGTTTTCCTGGCTTGGATGAATTATGTATTTCAGGGCACAGAAAAAAAAAACCTTGGAGTGAAGATTTTTTAATCCTTTTTTTTTTGGTAAGGCAATTGGGGTTAAGTGACTTGCCCAAGGTCACACAGCTAGTAAGTGTGTCAAGTGTCTGAGGTCAAATTTGAATTCAGGTCCTCCTGAATCCAGGACCAGTGCTCTATTCATTGTGCCACCCAGCTGCCCCATAGATCTTCAAATTCTTATCCGTAATGGTGGAGGAAGAATCCTAGGGACCTGAAGAGGTACTTTTCTGGGGACAGTCAAATATCCCAATTTTCAAAAAGAGTGAAAAGGTGTAGTTAATAACCAGACAGTTGAATTTAGCATCCATTCTTGTAAAAATCCTAGCAATAATATCTAGCACTTATATAGTACTTTAAGGTTTGTAAAGCATGATCACAAATATTATGTCATCTTATCTTCACAACAATCCCGGGGAGGTAGGTGCTATTATCATGTGCATTTTACAGATAAGTAAACTGAGTCACAGAGCATTTCAATGACTTGCCTAGGGTCACACAGCTTGTAAGTGTCTGATGCTGGATTTGAACTCAATCTTTCTGACTCCAGTCCCAGTTCTCTAACTAATATTGTTTACATATATAATTTATTTAGAGTCAATATTTAATTAGCTATAATTAGTATATAGTTAGTATGTGAGCAGGGAGAATTAGAAGTGGTTATCACTTGGTATCATTGTATCATTTGGTATCACTTGGTATCATTAAGCACAACCCATACCAATCTAGGGAGCAGCTAGGTGGTACAGTGGATAGAGTACGGGACCCGAAGTCTAGAAGGCTCATCTTCCTGAGTTCAAATCTGACCTCAGACACTTACTAGCTGTGTGACCCTGGGTAAGTCACTCAACCCTGTTTGCCTCAGTTTCCTCATTTGTAAGATGAACTGGAGAAGGAAATGGCAACCACTCCAGTATCTTTGCCAAGAAAATACCAAATGGGGTCATGAAGAATTGGACATGACTGAAACAACTTAACAACAACACACCAAACTAATCAACCTTCTTTCCTTTCTTGATGCTATTACTATACTGATAGAACAAGGAAATGTTATAGATATTGTATGTCTGTGTTTCAGTAATTCATTTAACAAAGTTTCTCATGATACCCTCTGGACTAGATGAAGAAATATAGATAATAATGAACCATGGTGCCCAATGGATTTCAACTTGTGTCAGGATTCTATGACCCCTGACTGCAAGGATCCCATTACTTCTGATTCAAGAGTGTTGAGAGAGAATTAAGGAGATCAGAAGGTGTGTCAAAGGACAGAGTTATCATTAACTTTGTGACACAAAGACACCTCTCACCTCTTGGAAAGTTTGGCTTCCTTCAAGGCTCACCTTCTTGAGGAAGCCTGTCCTGAACTCCCAAGTTACTAGAGTTTTCTGTCTCCTCATATTATTTTGTATTTACTTGTCTCTTTAAATGTTATATCTCCCAAGTAAAATGTGAGCATGAAGGTAGGGATCATTTTTAGTTTTGTCTTTGAATCCCCAGATTCATAATGCCTTGCACATATTTTTTTAATTAAATAATTTTTTAAAAGAATTTTATTCTTAAATCACCTTTATTTTTTATCTCTTCTCCTCTCCCCTACCCAGCCATATATTGTAAAATAATTTAAAAAGAGAAAATGAATCAACAATAATTTACTAAGTACCTGCTTTATGTCAGACACTGTGCTAGTCACTGACTTCCTGATTATGTTATATATATTCTGCTTTTCTAAGATCCTCCTTCCCTTTCCTTCCATGGTGTTATGTGATATGGCTTCCCTATCTGGAGCGAATTGGCACACACCTGCTAGGCCATTTTTCCTCAATGATTGACAGTGTATTTATTTAATTTTTTAGTACATTTTTCTTTTGTTAAATATTTTCCAATTATGTGTAAAAAATTTAACCTTCGTTTAAAAAATCGCATTCCAAATTCTCTTCCTCCTACCCCTTGAAAATTGCCAATGTGTTTATAATTGGCATGGGGGCTACTGGGATTGGCTACTTCTCCCAATGTTTGCTATTTGGAGCAAATTAAGGTCTATTCTTTGTTAGTGTTCCTTGTCTAGTATCTGTATCCTTTTTCCATAGATCTTTCTTCCTTGCCCTTCTCTTAAAGACTAATTTATATGAAGGACCATTCTAGCTCCTTTACATCATCCTGTCTTGCTAAGAGAGCTGTACTGATTTTATACTTTCTTTCTCTTTGGTCTTCTTCAAGATGAAGGTTTAAAATCAAAGATAGATAAATAGATATATACAGACATAGATGTATGGATGGATAGGTAGATAAATAGACATAGACAGTCAGATAGATATTGACAGTCAGATGGCAATAAATAGATAGAAACAATCAGAGACAAACAGATGGATAGATAGAAACAGATAGAAAGACAAATGGATAGATAAGTAGATATAGACAGTCAGCTAGAGAGACAGATAGATGGATAGATAGATAGATGAATGGATAGATGGATAGACAGATGGATGGATGGATGGATGGATAGATAGATAGATAGATAGATAGATAGATAGATAGATAGATAGATAGATAGATAGATAGATGACACACAAATAAAGCATTTCTTAAGCACTTACTGTGCTAGGCACCATGCAAAGCACTGAGGATACAAATGCAAACAAAAAGGATAGCCCCTATCCTCAAGGAGCTTAAATTCTAATGGAAGAAGAACACATATAAGGGATCCAGTAGTTTGGGAGTATGGTCTAGCCTTTATTCCCTGGAGGGAGAAGCCACTGAGACGCCACAACCTTGCAGCCACCCCCACGTGACAGCTTCAGCTCCTGGACTGCAGAGAGTAGGGGGACCAAGCAACCAGTCTGAGAGGTAATCGCTCTTGCTTTAACCTGCATGGATCTGGATTGCAGTCTAGGGTGGAGGCCCTGGGGTGTGTGACCAACTTGCCAGAGCATGTGGAGGCCTCAGAGAGGGCACCCAACTAATACCTTCGGCAGCTGAGAAACCCCAGCATTTGGGATAAAGCTCCCCTGTCTGGTAGCAGAGTCCTACTGTGCTAAAAAGCCCAAAAGTCAAGTAATTGAGTGGCAACATGAGCAGGCAAAGGAAGCAAACCAAGCAGAGCAATCCAAGTTTATACTCCTATTTTGGGGACAAAAAGGATCAAAGCGTGCAACAGGAGGAAGACAGTGAAGTCAGAACTCCTGTACCAAAAGCTTCCAAGAAAAATACAAACTGGTTACAGGCCACAGAGGAGATTAAAAAGGATTTTTAAAATCGAATAAGAAAAGTGGAGGAAAAATTGGGAAGAGAAATGAGAACAATGCAAGAAAATTATGAAATGAGAGTCAACTACCTGACTGAAGAAAATAACACCTTAAAAGATAGACTAACTCAGATGGCAAAAGAGGCTCCAAAAGGCAATGAGGAGAAGAATGCCTTAAAAAGCCAAATTTACCAGATGGAAAAAGAATCTCAAAAGCTCACTGAAGAGAATCATTCCTTCAGAATTAGATTGGAGCAAATGGAAGCTAATGACTTTATGAGAAATCAAGATACTATTAAACAGCTCCAAACAAATGAAAAAATAGAAGGCAATGTGAAATATCTCATTGGGAAAACCACTGACCTGGACAATAGATCCAGGAGAGATAATTTAAAAATTATTGGACTACCTGAAAGCCATGATAAAAAAAAAGAGCCTAGAAATCATCCTTCAAGAAATTCTCAAGAAAAATTGCCCTGATGTTTTAGAACCAGAGGGTAAAATAGAGGTTGAAAGAATCCACCGATTACCTCCTGAAAAAGATCCCAAAAAGAAAACTCCTAACAATATTATAGCCAAGTTCCGGAATTCCCAGATCAAGGAGAGAATATTACAAGCAGCCAGGAAGAAACAATTTAAATATTGTGGAAACACAATCAGGATAACCCAGGATCTGGCAGCTTCTACACTGAGGGATTGAAGGGCTTGGAATATGATATTCTGGAGGTCAAAGGAGCTGGGATTAAAACCAAGAATCACCTACCCAGCAAAACTGAGTGTCATGTTTCAGGGGGAAATATGGTTATTCAGTGGAATAGAGGACTTTCAAGCATTCTTGATGAAAAAACCAGAGTCGAATAGAAAATTTGACATTCAGATACAAGAAGCAAGAGAAGCATGAGAAGGTAAACAGGGAAAAGAAATCATAAGGAACTTATCAAAGTCGAACTATTTGCATCCCTACATAGAAAAATGATAATTGTAACTTATGAAACTTTTCTCAGTATGAGAATAGTTGAAGGGAATAGAAATATATATGTATATATACATACATATATATGTCTACATAGGAGGGTATATGGGTATATGAATACATACGTGAATGTGTTTATATATGTTTACAGGTATACATAGAGGGCACGGGACCAATTTAATAGGAAGGGATGATACTTAAAAGGTGAAATTAATAGGTGAGAGAGGAATATTATGAGAGGAGATGGGGAGAGACAGAATGGGGTAAACTATCTCATACACAAGAGGCAAGGGAAAATGGTTACAATGGAGGGGAAGAACAGGAAGGCAAAAGGGAATGAGTCAACTTTATTTTCATTGAATTTGGCTTAGGGAGGGAATGACATACACAGTAAATAGAGTATCTCACCCTATGGGAGAGTAGGGGGGAAGGAGATGAGAGGGGGGATGATAGAAGGGAGGGCAGGCTGGGAGGGAGGGAAGTTGGAAGCACCCACTTTTGAAAAGGGACAGGATCAAAGTAGAGAATAGAACAAGTGGGAGTTGTGTAGCGGCAAGCACCCCGACATCCCCAGGGTGTCTGCCAACACAGGTTCTTCTGCTTTGATAAAGGAAAGCAACTCAAAATGGGTTAACAAGCTTACTTTAATCAGTCAAATATGTATCGTTTACCTAGTTCAGGGGAAAGAGGTCGGCACCCCGAACTTCAGAATATACAGACAGAATTATCAAGACAGAGAAACAGATCAAGTAGACAGAGTTCCAAACTGTCCAACCATTACAAGGTGGGATAGGAGGGAGGGAAATATAGTCAGTCTTTTACAATATATCCACTATGGAAATGTTTTGCATAGCTACACATGTACAACCTATAATGAATTGCTTATGTTCCCAGTAAGGGTGGGTGACAAGGGAGGAAGGGAATGATTCTGGAATTCAAAGTTTTAAAATAAAATGTTTAAATATGTATATGTATATATACTATTATTAATATTATTTTACATGTAACTGGGAAATGAGATATACAGGCACCGTGCCCCTCCTCTCAGCTAGGCTTGCTGAGAGTGACATCATGACCCTTCTTCTACTCTCCAAAGAGGTAAGCAAGACCAAAGATAATATGTATTCATGCCACCTGTAAGGCATTTCTACATATTTATACAACCCACATATATACATGCATGTATATTCATACATGCATATACCATATTACGCTGTATTATACCTACTATGCCATAACCATACTCTACTAAATATGTGTGATATCCATCAGATAATTTTGTTGTGAGAGTAAGAGTGTCGTCTTCCATGTTTTGCCGGCATTATTTGACAGTCGCTGACTTATGAGATCCCGCTCTCTCTGACAAAGGCACACTCAAAAGACTTGGGGTGATTTCAGAAAGCATCGTCAGAGATGTAACTGGGGCACCTATGTGGTGCAGTAGAGTGCCAGGCTTGGAATCAAGAGGACCTGGGTTCAAATGTGACCTCTGATACTTACTAGCCGTGCGATCCTGGACAAGTCACTTCACCCTGTTTGCTTCAGTTTCTTCATCTGCAAAATGAGTTGGAGAAGTAAATGGCAAACCACTCCAGTATCTTTGCCAAGTAAGCCCCAAATGGGGTCTGAGAGCAAATTCATCACTTCTCAGCTTTTTGGTGTATATTCTGTGCTTAAATCTTTAAAAAGATCCACCAGTACAACTTTGCTGAGTAGTACATACAACCATTGGGGGAATGGGGGGAAGCCACCCAAGTAACCCAACTCCTAAACTCTTCACTGCTCTAACACAGAGTGGCCTCCCCTGGCACTGGACCCCCTTCCTGCCAGTACATTCAACTCTACAGTTATATAACACTTAAAAAAACCAAACCTAGTTTAGAGTTTTTATAAGCTGTCTGCAGGCAGCCTCAGAATAGGAGACCAACCTAGGCCTTCACTAGGGACTTCTTGTTCTCATAGTTCAATGTCTCTTTTTTTTCTGAATCTAATAATGAGAGTAGGAAAGTATCTAGCAGTATGCTGTAGGGCGCTGTCCATAGCCCTGTCCTAGTTAATATTTTTAACCAGTAACTTGGGTAGAGATCATGAGAGTGAGGGATTTGGAAATTATGTCACATGAAGAATGGGTGAATGAACTGGGGGTGTTTAACCTGTTAAAGAAAAGGACACGAATGGTTGTCTCCCCAATATTCTTGGGGATGTCTCTTGCAAGAGGAATGAGATTTTGTTTTCTCAGTGCCTGACAAAAACTGCTAGTAGTTGCTAACATTTAGATAGCACTTTAAGGCTTGCAAAACACTTCACAAATATTGTTTCGTTTTATCCTCACTGCAATCCTGGGAGATAGGTGTCATCATTATTATTCCCATTTTATAGGTGGTAGACAGAGTTTAGGTGGCTTGCTTAGGATCACACAACTAGTATGTATCTGTGACTGTACTTGAACTCAAGTTGCCTTCTTGACTTAAGGTCCAATATCTATCCACTACCACCACCTAACTGCCTAATTGATTGATTATTGATTATTAACTAATTAATTGATTGATTAGTGCAAGTGCCAGAGGGCAAAACCAATGGATGGAAGTTATAGGGATGCGGATTTCATCTCATATTATTAAAAGAAATTTTCAAACAACGACAGAAATTTAACAGTAAAATGAACAACCTCCTGCTGAAGTATATCCTTCCTCCGCTTTATCTTCATTACCAAACCTGGATGACCACTTGACAGTGATGGTATAGAAGGATTCATGTCAGGAAGAGAGTTGGACTTGACGACCCCTTAAAAAACTTTTAATAGTTTATTTCTCCACTAGTTTCCAAGTTTTTTAACCAAAATTTTTCCCTTCAGAAATCTCAGTGTCCTATTTACCCAAAGAGCCTTGGCAATATGAATAAGGTTGGATGGGTTTAGCCTTAATCCAGCAGTATTCAGTCATGACATTTTCTGATGCAGAATGAAATCTCTTCATGCAGAATGGGATTTGATTTTTGCTAAAGGCATTCCTGTCTGTGAAGATTCCTAGTTATCACAAGTTGAAGTGACAAAGAATAAATTGTCCCTTTCGCTTAGAAAGAGAAAAAAATGTTTCAGGTAGACTGCACAGGAGCACATTTGAAAAAAGCTCAGTGTGGTTTAGTGGAGACATCACTGGATTTGGAGTTTTCTTTTCCTGGAGCGAGTTCTAGCTTTGCCACTTTACTACCCTTTGTGACCTTGAGTAAGTCATGTAAATTTCTCTAGGACTCAGTTTCCCTGTCTGTAAAAAAAGGGTTTTAAACTAGTTGATTTTAAGATTCCTTTCAGCTTTAGATCCTGTGATTCTAAAGTCTAAATGATTCTATGATTCTAAAGATGAATTTATCTGTCCTGGGTCCATTAAGGTACCAATAAGTTTCTTAAAAAAAAAAAAAGTCTTCTAAGTCTGGCCTGAATCATTCTTCTTTTCTTATTTCTACTAAGAGTTTGTGGGAAAAAATGGAAGAAACCAAGAAAGTAGAGTGCTTAATATGACAGATATTATATCAAACTCCAGCAAAGTGAAATAAGCTATTCAGGACCTGGGGCAGGCAGGTATACTAATACTTCATTGAGTATTCCCAGATAGATTTTTCAGTATTCTTGTATTTTTGTTGTTGTACAGTAATTTTTCAGTTGCTTCTGACTCTTTTTGACCCTCATTTGGGGTTTTCTTAGCAAAGATAATGGAGTGGTTTGTTCTTTCCTTCTTCAGTTCATTTTACAAATGAAGAAAGTGAGGCAAATAGGCTTAAGTGACTTGCCCAGGGTCATGCAGCTATTAAGTGTCTGAGGCCAGATTTGAACTCACAAATGAGTCTTCCTGACTCCAGGCCCAGCACTCTATCCACTGGCCTTGCCTTCTATCTATCCCCCACCCCCCACTACCAAATTTTTGTATGCCTTTCTGATCATGCCTCAATTAGGGTGTATTTATGTATGTTCATTTTTGTCTGTCTCATATTAAGAACTGAAGCTCCTCGTAAGATAAATTCTTATGTAGTGGGAGTCATCTCTTAGGATGCATCTGAAAAACAATCTAGCATGATTTGCAGTGAGAAAGGGAGTGGGAGGGGTAGACCATTTCCTTTTCTGTATACACTGAAATCATCACCCCTTCCAGCTCCACAATAGGCCATGGAGCCTTCCATGTGGCCACCCACATCCAGGAATAGAGTCTCTGAATATATTCTATGGGAGATGGGGCAGGGGGAAAGGTCCCAGTTTGTAAAATCATTACCGCAACCAGAAAATATAGATTGTTTGCCTTACTTAGTGTAGGCCTGCACAACCTGTGATCCACCAAAGGATTTTAGGAGACTCGGGAAAATAATTTTTTGTGGGCCACCTGAAACCCTTTGGCAGACTGCAGGTTGTGCGGGTCTGCTTCAGTGGGTCAGGGAAATTAGGTGGTACAGTGTATAGAGTGCCAGTCCTGGAGTCAGCAAGACGCATCTTCCTGAGTTCAAATCCAGCTTCACACACTTCCTAGCTGTGTGCCCCTGGGCAAATCACTTAATCCAGTTTGTCTCAGTTTCCCCATCTGTAAAATGAGCTGGAGAAGACAATGGCAAACCACTCTAATATCTTTGTCAAGAAAACTCCAAATGGAGTCGTGGAGAATCAGACATAAGTGAAACAATTCAACGACAATAGTACTGTCCAATATTATTTGCCTTTCATTCTGAGACGTGAGGTGGTGTTACATAAAGGCTGCATTAGGCAGCTAGATGCCACGGTAGATAGAATGCTGGGCATCTATCAGGTCAGGAAGACCTGAATTAAAATCTGGCCTCAGGTATTTGCTAGTTGTGTGACATCAAAGTTAGAGGGGTCGTCAAGTCCAACTCCCTTCCTGACATCACCGTCAAGTGGTCATCCAGGCAAGTCACTTAACTTTTATCTGCCTCAGTTTCCTCAACTGTAAAATGGGGATATTTGTAAAGCCCAGCACATAGTAGGTGCTCAATAAATGCTTATTCCTAATAAATGCAAATAACCCATCTCCCAAGGAAACATTCTGCAGCATCTCCTATCAGCTGCAGCATAAATCCATCCACAGATTCAACATACAAAAATGGATGTTTAGAGAAAGAAATGGGAAAAACCATGGTGACATCTCAGGATCCCTGTAGGAGGAATGAGCAGTGAAGTCATCCTTCAGTACCACTAACCATATTTTCTGAGTTCAGAGAGGACAGTCAGTTTGCCAGGATCACTTCAACGAAAATTCTTCCTTAGAACAGAGGTTGATCTCAAGCAGAGTCAGACTTCGTGACCCAAGGCTCTGTCTGTACAAAGTTCTGTTGAAAAATCCAGGTTGCCAATCAGAGAAGTTAAGATTCTCTCTCTTCAAGGAAGAATCCACTAGGGCAGTGTTTTGGGAGTGGTAGACATGCAATAAGTATTTGCCACATAGAAAGGAGGCGCTTTGCTCCCAAATGGCTGAGAAAAATGTTGCTTCAGTCTCTCCTTAGGTGATGGAGATACAAGGTTATCACTTAAGGAACAAACCAGAAAGGGGAAAGGTGAAGCTACCTTGGCGTCTCTAGAACTGGAAACCCGTATCCAGCCTTACCACATTTTCTCAACTGGTTTTCCTATTGTGTAAAAATAAATTAAGACAAATTAAAGCTGACAAGAGATCACAAACCCTTTGCATTAGGTTATTTACTCTGTTGGCCTACTTTGTTTAATATAGAGAGATTTGGAGACTTCCCAAAGGAGCACACTGGAGGGACAACTTGAAGCTGCAAACCTTTGAAGCAATCTGTGCCAGGTTTTCTGCAGCAGTTAGAACATCAGGCCTCTGTGGGTTTTTGCTGCCCAGGGAGGTGATCTCTGAGATAACTCTTGGCCTGATCTCCAAGGTCAAGGTTCCACAATCAAGGTGCATAAATAGTCTTAGATCAATGATTGTCAAACAGTTTGCCCTCAGGATTCCTTTCCATCTTGGCAAATTATTGAGGACCCCAAAGAGCTTTTGTTTGTGTAGATCATATCTGTCAATGTTTATAGCATTAGAAATTAAAATAGACCATTTAAAATAATTATTTTTTAATTCATATGAAATGCAAATACTAATACATTACATGTTAAAAGAAATATTTTTTATGAAAATTAACATTATTTTCCAAAACAAAAAAAAATCAGTGGGAAGACTGGAATTGATTTGCAATTTTTGCAATCTTTTTTAATGTCTGATTTAATATGATAATAGTGTTTCTATAGCGCTTCAGGGTTTTCAGAATGCTTTATGTATGTTAACTCATCCTTACAATAACCCTGTGAGGTAAATCCCATTATTATCCCCAGTTTACAGATGAGGAGACTGAGGCACATAAAGGTTGAATATTTTGCCCGGGGTTACACAGCTGCCTGTAACAGGATTCAGATTTGGTTTTTTTTTTAACTCTAAATCGATCCAATGTGCCAGCTAACTTCCTGCATTAGAAGGCAGCTAGATTCTCATATAAAATCTAGAAAACAGCTGAATTCTCATATCTGTTTCTACATTCAGTCTGTTGCAATGTTATTTTGGTTGAAGTAAAGGATGAAAATCTGACCCCATATAGTTATGTAGTTAAAAAAGGGAAGAGTATTTTATTGGACAAATCTTAGTATTGTTATTAAAATAGTTTTGACCTCATGGATTGCCTTAAAAGGAGGAACCTCCACACTTTGAGAACCACTGTCTTAGAGTATTGGAATGGACAGGGGAGACTTTGACTTGGATATTGGCTATTAAGTTCAACCAACATTTACTGAGTACCTGTTGTGTACAAGGCACAGAGCCAGAGGTTGTGGGTTATATGCTTCTGATATCAGAGAACTTAGTTCCAGGTGAGACAAGACATATACAAAAATCCTATATCCCCAGGTAGATGTGAAAAGTCCTATAGTATAGGTAAAAGGAAATGACTATGGGAGCATAGATAGATTACTTTTAACTAGGAGAGATTAGATGGGGCTTCATGGCACTTGAACAGGGATTTGCAAGAAGGGTTGGATTTTGACAAGTAGAGATGAGGGGAGGAGATTCCTGATTGGAACAGACTGTGGGAAGAGAACACAGAAGTAGGAAAAATCTATGATATGTTTAAGAAATAACACATGAGAACCTTGTTCTCATCAGATTTGGCTTGAGATAATATACACACTCAATTGGGTAGAGGGAAAGGGATTAAGGGGGGGATGATAGAAGGGAGGGCAGATTGGGGGAGGGAGGCATTCAGAAGAAAACACTTTTGAAAAGGGACAGGGTCAAAGGAGAAAATAGAATAAGTCAGGGACAGGATAGGATGGAGGGAAATAAAGTTAGTCTTTCACAACAAGACTATTATGGAAGTGTTTTGCATAACTGTACACGTATAACCTATATTGAATTGCTTGCCTTCTCAATGAGGGTGGGTGGGGAGGGAAGAAGGGAGAGAATTTGGAACTCAAAGTTTTGAAAACAAATGTTAAAAATTGTTTTTACGTGCAACTGGGAAATAAGATATACAGGCAATAGGGTATAGAAATCCATCTTACCCTACAAGGAAGTAAGGGGAAAGGGAATTAGAGAGAGGGGCTGGGGTGATAGAAGGGAGCAAAAATTGGAGGGAGGGGTAATCAGAATGCACGATATCTTGGGATGGGGGGAAGAGGAGAGATGCAGAGAAAAATTGGAACTGAAAATCTTGTGAAAATGAATGTTGGAAGTGAAAAATAAATTAATTAAATGTAAAAAAAATAAAGAAATAACACATGAAGCAGGTCAGCTGAAACATAGAGTATGTAGATGGGTGAGGGTGGGGAGTAGTATGAGATAAACCTGGAAAGGTCACTTGGGTCCAGAATGCAAATGCCAGGTTAAGGAGTTTGGATTTTATTGCATAGCCAATTGGAAGCCAATGATGGTTTCTCAACAAGGAAATGACGTACTCAGAACTGTACTTTAGAAAGATCGGTCTGGAAGTGTACAGGAAGAAGTAAAATAGGGAGAAACTGAAAATCCAGAAACCATGTAGGTGATTATGACAATGATCCAGGCTTAAAGTCATGATGGTATGAAGAAGAATGATGAGAGTCACTGTGGCCCCACGGGTGACAGTGTTATCTTCCATTCATTTTGGCACGTAGAGCTCCCTAGAGAGTCCCAAAGCTTTTGTTGGATTGGTGAAAGCTCTGGTCTCGTTCAGGGAAAGGGGGGCATAATAAGAGACTCCAGGTCACGCTAGAAGAGGAGCAAATAGAGTGGGAGGGTTACAAATCCCTTAGCCCTTTTTTCCGAAGTTTGCCTAAGACTTCATAAAAGCAGAACACAAGGCTTCTATGTTGACTGAGGTTCACTAGTAAGAATGGGGTCTGGGACCAGGCATTGATTTAAAGATCCTGTACCTTAGCTGTAATACAAGTCCTTGCAATATATTCTGGAATCCTTACCTTCTGAAAAAAAGAAAATTCTTGTCTGTGCTTCTTTTTATTTTGACGGCCAATATTTGGTCAAATTTTACTTGCGGTTCTTGCCCCTTAGCATGAGAAGAAAAGTATCTGCTGGTAACTTCATGTGTTTACTAGCAGGAGAAAAGGATTCCCCCCCCCCCCTTTCCTTCCTTTTTTGTGAACTAAAACTTCTGAAAGGGGCAATAGATGGCATTTTAGAATCCAGTCCCTTTTCTCTGATTTCACAGTTGATAATCATTAAATATCATATTTTTGACCAAAGTCTGAATTAATCAAATAGGCTGCTTTGCCTTACTTTAAAATGCTTCTTTCTGTGTCAGCAGCTCCAGAGACCAGGTAAAGCTAAAAGTGGGATTTCCCCTTATCTGGGGACCTAGTGCTTGTGGGAGGAGCCAAACAGACCCAACACCTTCTTTGTTCTCTGAGTAAACTCAGAGAAAATCTCCTCCCCCAGACCGAGCTAACCTGAGAGCATTCTTTCTTCTAACAATAAGACTCTGAACCGAAGATATTATCTTGAATAATGGGACCTTTACTTATGTAAATATTTTGTGGGGCATGTATTAGGTTATGGCATGTTAATGATAAAGAAAACACACATGTTCCAGGTTGACACCCTGTCAATTCCTTGTAATCATACATTTTTACCCTGAATTGGACTGGCTCTAAAATGTATTTAAACCTTTTCGTTTTCTTGTTCATCGGTTAGGATTTAGCTCTCCTAACTCCTTGTTTAAGTCTCTAGTCTTAAAGGAATAGGGAATACATGCTGAAACTGTATATTACTATTTGTTTGTCTCCTTTAACCAAATTTTTATAAGGTTGCCACTGTTTATTTCTGCCTCTATAATTCCCTCACTCACCCTGGAGTATGTATAGCTCCTTTCTGCTTTCTAGAAGGCACAGTGGGTAAAGTACTGAGCCTGGAGTCAAGAAGACCCAAGTTCAAACCCAGTCTCAGATACTTCCTAGCTGTGTGACCCTGACCAAGTCACTTAACCCTGTTTGCTTTAGGTCATTCTAGTACCTTTGCCAAGAAAACTCCAAGTGGGATCAGAAAGAGTCAGACACTACTGAACAACACTTTAATGATTTCATTTGAGAAGGTTTTCCAGTTGTTCTAAGTGTGGCACTCTTAGATCAGGCTCGATTTTGAGATGAAACGAGGCACCTTAAGTCATTGAGTATTTAATAACAGAGGCTTACTTTGCCCAAACACGGCAGAGATACTATGGCATTTCTCTTCAGCTTGCTTAGATACAGTCTTCGCCTCTTCACTGAGTCTAATCAGCGTGCCTTCAGGATATGATGACTCATGTGATTTTAGGCACCCACCTAGTCTGAGAGGCCCACACTCTGCATGACTGGGGGGCTTTGCATGCCTCTAATCTAGGAAGCTGAATCAGGAAAATGCTGGTCCTGTCACACAGGGGGTCTGCAAGGCTAGATAGCAGTGAGAAAATAGGCCCTCCAGGTAGAGCAATTCTTACCAGATGTCATCTAAAATTTTAATTTAGAACAGTAGCAGCATGTCATGCTCTCAGTTAATTCAATGCAAATTTGCTCCACGATAAATTTCTTTTCTTTTGCACAAATAAGGACATTTGTTAAATGGAGAAATAAAATAAATCTCTAGTGGGCAATGGAAGGGGCCATTGGGGTCCAGAACCTAGTCATAGTACCTAATTCCCAGAGTTGTGAGAATAAAGTGAGAAATTTTTAAAGTATTTTGCAAACCGTAAAGTTCTATGTACATATTAGTATTATTCTATAACTTCCTGTTGATGTGACTTTTTTGTTTGACTTTATAATATCTGAGGCAATAGATTCTTCTGTTAGGTTAGAATTTGCATAGTTGATAGGAAACTGTCTTCAGAGTCAGGACATCTAACATATATTGTCTGTGAGAACCTGAGCAAATCACTTCACATCCTGATGTCCCAGGCAAATAAGTTGCAGAACAGATAAAAATCTCTGTTGGTAGGAGTTTGTTCACCAGGAAGCTCCTCACACTGGTAAAAATTGCAATTTGCCCTGCCACCCCCAAAATTGGCTTATATTCCTTTCTTTGGTGCTTCTGTAGCCACCACCAGGCAAATCTGTAGGGAAGGTTTGGTGGTGTAAGAGAAACTTAAAAATAAAGGTACTCACACTTCTGGTCCTCTTTTCCACTGCAAAAATGGAGAGGTACCAGCCAGTTATGGCCACACCCACTTCCCCTCCCACCCTTCAGTCTACTGTATTTATTAAGAGCCTACTATGTGTGAGGCGAGGCAGCCAGGTGGTGCAGTAGATGGAGTGCTGGTCCTAAAGTTAGGAAGACTCACCTTCCAGAGTTCAAATCTGGCCTCACACACTTCCTGTGACCCTGAGCAAGTAACTTAAGGCCTTTGCCTCAGTTTCTTCATCTGTAAAATGAGCTGGAGAAGGAAATGGCAAACCACTCCAGTGTCTTTGCCAAGAAAACCCCAAATGGGGTGGCTAGGTGGGGCAGCTAGGTAGCACAGTGAATAGATCACCAACCCTGGAGTCAGGAGGAACTGAGTTCAAATTTGGCCTCAGACACTTAACACTAGCTGTGTGACCTTGGGCAATTCATTTAACCCCAATTGCCCTCCAAAAAGCAAAAAAAAAAAAAAGAAAACCCCGAATGGGGTCACAAAAAAGTCAGATACTACTGAAAATGACTGAACAACAATAATAAAATGCTTCAGGCAGTGTGTTAAGCCACAGTTCCTATTCTCTAGTCACCACTCTAGGCTCCACCTAAAAGAGAACAAGGGGAGAAAAGGAAGGAAGAAGAAAACACAACTTCACAGCCCCCAATCTTTTCTCAGACAGCAAAATAAAATGGCACTCCGATTAGATTTTAGCCTAAGACAAAAGAATTTTTAGGGAATTTATCAAGAATTAATAATAATCAAAACTAAAAGATTCTCTCAGTTCAACCCTCAACTAGGTACCTCTAGCATTCTGGATAAAAATCTGATCCTCTAACTCATTTTTAATTTCTTTTTTAAATATACATCAAGCTAGTCATTGGTGAATTCCATTGTCCTCCTCTACTCTACCCCATCCCCAATTAATTTTAAGATATGTATAAAAATAAGTTGTTATTAATCATAGTTTTTTATAGAAAACAAAATCAGGAAATAGAAACAGCACAGAGAAATAGAGAAAATCATTTTGAATGCTTGTCAGGCACAGGGTAGGGGGCACTAAATCTATGATATCCTTGAATTGATTCCCAAGGAGTAGTTTGTTCCAGCTACCACTACCTGCCCTACACAGACTTGGGTTCTCCTATGTGGGGGCTCAGTCACTGGAGTCAAATCTACAGGTCAGTGTCTATTCTCTCTGTCTGTCTGTCTGTCTCTGTCTCTGTCTCTGTTTCTCTGTCTCTCTCTGTCTCTGTCTCTCTCTCTGTCTCTGTCTCTCTGTCTTTGTCTCTGTCTCTGTTTCTCTGTCTCTCTCTGTCTCTGTCTCTGTTTGTCTCTGTATCTCTCTGTCTCTGTCTCTCTGTCTTTGTCTCTGTCTCTCTGTGTCCCTCTCTCTCTCTCTCCCTGTACTTCTTTACCTTCCGTCCCCCCTCCCATCCCTCTACTCTACTGAAGTCTATCTCTGCTGGAGGGGTGGGGGGTGGGGAACCACTACGTCATAGCCACTGCTAAATTGCAAAATCAAAACTCATGCTTAGTCTTCTAGATCATTATCCTCACTCAACCACCCTCAGAGCTCCCAGGACAGGAGGAAGACAATGTTGTATGTTCAGAACTGCAGTTCCCAGAAGTCACGGGTTTCAAAATTTT
The DNA here is from genome assembly GCF_028583685.1 of Petaurus breviceps papuanus. Taxonomy (NCBI): domain Eukaryota; kingdom Metazoa; phylum Chordata; class Mammalia; order Diprotodontia; family Petauridae; genus Petaurus; species Petaurus breviceps. The sequence goes on from NW_027185616.1 coordinate 13,661,327, forward strand.
TCATTCTCTTCCAGGGTTGGCTGAAAAATCCATCCCTTTAAAATACAACTCCTTTGTTTGTGAAAGAAATCAAAGGAGTGCAGTATGATCTGAAGGCTTCCTTTCATCCTCAGTGATGCACCTCTCCCTGGCAAGGTTCCTATAGTTACCTCCATGGTAGACACTCCATCTAGGGGGCAGTAATTTCTAGTTCTCTTAATTATTTGGTATTTTCATAAGAAGTAGAAGCCCTGTGACTTCTGTGGTCAATCATACCACTCTTGTTAGGAACAATTATAAAAATGTTGCTGGAGTGGCTGTCGCTCATGCCTTATAGACAGAAAAGAAAATAAGGAATGAAATCTATTTCAATCAAATTGAAAGACAAATTAAGATAGAAAAATTGCTATCTTTTTTCATCTACAAGAGTACTAATCCTAACTGACAATACTCTAACATTGTCATATAGCTTCATCCACATTTTTGACATTCCCCAGTGGAAAAAGAAGACTGACATTATAAGGAAGATGTGACATGTGGGGACTTGAAGGAGAAAACTGAGGGACTTTAGGGAGCTAGAAGGCACACCTCAGCCACAACATTCTTCCTGGCACTGGCTGGCATTGGCTCTAGGACCATATTTTTCCAATGAAGGTCGACTTTAGGGGAAAGACAAGTGCTTGGGTCAAACTGAAACACAGTAGAGTACCAAACCCTGGAACCCAGTTCCTGGGACTTGGAATCCTATATCCTGATACTGTATTTGACCAAGAAAATCCCCAGTACTTAGCATAATGCCTGGGACGAGTAGGGAGGGAGGTAGGGAATAAACATATATATAGCACTCACTAGGTGCCAGGAATTATGTTAAGTAATTTACAAATATTGTCTTGTTTGATACAACAACTCTGAGGGGTAGCTGCTATTGTTATCCTTATTTTACAGTTGAAGAAACTGAGGCAAGCAGAGGTTAAGTGACTTACCCAGGGTCACACAGCAAGTAAGTATCCGTGGCTGAATTTGAACTTAGGTCTTCTTGACTCAAGCCTCCAGTGTTCTATCCCCCCCGTGCAACAAGCTGTCCATAGAGGTTTAATAAAGGTTTTTTGGCTGACAAACTTCAGTATAGGCGTGGACAACCTTTTGTTAGTTAACTATTTGTGTTCCCTTTCCTATTCACCAATAAATAAGAGGTCTTACTTAGAGAACACTGTCTTCTGGGCTAGCTTTCCCCTGCCCTCATGTTTTGATTGAGAGACTGAAGAGTACCAAATCAGACTTCAGCCTGAGGGCATGTGCTGTTTGCCTGGAAGGGTTGAACCAGGATGTGGAATGGATGTACTTTGTGACATATGTAACTGTGGTGTTTAAGTTTACCATGTGATCACTTAACCTCATTAAACTGTTGTTCAATTTGACTTTAACTGGGATTGGTGACTAAAGAGACATTGGATTTGGAAAGGAAGGACCTACTGTGGTCAATAGGTGGGGAAGAAATCATGTGAATGACATATCATGATTGACACACACACTCCTAGAAAACCATCTGGGACGAGATGTGAGCCACTGCTTGATAGATGATGGACAGCCACTTGCCCCAAGGTCTGACTATTGACCATATCTGAGAAACTCCACTGTTCTAGCATTAAATGCTAAAGGCTCAGGGGTGTCTCTAGTGATCTCAAAAAAGAATTTCTCATAAAAAAAAATTTGTCTTGAGTTAGCTGAGAGCATTTCATACTTTTTGTTAACTTTGGTTCTATGAAACTCTCACATTTGCTCACATGAAATTAATTTTAATTCCCTTTAATTAAAAAATATGCAGTGCAGCACTTTGAGGGGGCAGAAAAAGATCATTCCAAGTCAAATAGTAACAGGAATGAACAAGCATATTGGAAAGCACCGGGCTAATACTTAACTGATATACATGAACTTGTCCTCTGCTAACTTGTAATGATTACCACCACCACCACTCCCCATTTCAAATCACTTTAAAAGCACTTGGCCTGCCATTAGAACAAGGAATGTTCCAGACTAATATGTGCTCTGTCTGGCTTTCTCATGATTTGAGAATTCACTTTTGGATTCACAAATTCCCAGTCCTGCTGTATAGACTTATGCTAAAATAATGATTCCCAGTGCTGGTTTCTTGGGGGTTTCTCCTGTGATCTCAAGAGGGTGATGTGAAATTCTCAAAACATTATCTTGGAAAATTACTTTTAATTCCCCTTAATTAAATATAGACATATCCAGTATAGAACAGTGTATTTTTAGGAACCAGAATCAAACAGCTGACACTCAAGAGAGGTTGACAATACTGGGCTAATGCTTTTTTTCCCATAATAATTTATTTTTATTGCTATATTCTGTTTTTTCATCATGTACATTTGTCTTTGTATTCTTCCCCTTCCTCCTCCCAGACATCTGTCCATTATAACAAAGAATTTTTTCAAAAAAGAAGAAAAAAAATCCAGCAAAACCAATCAATGCATTGAAAAAAAAATCTGATATATGCAGAATTTCACACCTTCAGATATCTTCTATCTTTCTTTTTTTTTTTTTTAAGCAATTGGGGTTGCTTGCTCAAGGTTACACGGCCAGTTATTATTTCTGGGTATGGTGCTGAGTATCTGAGCTCAGATTTGATCCAGGTCATCCCGATACTGGAGCCAGTGCTCTTACTCGCTGAGCCACCTGGCCGCCCCTAAGTAACTGGGGTTAAGTAACTTGCTCAAGGTTACACGGCCAGGTGTTTCTGGGTGGGTGCTAAGTGTCTGAGCCCGGGATTCGATCTCCAGGTCTTCTCAACACTGGAGCTGGTGCTCTTACTCGCTGTGCTACCTGGCCGCCCCATCTTCTATCTTTCAAAGGATCAAGTAGGGAGAGAAGTCTTCTCACATCTCTTCTTGTTCTTTATACTTTAATGACATTCAGTTCCTTGTGTTTTGTCACAGTTGTTCTTCACATTTGCATTTTTATGGTCATTATGTATATTGTTTTCCTGGCTCTGCTTACTTCATTTCATATCAGTTCATAGGTCTTTCCATGCTCCTTTCTGCATTCATCATATTCATAGTTTCTTATGGCATTATAATATTATATTCCATTCATGTAATATAATTATTACATTCATGTAATAATATAATATAATTCATATTCATGTAATATGTTTCCAGTTCTTTTCTACTACAAAAAAAGGTTGTTATATTTTTTTGGTGTGCACAAAGTCTTTATTTGCTAATGACGTCCTTGAGGTATATATGTCTAGCAATGGAATCTCTGGGTCAAAGGGTCTGGACATTTTTAGTCACTTTATTAGCATTATTTCTTTTGCAGTTCCTGAATTGCTTTTCAGAACGGTTGTACCATTTCTCAGCTGCTTTAACAGTCAATTAGTGTGCCCATCTTCCCACAAATCCTTGAACATTGATTTTTTCCATCTTTTGTCATATTTACCAGTTTAATGGGTACAAGTTAAAACCCAGGGATTCTTCTGATTTGCTTTTCTCTTATTATTAGTGGTTTGGAGCATTCTTTCATATGGTTATTAATAATTTGTAACTCTTCTTTGGAGAATTATTTATTCATATCCTTTTACCATTTTTCTATTAGAGAATGGCTTTTCATCTTACATATTTCTGTTTATTGTCTCCATAGCTTGAATATCGAATCCTTATCAGAGATGAGGATTTGATGCAAAGATCTTTTCTTACTCACTGCTTCCCTCCTTATTCTAGATGAATTAATTTTGTTTTTTCAAAAGCTTTTCGAGCACTGGCCCTGGAGTCAGGAGGACTTGAGTTCAAATAAAGCCTCAGACACTTAACACAAAAACTAGCCATGTGCCCTTGGGCAAGTCACTTAGCCCCAACTGCCTTGCCTCCCCCCCTCCAAAAAAAAAGAAAAAAAAAGCTTTTCAATTTCATAGAATCAAAATTACCTAATTATTTGTCATTGCCCCCATCCTTTGTTTAAGAATTCTTAACAATATCTTTGAAAGGTATATGATGTACCTCTCTTCTATTTTTTATGGTGTTTCACTTATTATTTAGCTGACATAACCATTTTCAATTTATTGTGAAATATAGTACAAAATGTTGGTCTAAGCCTAATTTCTGCCAACTTGTTTTACATTTTTCCCAGCCATTTTTATCAAATAGGGAGCTTTTTTTCCTAAATAGTTTATGTTTTCAAGTGTATCTAACACTAAGCTATTGAGTTCAATTATTTCTGATTCTTTCTCATTGTACTGTAATGCCAAGCAAAGGCAACTTCCCAAGGTTCAGAATACCAGCATAGGTGCTCTCCATTTTATTCAGTGACAAACCAAGAACAGAGAAGATCAAAACATGACATCATTCAAAATACAGCATTTACGAAGTGTGATTAAATAATCTCCAAGGACTACCCCACCCCAGGACCTTCCAATCATTCAATCAATTACAAAGTCCCTGGTCTAAATACTTCTCCACCCCTAGGCTGTACCTTCATTTGGTCCACCACAAAGCACAAAAAGGTCAAAAGTTCCCCACCCCTGGATCACAATTGAATCTACCCCAGAGTTACATCAAGTTTAAGCACAGCACTTAATACCCAAATGGAGGTCTTTTCTTCATCTTGACATGAGGCAAGTTCTCAGCAATCTTAGTTCCTGGGGAGACAAGGCTTAGCAAGGCCACAAGATACATTGCCAGTCTCTTCATTAATTCATCCTCTGTCTGTAGAACAGTCCTAGAACCCCTGAAAACATTAGCAAAACCCTCTCCCAGGATTTCTGTAAACATACAACCAGAAAATCCTTCTTCAAGGCTTCTGAACCAACAGAAAGGTTCCCAGACCCCTGCAACAACAGCACTGTCCTTCACCAGTGGACAGTATTCATTCTGTCTGCAGGACAGTCTCCAGACCCCTGCAACAATAGCACTGTCCTTCACCAGTAGACAGTATTCATTCTGTCTGCAGGACAGTCTCCAGACCCCTGCAACAACAGCACTGTCCTTCACCAGTGGACAGTATTCACTCTCTGTCTGCAGGACAGTCTCAGGGCTTCTTAACCAAAAGCCATGTTCCAGGACTTCTTCAACAACAGGACTGTCTTTCACCAGTGGTCAAATCTGGCAAAACAACATCAAAACAGACAGACAAAGTACCAGCAAAACAGCCATGTCTCCTCAGTCCTTGGCAGCTCAGGGGGCAGGTCTCAAAAGTCCAGGGCAATTCAAAGCGGCCACCAGCAATTCTCTTAGTCTCTCTCTCTCCACGAGCTGCTTCCAAAAAAAGGTCTTCTGCCTCTCTCTTGTGTCTCTCCAAATCTACGTCACCAGCTCCTCCCAGTTCAGGACTTTCTTTTCACGTCAACAAGCCCATCCCACAGGTGGGATTAACAAGCTCTGGGTTTTAACACAATCAATTTGAAAACCAAGCCAATACAGGGGAATCTTTAATTGCCATTACTATCACACTCATCAAGACTGTTATGTGTGTCTACTTTTTCTATTTTTAAAGAAATACTAAATGGTTTTGATGATTGCTGCTTTGTAATATAGCTTGACATCTGGAAGTGCTATTTCCCCTTCATTTCTACCTTTTTTCACTATTTCCTTTGATATTATAGACCTTTTGTTCTTCCAAATGAATTTTGTTAGTATTTTATAAAGCTCTATAAAGCATCCCATTGGTAGTATGATTGGTATAATATTAAATATGCAAATTAACTTTGGTAGAATTGCCCTGTTTATTATATTGGCAGAACCCAGCCATTAGCACTGAATGTTCATCCAGTTATTTAAACCATTCTTTATTTTTTTTAATTTTTAAAATTTTGCTTTTTGGAGGAAGGAAGGTAGGGCAATTGGGGTTAAGTGACTTGCCCAAGGTCACATGGCTAGTTTTGTGTTAAGTGTCTGAGGCTGGATTTGAACTCAGGTCCTCCTAACTCCAGGGCTGGTGCTCTATTCACTGCGCCCCCTAGCCCCCCCCCCCCCATTCTTTATTTTTAAAGGAAGATTTTTGTAATTGAATCTATAAAAGTGTCAAATGTGCTTTAGTGGACTGACTCCCAAATGTATTATCCATTTTGTAGTTATTTTGAATGGGACTTCCTTTCACTTATTGCTTCTTGAATTTTGGTGTAACTATTTAGAAATGTTGTTGATTTTGTGCATTTATGTTGTAGCCTTTAGCTTTGCTGAAGCTATTACTTGTCTCTATTAGTTTCTTTGCTGATTCCCTAGAATTTTCTAAGTAAACCATCATGTCATCAGCAAATAGGGATAGTTTCATCTCCTCTTTGCCTGTTTTTATGTACTGGGCTAATACTTAACAGGCGCTGCTGAACTTGCCCCCTTTGCTGATTTGTCGTGATCACATTCCAAGTTATAAGCCTGTGATTCAAGCCTGATCAGTGTAACTGCAGTATTTTCACATCCAGAGGAAACCAACAAGCATAACTGAAATCTGCTGTCACAGGGGGTTAAAAAAGCTGAGCTGAGCTTGCTCTTTGTTCAGCTATGTGCATGACCTCGTGTCAAATGGTAAGATCAAAATTGCCTCCTTATTTCACATCAAACATGGTGGCAGAATGGGCAGGATAAACAGAGGAAGTGGGGCAATACTGGAAGAATATAAATTTTGCCCAAACCTAGCCTGCTGAGGCCTGCCTCCATTCATCTGCTCAAGACATTTCCCATTCCTAAGGCAAGCCATTCCATTTTTCAGAATTTTTGTCTTGCTTCAAGGTTCAGTTCACAAGCTATCTCCTCCTTGAGGTGAGGATGTCCTGGAGTCGGCTCAAACCAGCTCAAGAGAACAGATTGTTAAATTTTCAATGTGGACATATAAGAAATCTGCAAACTATAAAACAGGCTTGATTTATTATTTTGTTGATTTCCTAAAGAAACTTTAGACTTGTGAAAATGATGGGAAAATGTTATTAATAGTAGTTAAATGGAAAAGTATGTCTTGTGGTTTTTCTAGGGAGCTTGTTGTTAAACGTTTACCAGAATATCCCTGCTTTGAAGCCTTCTATTCCTTCTTCAACCTTTTTCCATCCTCACCTCTAGCTAAAAATGTTCTCTCCTTTCCCAGATTTTCTTAGAGTACTTTATCTGCATCTCTGCTTCAATTCAATTCAACACTCTATCCTATACTCCATCTGGGTATATGTACTACATTTCCCCAACTTAATAGAATTCAAACATGTTTGTAGCAGGAACTACCATTTTAAAAAGAATCTCTCAGCATTGCAGTTACTCAAATATGGTACATACTTTATAAATATTTATTGAATTAAATACGAAGAATTGCTCAGAACATACACATTGTTTTGCTGTTGATAAGTTTTGTTATAATAAATACTTTGCTAGAAATCACATTCCTAGTCTACTAGAGCAGGACAAAAATCTCTCATTTTACAGTAAACTAACAGATGAAACTCTGAGCCCAGAAAGGGAGAGTAGGAAGCTCCACGTGAAGACCCAGTCTCGTCCCAATTCTTTCCTCCCACTAAAGAGGAAGCTGGAGGCAGTGTGGTTGGACAGCACTTTGTGTGAAGCAGATCTGGAGGGTCAAGGGGACAATGCAACCACATTCACAGAGGTGCAGTGTCCAGAACGAGGGGGTGACAGCTCACACTATGCTCTGCCCTGGCCAGGTCACATGTGAAACGTTGTCCTGATGTCTGGGTGCTGCGTTTCAGGAAGTGCATTGACAGGCTGGGACATGTTCACAAGAGGCAGATGATGACTGATGAATGATGGAGGAGAAGCCTTGGCTTTGAGCCCACCTCTGTACTTTATTACCTCTGTGAGGCTCGAATGACATAATATTGACAAAGTGCTTAGCATTGTGCTGGACACATAGTAGGCGCATAATTTGTGTGGTACTGGACAAATCATTGACTTCTCTGTGATTCCATTTCTTCATCTGTAAATAAGGATGAACTAATCTACCCATAATATCCTTTCAATATCTAAATCTGTGAATGTATGAGCCAATCCAATCCATCAGGAATTTAAACAGGTAGTGTTGAATGTTGTACTAGGCTTTGGGGGATACCAAAATAATAATATAGCTCCTGTCTTCAACAGTCAATGAATTTGTTTTTTAAAATATTTTTATAACTGTATTTTGATGTAATTGGTTTCCTCTGTAACTCTATATTTTTTATTTTATGCATTTAAAATATTATTCTGAGTATATTAGACTGTTAAAGGAATCAATGTCACAAAAAAATTAAGAATCCCTGGTTTAGAGGGTATTTTTTATTTAAAAACTACATAATTAACTACCAGAACTGTTATTTCATCTTTCTTTTCCCCCTTGCCCATTTACAGGAAGAATAGACACTTTTGTCAAAGGTGTGGACATGAACCAAAGAAAGAAAATGTCTACATTATATTATCCCTTTGGCATATTGGTACAAGGGATGAGTTAAAAATAAGAATGCTATGCAACCTAGCCAAAATTTATTACTTTAGAAACTATAGAATTACATAGCAAACTTCAATATGTCAACATAGAAGGTTCAAAACAGAAAGGAATTAAAATAAGATCACATCACACCATTCCTTAGCACACTTACATGCAAGAGTTTCTGGTAATTAAATCTGCAAAGCACCGCCACTGATCTCCATGTAACCTGGCTCAGGATGGCCTTGTTATTATAGAAAATCTTCCTTTTTCATGTCATTCACCATAATGGCATTTTGCCTGTATGATGAAATAAGGAAGGTTGTAGTCTGACTTCCCAGCTATATGCTGTTAGAAGACCAAAATCAGTGCCTAACTATCATTTGTGGGAATGTCTAGCCAAAGGGGGGGGGGAGTTATTCGCTTCAATTCAACAAACATTTATTAACCACCTACTACATACGAGACAGTATCAGTCACTGGGAATACAAAGACAGATGTGAAACAATCCTTGTCCTTAAGAAAATTGCATTCATTTGGGGGATACAGATGTGCATAGCATATACTCAGGAGCAGCTTCATCGACAAATTGGATGCCCAAGGTGTGGATACTTGGTCCCTAAAAGACTCTGAGGTATCTTTTTAATGCTTCATAGCTTACAAGTCCCCACAAGTCAGCTTCTCTCTATGATTAAAGGTTAATATCGATTAGTAAGCCAGATGTTTTTAGCTTTTAGAAGAGTATGTATACAGTAAGAACAAAGGGTACAAAATGTACCGCCAAAGTCTATGACACAGTCTCCCACCACTACATATGGATTCTAGGGGGAAGTGGGCTCAAGCTGAGACATCACATGTGACAAAATTATAACTTACAGTTCCTGGAAGTCCTTTTGTGGAGTCCATAAGATGTTCCCCTTAGGTTTCATGTGTTTCTTTTTTTTAGCAGTACTTTTTTGGTGTGATTTCTCCTTGGATCTGTATTCGAATCCCAAAGCAAACACTCATCAATTGTTCTGAGAATATTATTAAGATGCCATTTGGAAGATGGGGGAGTCCAAAATCCTCTTTACCCTTCAAAGCTTATAGTGTCATCCTCTGACCAAGGTGGGGAAAAGAGATCGAAGTTGAAACCCTCTTCCTTCTCCCCTCTCCCCAAGTGTTTACTTCTCAAGGGTTGGGTTCAAGGATTCTTACTTGGCTTTCCACTCAACTGAGTCTATTTCAAATAGCTCAGTGGTTTGATACAAGTCACAGAGTGAATGAGCAAGTCTTTTACAGAACTTAACAGACTTCCTAGTGAGGTATCCAGTGTAGTTTCTTCTTCGGCTCTCTTTGTAGAGCCTTGGATTGGCATTCAGTCTATGCCTGAGTCCTGAAAATCCTGAGCAGATGTTCACATCCAGTTAACTATTGATATATAGTCTCACCTGCTAAATGTATCAGAGCTAAGTGAAGATGATTTTGACCTCATCATTGCATATGTATACAAATGAACATAGCAAAAAGAAAATTAAGGAGAGTACAAATGATGAGAGATCAAGAGAAAATTTATGAAGGAGGTGTCACCTGATCTGAGTCTTGAAGGAAGACAAAAATTCTGAGAAGTGGAGATAAAGAGAGAATGCATTAAAGACTTGGAGAGTGGAGGTGAAGTTGTCTGAATTCGTGGAAATGGCAAACAGCTAGTAGTTTAGCTTGACTGGAATGTAGAATTTTTGAAGGTGAGTAGAACAAAATAAGACTCGAAAGGTAGGTGGACACCATATTGTGGAAGATCTTAAATTCCAGGCTATCAAGTTTTGTTTTTCTTTGTTTTGTTTTTAACGGGAATAATTTGGTCAGATCTGTGCCTTTGGAAGATTATTTTGAGAGCTATTAGTGAAGATGAATTGAAGAGGGGTGAGACTGGTAACAGAGAGGTCAATTAGAAGATTATAATGGTCAAGGGAAGAGGTGATGAGGGCTTGAATAAGGTGATGAGTCGGGAGAAGAGGACCAATGGAAGAGAAGTTTTAGAGGTGGAATTGATCAGAATTGGCAGCTTAGTAGATATTGATGGGAAGAGAGGGAAGTAGAATTGGACAAGTCAATGACTCTCGTGTTGTAGACTTGGTAGACTAGAAAAACGATGCTTTCAATAGAGATAGGGGAGATCGAAGGGGAGAATATTGGAGGTGGGTCAAGTCAACTAATGGAAAGCTCTCTCGATTTGAATCCTGAATTTTCTACTTATTGTAGTTGTGTTTGTCCTTTGTTCTTGAAGAGGACCATGACATCTGGGAGATGATGACACGACTTGCAATTGACTTTGATTTGAGTGAGGGAGGCTGTGCAAAGTCACCAGCCTCACTTTCTCCTCCAGAACCATATGGGTCCAGTGACCAGATATCAATTCAGATAACTGGAGATGGCCCGGCTTGCTACTTATATGGAAAAGTCAGAGGCAGTTAGGGGGCAGTAAATAAATCTCTGAACCCAGGGTCGGAAATACTTGAATTCAAATCCAGCCTTAGACATAACTAGTCATCTTACCTGGGAAAATCATTTAACCTTTGTCTGACACACTTTCTTCATCTGTAACATGAGGAAAATAGCAACTATGTCTCAGTGTTGTTGTAAGGATAAAATGAAATAATATTTAGAAAGGGCTTTGCAAACTACAAAGAGCTATATAAATGCTAGTTAATGTTATTATCTTTACTTAACCTCTCTGAAGGCAACATGGTCTAGTGCATGGCATATTGAACTTGATATAGAAAGATGTTGGTCTGAATCCTGCCTGAGATATTAGCTAGCAGCATCTCCTTGGACAAGTTCCTTAACCATTTTGGGATTAAGGTTATGTACTTTAGCTTTAATTTTCTCATTTCTAAAATGAGGGGGCTCATCCGCATGATCTTGAAGGTCCTTTTCAGTTTTAAAACCCTGTGATTCTGTGCTTCTAGAGGGCTTAAGTACAATTTGCTGGCATGTACTAATGAAAATAACTTGAGTATTAACAGTAGCTTCCTGCATTGTCAATGCAGATCTAGATAGAGGCTGGCAGCAGGCATTTATGGAAATCACTTGTATTGTTCTCAGTGCTTCTTACAGATATTCCCAGAGCAGGACTAAATTAAATGGCAGCAACAGAATACTTTGCTCCTTTGCTCAAGGCAGCATGGCTCAATGCAAGGAAAAGGAACACTTGCCAAGTCAGCAGATCTAGAATCTGCTGTGGCCACTGCCCCTAACTCTGTCATGTTGGGTAAATCACTTTAACTTCTCTGGGCCTCAGTTTCCTCTTTCCTTACATGTGGGGTTGAATGAGACCGCCTTCAAACTTTAACATTCTATAATTCTATGAAAATTGAAATTGAAGGCAAGACCAGATCAAGGTCATAGATGCCACAGGAACAGACCAATAGATTTGAAGGACCCTAGGCAAATCACTCAGTAGACTCCCCTCTTAACCATTTTATCTTGGTGAAATAAAATTAGCATGAACAAAAGTGGTGTTGAAGGGAAAAAGAAGTCACAAAAATATAACCAGTGTGGCTCTTACACAGAGATAGAGGCAATCTCCCTGGGAGAACTTTAATCTGCTGATTGCAGGCAAGGATGCTTGTCTTTTAGGATTCCTCATCAGAACCACCTCCTTTTGCTCCCCCACCAGCTACTTTGAGGTATTGTCCCAAACAGGTCCTTGGCTTTACTCTAGGTGTTCATATACTTGAGTTTCCTCATCGATAATAGTGTTGATTTCAGCAAAGCATTAGGATAAAAAGCAGTATTATTAAGTGGAGATTTGTCCCGAGGACCAGGACACCTGGATTCCAGTTTTAGCTCTAAATTTGACTCCAATGGTCATCATTCAGCCTCCTTCGGGACCTCAGTTTCCTTATTTGTAAAGTAGTAACGCTTGCTTATCATATCTGCCTCACAGGGAGGTTGACCTACTTCAAGAGTTTTGAAGGGGGGAGAGATCTGGGCAATCAAAGAAAGAAACTTCAAAGGCATCTGAGCTGAGCCTTGAGGGACGTCAAGAATCGGTAGGGAGAGATGTGGGATGCTACATAGTTCAAGAGGGAGGATAGTATAGTTGATAAGAGTGCTGGGATTAGATTTAGGAAAGGGTACTGAACCTTTGACTTAATCGACATAAAGCGGTAGTTCTCAAAGTGTTGTTCATCTTGGGGTCCTTGAGACCCTTTTAGGGGGTCCTTGAGGTAAAAATATTTATATAATGATACTAACATCATTTGCCTATTAAAATATTTGTCTCTTTTCCAACTACATATCTGTCTACCAGATTTTCTTCATATATTTAAACCAAAATAGCATATCACAACAGATTGAATGTAGATGATATGAGAATTTAGCTGTCTTCTATGAAGCCAGATGCTAACAAGATTTGAAAAAATATATAAAACAATGTCACTCCTCTCACCAATTTTTTGAAAATATAGTTATTTTCATGAAAATATTATTTATATTAACATAATATGGTTATTAGTATTTTTAATGAATTAATATTTTTTCAAATATCAGTTTTAATTTCTAGTATGAGAAATATCAGCAGCTATAACCCTCAAACAAAAGCTCTTTGGAATCCTCAAAGAGTATAAAGGGGAGGGGGGGTGGCTAGATGGTGTAGTGAATAGAGCACCAGCCCTGGAGTCAGGAGGTCCTGAGTTCAAATCCAGCCTCAGACACTTAACACAAAAACTAGCCTTGTGACCTTGGGCAAGTCACTTAACCCCAATTGCCTTCCAAAAAGCAAAAAAACAAACAAAAAAAAAAACAACGGAGTATAAAGGGGTCCTAAGGCCAAAAAATTTGAGAACTGCAGGTATAGAAAACTCTTGGGTGAGAAACCTTCTGCCAATGTAGGTCAGCACTTTCTCTATAACTAATAGTCTCAGAAAGTTGTCTAGCCAGAGCACTGAGAGGTTAAGCATTTGCCAGTGTTCACACAGCTAGCAAGTGTCAGAGGCAGGATTTGAACCTAGGTGTTCCTGGCTCTCAGTCTACTGTGCTTCACTTCCTTTCAGAACAGCAGCCCCGAAAACTTGGGTTCAAGTCCTGACTTTGACACTTGCTAGCTGTGTGACAGTCACTTAACCTTAGACTTGGACAAGTCACTTAACTTGGACAAGTCACTTAACCTTAGTATTTCTTGACCTGTAAGTTGGGGATAATATTACCTCCCTCACAGGGTAATTATGAGGCTTCAGTGAGCTAATGTAGGTAAAGCACTTTGCAAACATAAAATAAGTACATAAATATCAGTTATTGTTAGTTTATTAATCATTTATTATATGCCAGGGCAGCTAGGCAACTGGTAGAAAGAGTATAGGGCCTGGAGTTAGGAAAACCTGAGTTCAAATCTAGCCTCAGAAACTAGCTGTGTAACCCTGGACAAGACACTTAACTGTGTTTGTCTCAGTTTCCTCATTTGTAAAATGAGCTGGAGACAGAAATGGCAAACTATTCCAGTATCTTTGCCAAGAAAACCCACAAAACAGGGTCACAAAGAGTCAGATGTGAACAAAACCACTGAATAATTATATGCCAGGCAACATTCAAAGTATTGGGAATATAGAGATGAAAAGCAACAACATGGGAGCTGGTGTTGGACTTTGAATTTGAATTTGAAGTTGATTTTGAATCCTCTCTTAAGTTCTGCTATGTACATGGCAATGCTTTTTTTTTCTTTTCTAATTTTGAGTTTTTTCTTTTCTTCTTCAGTATTAAAATTTGTTTCTTTTTTCCTTTTCTGATTGTGTATTGAAGTTTAAAATAAATATTTTTTTTTTTTGCTTTTTTGGAGGAGGGGAAGGTAGGGCAATTGGGGTTAAGTGACTTGCCCAAGGTCACAGGCTAGTTTTTGTGTGTGTGTGTGTGTGTGTGTGTGTTCAGTATGTGAGGCCATATTTGAACTCAGGTCCTCCTTACTCCAGGGCCGGTGCTCTGTTCACTGTGCCACCTAGCTGCCCCAATAAATTAATTTTTAAAAAAGAAAAGAAAAGGCATGCTATAATGAATAGTTTGCTGAACTTGGAGTCAGGAAGACCTGTGTTCGAATTCTGTGTTCGATCCCAGCCCTATAACTATGGGCAAATTTTTACCCTACTTGAGCTTTAGTTTCTGCATCAGTAAAATGAGGGGATTGTATTAGATGGCTTTTGGATCCCCTCTACTTCTAAATACAGGCTACTATGATCTTTGCCACCTAGGGAATTTATTAAGTGCCTACTATGTGCCAGATGTGTTTTTTTGTTGTTGTTGATTTTGATTCAGACCTGTGATGTTTATCCATTTATGGAGCTCTCTCTACAAAGGTAGATCTATAACTGTTGCTGGGGCTAGAAATACAAAGACAAAAAGCCAAACAAACCCAAAAGTTTCTGGCCTCGAGGAACTTGTGAATTAGAATATATTTAAGTGTGGGGTCAGGGGTGGTGGGGAGTAATAGGAGAATTTTGAAGTGGGGAGAGAGATCTAGGAAATCAAAGAAAGAAATTTCCAAAGCTCCCGAGCTGGACCTAGAGCGACAGGAAGAATTTCAATGGGGAGAGATGTGAGGGTGCTACATAAATAAATGTCAGGCGGGCTCTTCTCACAGGTGTTTTAATTCAAAAGAGGGAGGCTCATGAATGAACTAAATTCCTCTATTGCCAGAGGTCACGCAGAATTTATACAGAGCCAGTCCAATGATTCTTTTACTATTCAGAATCCCCTGCAAATAAATGTGAATTTGGCTGTAAATACTCTAAAAGCCCAGCGTTTTAGAAAGTTTTATCTTCTAGGCCAGTTTCTTGTAATTTAAATGGAAGGTAGTGCATAATTGATCTCTTACAGAACACTTAAAGGAAGCTTCTTAGAAACTAGAGCAGGCTTTGTTTGTATCCCTGATGGGAAAATGTGCATGTCTGGCATAAAGGGGCATTTTTGTACAAAAAAGCTGCCTCTAAACGCCAGACTGACAGACTGGGAGAGCACCAACAAGTAAATATCCAAAACGGCTTGGTGCAAGGAAAAGGACAGAAACTTTTCTGTTTCCAGTGATATAATAATATGTGAATATCACTATAATCAATCAAACAATAAGACAAATCAATAAGTCCATGTAAATAAATCGATAAATCAATTAATTCCTGAAGAACCTGCTTGCTATGTGCTAGGCCCTCTGATATGTGCTGGGGAAGCAAAAAGACTGTCTCTGCTTTCAAGGAGCTTTCAATCCAAAGAGGGAAACAGCATTCAAATAGATTAAATGTGTGTTGTTATTCAGTTGTTTTTCAGTTGTGTCTGACTCTTCATGACCCCATTTGGGGTTTTCTTTTGCAAAGATACTGGAATGGTTTGCCATTTCCTTCTCCAGTCCATTTTACAGAGGAGGAACTGAAGCAAAGAGTTAAGTGACTTGTTTAGAGTCACACAACTAGTAAGTGTCTGAGGCCAGATTTGAACTCTGGAAGATGAGTCTTCCTGACTTCAGGCCCAGCACTCTATGCATTAGGGAACCACCTAGCAGACCATCTATCTTATTCATTTATCTCTATCTGTATCCATGTCTATGTCCATATCCATATCTCTATTTATCTATCCATCCATCTATCCATCCGTCCATCTATTTATCCATCCATCTATCCATCCATCCATCCATCCATCCATCCATCCATCCATCTATCCATCTATCTGTCTGTCTGTCTGTCCGTCCATCCGTCTGTCTGTCTGTCTGTCTATCTATCCATCTATCTATATTCATTTATCTCTATCTGTATCCATGTCTATGTCCATATCCATATCTCTATTTATCTATCCATCCATCTATCTATCCATCCATCCATCTATCCATCCGTCCATCTATTTATCCATCCATCTATCCATCCATCTATCCATCTATCCATCTATCCATGTATCTATCTATCTATCTATCTATCTATCTATCTATCTATCTATCTATCCATCCATCCATCCATCCATCCATCCATCTATCCATCTATCTGTCTGTCTGTCTGTCCGTCCGTCCGTCTGTCTATCTATCCATCTATCTATCTATCCATCCATCTATCCATCCATCTATATATCTATCTATCCATATATCCATCTAAGACTCAGCATGGCGTGGTAGATAAAGAGTTATCTTTAATGTGAAAATCTGTTTCATAGGAATGTATGTGTAGAGCTGTATCATATTTCATGCCATCTTGGGGAGGGAGGTGGCAGGGAGGAATAGAAAATTTATAACTTAGGGAAGTGAATCTTAAGAACTAAAAAGAAACTAATTAATAACTTTTTTGAAAAGAGCTTTTGCAAGCCAGGAAGTCCAGGGTCCAAAGCTGTCGTTGTCTGGTTTGTCCTCCATTCTTGAAGAGGACCACGACTTCAGGAAGATGACGCCATGACTGGTGTGAATTGGATTTAAGTGACGGCATATCTTAGTCACGTACTGACTGTGTGACCCTGTACAAGCCACTTAAACTCTAACTGTTCTAGTCCAATGGTGTCCAACTCAAATAGAAGCCAAAGTCGCTAAATCACACAACTTGACTTAGAATACCACATATGAATATTATCTATGCTTTATTGTATTCTTATTCATTCGTTAAATATTTCCCAATTCTATTTTAATTTGGTTCCTTCATTGAGGGAGCTTCCCTGTGTTGATAAGGGGAGTTAACTTCTACCAGGAAAATCACAAGTACAGCCTCTATCCCCCTACATAATTAATAATACTGACTTCTAAGAAATCCTTGGATTGGAGGCACTTCTGAAATCAGGCAGTAGGGAAAAATGGTTTCTAATTCTGAGTCAGAGTTTTTCTCTTTGCTGAGAGACATTATTTCAACCCTCTTTCCTCTCACATTTCCCCCCCAGCCTTGGAGCCTAGTTCCTGTACCTCTTTATACTTTAAGAGCTGCCTAACTGCTTAGCATAATGGGAGTTTGACCCCCCTTTTTTGCTGGAACCCTCTCATAACATTTATGGACTATTTATGTCATTATCTTTTCTGTTTTGTGATGACACATAAGGTAGTACTTGTATTTTGTACCCACTGGGCTCCATTATGGAAGACAACATAATGTCCAACATAAAAAATACAACATGATAGTAGTATGCATGTGAGGTTATGTAAAACACATTTCCCATAATGGGCATGTTGCAAAGAAAAAAAAAGGTGAGAGAAACAAAGAAAGTTAAAAAAAAAAAAAGCTACATATTTTAATATTGGTTAGTTTTAATGATTTTTTCCCCTTTTTTATTTTTCTTAGAAAAATAGTTCTTTGTGAGGGGGTGTTATAGGAATGGAATGGAAATTTAAGATCTTCCCTGCCCCTAGGCCATTTGATAGGTTTAAGTGCACCTGGAGCCTGTGGTGGGAGGCTTGTTTTTCTTTAACTTTACATCTTAGTGGGAAGGAAGTTACCAAGCCACACAAACAAAAAATGCTATTCTGTTTTACTGACTCTTCTCCTTTCTCCAGTTAGTCACTCCAACTCCAGTCAGTTTCTGAGAACCAGAAACTTGCTTAAAGACAGAACTTGATAGATTCGAGAGGTTTTTGCCCTTTTGCAACAAAGAGAGTCAAACACCACTGATGCTCATGGCTTGCCCAAGGCTCTCACCAGGATGAGCCAAATGATGGAGTAACCCAAAGGGGGGGAAAGGGGAAAAGGGGGAACAAATGAGCCATGGTGACAAGAACTAGCCATGGGGAGGTATAGGTGACACTGAGGCATTCACAGTTGCTGGGCTGTGAACATCGCCTCAGTCTCTGAGGAGAAAATGAGTCTGCACGGGTTATTGACTTAACAGTCTGGGTTGACGTCAGTGCCAAAAGAGAAACTTGGGATGCAATCAGGGCTGCCCTCATCACTGCCACTGACTGTGAGCGAAATCAAAGAAATGAGGAGGGTTACTCTTGGCCACAAGAAACATTCATGGGGTCATTTTTCTGTCTGCTCGTCCTCTATGGATACATTGATTGCTCCCCAAAGAGAGGAAGGCAGGTGAGGAGGGCTGTCTAGGTAGATCACAGAAGGATCATTCCTTGCTCCTGCCAACCTAGGGGATGTAAAAAATGGTAAAACAATGTTATGATAAGCAAAACCCAGGTTTTGAAAGCTCATGGAAAAGGGCACCTGTGGAAAAATAGGAGATGACTCACTCTTGGCCTTACATGTCATATGATTTGATGGAGAGCCACAGATGTGCCATGGCATGGGTTGGGTTTATTGAGAGAGTGTTAAGGGGATGCTGAGGGGGAGCTCCCAACATTTCAGAATGGACTAAAAAAGACAATAGGAGATATGGAATACCTGAGGTATATCCAAAGTATGGTGGGCAGAGTGGTGGACTTGGAGTCAAATTCAGCCTCAGATGCTTACTAGCTATGTGACCTTGGATAAGTCACTTACCTCTCTAAGCCTGCTTCCTTATATACCTCTTAGTGTTGTGAGGATCAAATGAGTTAATATTTATTTTGTTTTGGTTTTTGTTGTTGTTTTTTGCTTTTTGGAGGGCAATTGGGGTTAAGAGACTTGCCCAAGGTCACACAGCTAATTTTTGTGTTAAGTGTCTGAGGCCATATTTGAACTCAGGTCCTCCTGATTCCAGGGCCAGTACTCTATTCACTGCACCACCTAGCCACCCCATTTAAATTTATTATTTTTTGCTTTTTGGAGGGCAGGCAATTGGGGGTAAGAGACTTGCCCAAAGTCACATAGCTAGTACATGTGTCAAATGTCTGAGGCCAGATTTGAACTCCAGGAGTTAATATTTTTTTTTTTTTAAAGCAATTGGGGTTAAGTAACTTGCTCAAGGTTACATGGCCAGGTGTTTCTGGGTGGGTGCTAAGTGTCTGAGCCCAGGATTTGATCTCCAGGTCTTCTCAACACTGGAGCCGGTGCTCTTACTTGCTGTGCTACCTGGCCGCCCCAGGAGTTAATATTTGTAAAGTAACTTTGTAAGCCTTAAAGTTTTATACAAATGCTAACTATTACTAATATTAGTATTATTATTAAATAAACTAAAAATAAAGAAACTTGGGAGCCTGGAAGGAGCATTGTTGATTTTTATCTTTCTTCTTCCATCATCTCCAATAAAAGTGATCAGGGAAGACAACAGAAACAGAGAACTCAAATGAGCCTTGGATAAAGGCAGCTCTGGGAGAGTCAGCAGTTGGGAGTTGCAGGATCCTAACTGGAAGACTCTTCAGGTGCCACCTAGTCCAGTTTGCACCTGAACAAGAATTCTCTGGGTAATATACTTGGAAAACGGTCCTTCAGCCTTTGGTTGAAGACGAGACCCATACTTTTCACCTACAATCAGGCAGCCTGCCTCTCTACTGCTTATAGGCATTGTTTCTAGTTCTGTTCACTGGGGCTAAGCAGAAAAAAATCTAATCTCTCTCCCATGTGAGAAACCCTTCAAATACCAGGAGACAGTGATCATTTCTTTCCCTCCGCCACCGTTTCTTTTCTCCAGGCTAAGCATCTTCAATTCTTCCACTCAATTCTCATATGGCTGCCACCTCCTTCTCCTCCTCCTCCTCCTCTTCCTTCTTCAGCATTTACTTAGAGTTTTAGAGGCAGCTAGTTGGTACAATGGATAGAACATTGAGCCTAGAGTCGGCAAGACCTGAGTTCAATTCCAACCTCAGATAGTCAGTAACTGTGACTCTGGGCCTGCCAAGTAACTATTACCGGCCTCAGTTTCCTCCTCTATAAAATGAGGATAATAATAGCACCTATATCTCAGAGTTGTTATGAGGATAAAATGACATAACATTTGTAAACTGCTTTGCAAACCCTAAAGAGATATATAAATGCTAGCCTTAATGTTTCCAAAGCACTTTATTTGATCTTTATTGATAAGCATTTGATCTTCCCAGTAACCCTGGAGATAAATGCCATTGTTATCCCCAACTGAGGCTGAAAGAGGTTCAGTGACTTGTCCAGGATCATACAGCTGATGAGTAATTGAGGCAGAATTTGAAGTCAGATATTTCTGACTCCAAGTCCAGTGCTCCATCCACTATGATATCTAGCAGCTTCATGGCATAAATATGGTGGGATCTTGGTTGAGGGCCGCTATGGACCAGGTCACCCTCCTCTGGAAAGTGACCTTTCTAAAACAATGAACAAAATCCCCTGTCTATGCTGCAGGGGAGAAATTCAGGGGACACATAGGAAGGAAGCAGGTTAATAACTCACTGCAAATTGACATATAATGTTGCTTACATCACTTTGCCAACACCTTTGAAAAGTCTTGCTGTGAGAGCATCTGCTTGCAAGGAGTGTATCATAGTGAACTCCCTGAGGGAGCAGATTCCAAGCTGGGAGCTTCAGGGTTCTAATCTGGAGATCTCTGACAAAGTGAGTTCTGAGGACACATCTGAGCATTGAGACCATTGTCATAATCATCTGACTAGTAATTACTGTTTAGGTATTTTGTGCTAGCTAGGTGCTTACCTGCACATCAGGACATACAAAGACATGGTCCCTGCACCTAGAGATTTTAAAGACTGGAAGTCAGGAGGCCTGGGTCCTATTATTTTTTTTTGGAGGGGGGAAGGCAAGGCAATTGGTTAAGTGACTTGCCCAAGGTCACAGGGCTAGTTTTTGTGTTAAGTGTCTGAGGCCGCATTTGAACTCAGGTCCTCCTGACTCCAGGGCTGAAGCTCTATTCACTGAGCCACCTAGCCACCCCTGCATATTTTTTTTTATTTTAAAATTTTTAAATATTTGTTTTGTAAAATTTCAAGTTCCAAATTCTTTCCCTCCCTCCAGCCCCTCCTCCACCAACTGAGAAGGCAAGCAACATAATAGTAGTATGCATGTGAGGTTATGTAAAACATATTTCCCATAATGGGCATGTTGCAAAGAAAAATAAAAAGGCAAGAGAAACAAATAAAGTTTAAAAAATAGCTACATATCATTTTAATATTGGTTAGTTTTAATGATTTTTCCCCTCTTTTTTATTTTTCTTAGAAAAAGTTCTTTGTGAGGGGGTGTTATAGGAATGGAATGGAAATTTAAGATCTTCCCTGCCCCTAGGCCATTTGATAGGCTTAAGTGCACCTGGAGCCTGTAGTGGGAGGCTTGTTTTTCAGGAGATACTTTGTGATTGGGCAGTAGGTCAAGAGGATTGTTACATTCTCTGAGCCTGGAAGACTTTGTTTTGGGGCTCACTTTGAGAAGTGTTGTGTGATTTGACCAGATGAGATTCTGGGCAGCCATTGAGAGAGGCTTTAAAAAACCCGGATGTTTGGCTGTGTAACCTTGAGCAAGTTACTTAACCCCAATTGCTTTAAAAAAAAACCGAAACCCAGATGTTGATGCTTCCCTCTCTGGTAACTGACTAGGTATGGATGTAATGGCTGGACAGTTGGAGGCTGGTCTGCTTGAAATGTTTCTCTGTCTTGTAACTTGTGCTTATAATCTGTCTGTATATTCTGAAGTTTGTGGTACTGATCTTTTTCCCTGAACTAGGTAAATGATATGTTTGATTGATTAAAGCAAGATTGTTAATCCATTTTGAGTTGCTTTCCTTTAGAAAAGCAGATCTAAGAACCTGTGTTGGCAGCCACCCTGGAGATGCTGGGGTGCTTGCTGCTACAGGAGGTGCAATGGTAAAGGTAATTTGAAGATAATGTAGCACCAATACAATATTCACAGTGCCGATGGCAACTGTAAATATGCTGGCATAGTGCTAAAATCACAAAATATAACTGATTCTCCATATAGAAGACAGAAGAAAAACATTTATTTAGACACCAGAAAACCAAATCCCAAAACCAGTAGGCTGATTCCATCTTAGCAGCAAAGACTACTAAGCCATATAAGCCATAACAGCACAGAGAGCCACAGCATCCTTTAGCCTTCCCACAAACCCACAAAAGACCAATATTTACTCACAAGCAAATCTCCATGGAAAGCATGCTCTCCTCCCAAGGGTCTAGCTGACTCTGACTCCCAGCTTTCTGTGGGCTCTGTTCCACCTTTCAGCAAAGTCCTCTCACTACATGCTTCATGTGATTATATTTAGCCTGTTAAGGGGCAGGGAAGATCTTCAATTTAGGGAAGGTCTTCAAATTCCCTTAGGCTTATTAAGGGACAGGAAAGATCTTCAAATTCCCATTACCATTACAGGGGGCAAAGGAAGGTATAACTTCAACAAACTTAAATAACATAAACAAAAATACTGATAAGAATTTTTATATGTATTATGTGTGTGCATATGTATATACTAATACACACGTGTTATTATATACTACAGTATATACTAATAAATCTATATGTATATTATATGTACTTGTATGCATATGTATGTATACACAAATCTATGCACCTAAACACATATGTTGATAACACCATATAGGAAATATGGCTATAGATGAATTCATATATAATGTCTGATATACATATATATGTCGACCTGATCAAACCTGAGTTTGGTTAAAGGAGACAGACAAATAGCAATATAAAATTCCAGCATTTATTCCCCCAAAGCTAGCAGACTTGTACAAGGAGTCAGGAGCTGAGTCCTGACTGATGAACAGAGGAATCAGAAGACTTTTTATACATTTTAGAAATATCTCAACTCAGGGTGACTGCGTCACACAATTTTATGGTCTCCATTTGTTGCTGTCTATATGTGAAAAAGAAGTTCCTTGGTTGTAAATGCAAATTGCCAGCAAAGGGAGCAGGGTCTATTTACATTTTATGATCTCAGGATGTCTGTTTTTCTCCCAAGAAAAGGGGGAATCCTTTCTCCAGCCTTGTCTGGTCTCTGAAGTTGCTGACACAGAAGGCAAGGGAAAGCAGTCTGTTAGATTAATTCAGACTTTGGCCAAAATATGATATTTAATGATTATCAATACGTACACACATATATATGAAATACCAGCTTCCCATATCTTTTGGTGTTCTAAATCACAGATGGGTCAGTCACCTTCATTGGTGACGGGAGCTCCCAACAATGACAGAATCATAGGTCCTTTGTAGGTACAGGCTTATCATCCAGTGTAATTCACCTGGGATATCAGTTCCTCAGATTTCTTATCTGCAAAATGGGACTCCATCTTACATCCTACTCACTCAGACTATCAGGCCTAGGGAATGCAGACTTTCTTTTCCTGTCTTTCTCTGCTTCATTTCTTCTAACAGACGATTAGGTGGTTGGTCACTGAGCTATTGAGGGCTTGATTAATGTGGCATATGAGAAAATTGCTGCCTTATTTTCTTTGCTGCAGGAGTATTTTATATTCGCTTTGATAATCTGAGTAATTGGTTCTGAAATGGAGTTTATTTTCTCTTCCTAAATATAGACTGTTATTTCTAGCTGTTTTACTTGAGGGAAATGGGAAAAGAGAGTTATTTTCTCTCCATAAAACCAAACTGAAGATTAAGCAGCTTTTTAACCTGTGCTGCACCTGAACTCTCCAGGTCGGTTCTGCCACCCACTTACCAACAATTCTTGGGGATTGTCACGTAGTTAAGAACTAAGGATATAGCTGAAAGCACTCTAGCCCTGTTACTTAAAGGGACCTAGATTTTTGACTCAAAGAAAGGTAGAAATTTAGGCATTATTTTGTACCCTATCTAAATGCTCTCATTCAAAGATCAAAATCTTCCCCTAGGGGCAGCTAGAGCACTGGCCCTGGAGCCAGGAGGACCTGAGTTCAAATCCAGCCTCAGAAAGTTGACACACTTACTAGCTGTCACTCAGGCAAATCACTTAACCCCAATTGCCTTGCCTTCCCCCCTCCAAAAAAAATCTTCCCCCCAAATCCCTTATCTCTTTTAAGGCATAATGTAGGATTATGGAAATTTGGAAATGGAAGGTTGGGATGAAAAAGTAGACCCCTCTTACATCATTTTCTAAAGTGAAATAACTAGAATAAATGCCTGTATTTAAGGGGGAGAGCAAAAATATTTGTGAACCCAACTCAATTCATGTTCTATTTCAGTCCCAGATTATTCACTTAAAAGATGTAAACTATAAGGTTGATAATGGTGATCATAATAAGTATATAGTATTTTAAAGTTTGCAAAGCACTTTACAAATATCTTATTTGATCCTCACAACAAACCTGGAAGGTAGGTGCTGTTATTAACCCATTTTACAGATGAAGAAACTAAGGCATACCCTGGTTAAGTGACTTGCCCAGGGTCAGCTAGTAAGTTAACAAGTGTCTGAGACTGGATTTCCGTGCAGGTGTTTCTGACCCCAGGTCCTGCCCTCTATCCACTGTACCACCTATGGTGTTCAGCTATCCAGTCATGTCTGACCCTTCCCCTGCTGTAGACCACAGCATGCCAATAGTATTCGATGCTGTACTTAGCAAAGATCCTGGAGGGGTTTGCTGTTTCCTTCTTCAGTGTGTCCCCATTTTACAAATGAGGAACTGAGGCAAATAGGGATTAAGTGATTTGCCCAGGGTGATGGCTAGTTAGTGTCTGAGGCTGGATTTGAACTCAGGTCTTCCTAATTCCAGGCCTAGCACACTATTGACTGAGCCACCTAGCTGCCTCGTGGTATTTCTGCCTAGTAGCTAGGTGGTTCAGTGGTTAGAGTGCTAGGCCTGGAGTCAGGAACATCTGAGTTCAAATCCAGCCTCAGACACTCACTAGCTATGTGACCTTGGGCAAGTCACTTAACCCCTGTTTGCTTTAATCTGCTGGAGAAGGAAATGGCAAACCACTTTAGAATCCTTGTCAAGAAAACCTCATACAGGGTCCTGAGAACATATCTGAACAACTGAATAACAGCAAATTGTACCACCTAACTGCTTTCAAAAGTGATAATTTTTTTCATTTTTTTTTTGAGGGGGGAAGGCAGGGCAATTGGGGTTAAGTGACTTGCCCAAGATTACACAGCTAGCAAGTGTTAAGTGTCTGAGGCCAGATTGAAACTCATGTCCTCCTGACTTCAGGACTGGTGTTCTATTCACTGCTCTACCTAGCTGCCCCTTTAAAGTGTTATTTTTAAAAATGCTATCAAAGCACCTTCATAATTAAAAAAATGTATAAAGATTGTTAATATTAAATAGATACCATTTCTATTTGCCACTGAATGAGAAATAGTAATTTTTTGGGATCTATCTTTCAAATTGTTATCTTAAGAAAAACTTCTTTCGGAATTATTTTAAATGAAAAAATCAGCATTATCTACTTTGTTGGAAAAACTAGAAGGTTTAGTAACTTGCTTAGCAAATTAACGGCAGTCCTAGGACTGGGAGGTTATAACCCTTAAAGCTAATTTTACTAAAAGGACAGTTAGGGAAAGGCATTTATACATTATAATAGCTACAATCCAATTATTCCAACCAAATTGTAGATTCAGAAAAAGGGGAGAGGGATGAATAAACCAAAAGATGTTGAACAAATTATCATCATTTCCTACAAAAGTTTTACCAATTAAAATCAATCACCACAATAAGAAGGACAAAAAGATCCAGAAATTTCCTCAATCAACAAATATTTGATTTCTCCAGCAGAGTAACGTGGCAGCAGCCATGGACAACATCCATTTAGAGTATAAACTCATTTGGAAAATGCTTTGGGGGATGATGCTATTAGACATGTGTCATAGAACAGGGAAGAAATGTGGACCGAGCAGCCCTGCAGAAAGATTGGCAAAAGACCCACCTAAACCAGATTATCTCAAGAGAATTTGCAGAAGAAACTCAAAGTAGAACAACAGATAAATTAAAAATGGAGCAGGTCTGTCAACAGTTTTATGGCAAACTATTTTCACAATCGATGAAAGTGAAACCACACCTTTGGTCACAGATGAGCCCTATGAAGAAGCAGAGATAGCCCTGAAAAGAATAAATGCAGCTAGACCAGGCTAAACAAACAGAGGAGATATTTATGTTGAAGCTAAAACTTTGAAACACTTATTTTAAAATATCTTATTTTAAAGATATTCCAATGAGAAGGTAGCCAATGATTAGCAAAAAATTAGAGACAGCTTTATTATCACCCTCCAAAAGCAATCAAGATGATATCAATATCTATCAAATTATTTGCCTACTTTCTTAACCTTTTAGTACCTAGACACTCTTGTAATGTTAATGGAATAGAAAGATCTTCCACATCCATTAATAGGCCTATGTGACCACATGTGTCCCCTTTTCCCTTGGAACAGGAGCCATATTCCCAGGTCGGAAGGTACACAGGTATTTCAGTCACATAGTGTCCATGGGGGTAGGAATTTGCCTGAGAAGGCACTTCCTTAGGGGGAGGCCTGCTTGCAGGAAGACTTCCACACCTTTTGGTACTAAGCTAATTAGGCACTGAGTCACAAGGTTGTGATGCCTTCTGGTTCTGAGTCTATTAGTTGGAAACTATAGTGGGAGGTTGGTATTTTCCTTTGAGGGTTCACTTGTGACAAGGACCTTTTGATTTCCTGGATGAGACTCTGAGTAGCCATTTGTTCTGAGCCCCCTGACTACTTAGACGTTGGTGCTTTCAGTCTGGTGGTGTATGTAGGTGGTTGTATGACTTTGTTCACACAGTTAGAGCCCTGTCTGTTGGATTCTTTCTTGAATACTCATTTCTTTCTACTTATCTGTCTGTTAATTAAAATAAGATTATTGACCCCTTTAAAGCTGTCTTTCCTTTAGAAAAGCAGATCAAAGAACGTGTGTCAGCAGCCCACCCTGTGTGCCAGTGTGGTTGCTATTACAACCCTCTAAAATGAGGGGCTTCTAGACTAGTTACTCCGGGTTACAGGTACTCAGCAGGTCCACATTCACACAAAACAATGGTTTATGAGTCCCCACTACCGTATTTACTTCCTACCTCACTCCCACCCCCAGTTAAGCAAAGGACACAGTTGATTCAAAGCAAAGGCCTTTACTTCAATAGCAATACTTAGTTGTCCTTGTTTTCCAAGAGGACCGAAATGACGTCGTTATGCTAGAGTCGAGTTTCAGTGTGTCCCACCGGGACTGACCAGACCAATATGAGCTCAGAATCCACCACTCTTAACCATTAGTACCTGGACACTATTGCAATGTTAATGGAATAGGAGGATCTTATGCATCCATTACTAGTCACAAATAGTGTGAACATTTGGGGTAGATTCTCTAAATTTGCACATCCTGCTTTCCCTTTTGAGCTGTTTCAATTCTGCTTAGTTTGCCTAGAATAGCACCTTCTCTGATGAGGGTACGCCATGCTTAGTGTTCCTGTGCCACTGTCTCCCATGTCACACAATCAATTCCAGAGTTCTTAAGAGAGACCTGGAGAGTGTCCCTGTATCGCTTCTTCTGACCTCCATGTGAGTGCTTGACCTGTGTGAATTCTCCATAAAATAGTCTTTTTGGCAAGTGTACGTTGTATATTCAAACAACATGGCCAGCCCATTGGAGTTGGGCTCTCTGAAGCAGAGTCTGAATGCTTGACAGTTTAGTTCAAGAAAGGTCTTCACCCTTATCCTGGCAGGTGATCTTCATAATCTTCCTAAGATGATTCAAATGGAAGTGATTCAGTTTCCTGGCATGGCGCTGGTAGACTGTCCAGGTTTCACAGGTATCCAACAATGAGGTCAGCATAATAGCTCTGTAGACCTTCAGTTTTGGTATTCAGTCTAATATCTCTTCTCTCCCATACTTTCCTTCTGAGCCTCCCAAACACTGTAATATATCATTTCCTCATAAACCTATTGAAATAAAATGAAATTATATTTGTAAAGGGCTTAGCATAGTGCCTGGCATATAGTAGGTCTTAATAAATGCTTATTCCTTTCCCTTCTTGCCTGTTGCATATTCTTTGCCAAACTCATTCTCCCCATTGATGTTGCACATACAGCATTAGTTGGGAGAGTGCGTATGCATAGGGACCATGAATGAAGGGCCAATTAGTGAGGGATATGTATAGAGGAGTAACTTGGGGGCAGTTAGGTGGCTCAGTGAATAGAGCACCAGCCTAGATTCAGGAGGACCTGAGTTCCAATCCAGCCTCAGACACTTGACACTTACTAGCTATGTGACCTTGGGTAAGTCACTTAACCCCCAATTGCCTTGCCTTCCCTCCTCAAAAAAAAAAAAGTAACTTGTACTTCTGATGTTGCAGAACCCCAAGTCTTCATCTTGCTACTGTCCCTTGATTTACTTCTCTCTGGGCACAAGCATCTCTCTTGGACTTGTTGCATTATTAAACTCTGGCAGTTTTACCATGGTCTTCTTTGATCTCAGCTGGGGGTTACTGCTATCCAACTAGACTCTGCTGGTGTGTTGTCTTTCTGTCCATTCATTCTACACTATGCTATATCCAAATAGTAGGTGAGATGGACCCAGAATTAAATAGGAGGGGAAAAAACAGATTGGATTAAAATTCAGAAAATCCATAGCAATTTCAATAACCCTAGGATTCTCCCTGTTTAGGTATAGAGTGAACCACACTGACTGCATCTTGTGGCTCAATTCTGAATCTTCCTCAGTTCCCTTTCTATTCAATTATGGGTCTTGTCCATTTTCTGTCTTGTGAGAAAACTTTATTGCATGTTTGAACCTAGCCTTGCATAGCTGGGATGGACCACCTCTGCCTGCTGTTTAGAGGTCTTTAACTAAGGATCCACGATATGCTGACCAGAAATCCCATCAGATCCAAAGACTGATGCAAAGAGTTTTCTCACAGCTATATATCTCCAGCAACCCATATCTTATCTGAAAACTGTCTCTGTACTGGTCAATCGACTATTGTTTCCATGTTCCTTTGATTGAATACAGATCCTTGAGGGGAGTGGGACACCTCTTTTTCTGATTTCAGGGCATTGTACATATTTGTTCTCTCCTCAATTTGGAAAGTCCCTAATCTTTTCTTCAGGTAGAAAACAGATGACCTAATTTGTATTGTGGTTTTCTTTTAATTAATTGGTCTATTTGATTGTTTTTAAGGCATAAAAATATGTCTCCTCCCTATATTTGGGATCCAGTGCCAAAGCTGAGGAAACCTGGTCCCAATTTGTTATGCAACTGGCACTCATTATTCAATAAATCGATATACTTGGAAACTCGAACCTTTGTTTCCTTAAATCTTTTCATCTTTTACCTACCACACCTAGAAAACCTCACTTTTTTAATATTAATGTTTTTGCAGTGATGCTTTGTGGTTAGAGAACATAACTAGGCATTACCCCCAAGGCCAAGTGTGAAATTCCCTATATAAAGTGCAAAAGCATTTGTCCACTGTTGGAGATTTTCTTGTGGCTTTGGCATGGTCTCCTTAACAAGATGTGAAATTCCCTTGACAGGGTTAACTTGGATAAAGCAAAAACCAGACTTGTCCTGGGTATCACTGAGTTAACACCATCTTGATGATGAACTTCAGGGATGTTTATTACCCAGTTGTTACTTCCCAGATAGTGAAGTTAACATTTGAGCTATATTTCAGCCTTGGCCTTCCAGAAAATAAAAGGTGACTGGAAGACTTAAATAAAAAGGAGGTCCTGTAGAGAAAAACAAAGGAAAGAGAGATTCTTGGGTCACATTTTCAAAACAATCTCTGCCTTCCTTCTCCTCCCACCAGAATTCAGGCTCCAGTCTTTGGAACCCAGGGCTCTGATAGGCAAATAAATATTCATCTTATCTTGCCTAAAAGGGGCCCCTGATCCTCCCTACACTCCACCTTTCCTCCACTTCCCACTGGAATTCAGATTCTCTAACCAAACAGGAACCAAAGTCAAGGAGCAATAGAGAACAGAGCCATAATGTAGAGACGCAAATTCGGACCTTACCTTTCATTTGTAATGTAAGTTGTAGGGATTGTTCAGGTCTAATGAACAGAGTTTAATTTTTGAGAATATATTATAATTTTATTAACATACAAATCGACCTTAAAATAAAATCAAAATAATGGAACATACATGAATTTTTTTTATAATGTAAAATAATTGTAATAGTATTAATATGTTAAGTGTCTTGTTTTGGGTGCAACGTTTCTCAAACTATGGTGTCTTTGGCACTGCTACTCATAATTAATTTTCAACTACTTTTCTTTTTACTCCTAATCTATTCCTCCCACAGCACTCCCTCCCACCGCCACCCCCATGAACAAATTTCAAAAGCAATAACGATTTTTTAAAGGCCTCAATATCCAGCAAAATCAATTTCAACACTAGCCATGTCAAAAAATCTTTATCTTTCTGTATTTTTCAAGTTCATCATCTCTCTGGCAGAAGGTAAATGGCACGTTCCATCTTCATTCTTTTGTTTTTTCATTGTGTTGAACAGAATTCTAAAATATTTCAAAATTGTTTTTTTCTATAATGTTATCTTCATGTAGATTGTTCTTCTTCTGCTCATTTCTCTCTGACACAATTAATATTTTCTCTGGGGGTGGCTAGGTGGTGCAGTGAATAGAGCACTGGCCCTGGAGTCAGGAAGAACTGAGTTCAAATCCAGTCTCAGACACTTATGAGCTGTGTGACCCTGGGGAAGTCACTTATCCCCTATTTGCCTCAGTTCCTCATTTATAAAATGGAGACACACTGGAGAAGGAAATAGCAAACTATTTCACTATCTCTGCCAAGAAGATCCAAAGGACAAAGCACATGGGGTCACATAGAGTGAGATGTGAGTGAACAACAATGACACAGGCATGGAAAACCACTTTTTTTTTTAAAGCAATTGGGGTTAAGTAACCTGCTCAAGGTTACACAGCCAGTTATTTCTGGGTGGGTGCTAAGTGTCTGAGCCTGGATTCGATCCCAGGTCATCCTGACACTGGAGCCGGTGCCTTACTCGCTGAGCCACCTGAGCAATTAGGGTTAAGTAACTTGCTCAAGGTTATATGGCCAGGTGTTTCTGGGTGGGTGCTAAGTGTCCGAGCCCGGATTTGATCCCAGGTCATCCCGACTCTGGGGCCGGTGCTCTTACCCACTGTGCTACCTGGCCGCCCCAATGGAAAACCACATTTTTACTGCCAGAGATGACGGATATCTTGGCCATTTTCCCCCCTGATCTTTTTTCTTATTTTCTTTGTCACTAGATATAGAAGAGGGGGGAAGGATATATTCAGAAATGGTATCAAAACAAAAAAGATAGATGAAAGTTAGAAAAAATGAATTGAGAAGAAAGAACAGGGCAAGAAGAAATGTACTAAAAGGAATGTTTCAAGATATATACATGGAAAAGAAGAAAAGGTCAGGGACTTGAAATAAGTGTGATACTCTGAAAAGTGTGCTGGTCTTGGAGCCAGGAAAGGACCAGGTTCACATCGTGGCTCTGACACTGACAGGCTGCATGTCTGGGCAAGTCATGGAACATCTCTGAGGCTCAGTTTCCCCATCTGCAAAATGTAGATAGTACTTACATCACATACCAGTTAAGGTTATTGTCATGAAAGCATTTTCTAAATCTTAAAGTACCACGTAGGGACAGGTAGGTGGCCTAGTGAATAGAGCACTGGCCTTGGAGTCAGGTGGACCTGAGTTCAAATCCAACCTCAGATACTTAACACTTACTAGCTGTGTGACCTCAGGCAAGTCACTTAACCCCAACTGCCTTGCCTTCCCCCCTCCAAAAATAAATAAACAAAGTACCATGTAAATATGGACTATTACTAAAGGGCAGAGGAAACTGAAGGATAAATTTTTACTCATCATTTACTAATATGAAATACAGAGACCAAATCCATGTTAGGAAATATCATTCTTGTAGCTACACAGTTTGATTATATGTGATTTTCTCAGGATGGTGGTATTAAAGTTAATGCTTTCCCAAGAAAGAAGTACAAAAAGCTGGCTATTCCGGGGCCACATTACCTGATTAGCTGAGGAAATTTAAAAATGGATCTTCATTTACATTTAAGCTTGCCAAGCTCAGAAAGGTCTCTTCAGAGGTTATATTATACAGAAGGGAATGGTGCCAAAGTGAAAGTTAAAAACCCTTCAGAGGAAAATAGGTGTAAATAGCAGCGTCCAGTCCTTGGCAATCCTCCCTCGCTATTTGTTCAAGCCATCTGGACACAAAATGACATCCCTAGGTAAGAGCCATAACCAAAATAGGTCACAATGAATGAGAGGTAAGGGACCTTCACAGGGTTACAGACTCCTGCATGCCAAAGAGAACACGAATGCTAGTTTTGTCCATTTCTCCTCCATCAAGCAAGAACATAATGAAATCTTCTCTAATATATGAGAATCTGCTCTCTTTGTGAAGAATTTGAGAGCAGGTCTGCACTTCTGTCTTCAGCCATGTGCCGGGCTACTTCCTTTGTCTAGTGTCTGCTCTGTGGGAGCTAGGAAGCAAGAGTCAGGCTAACAAATGTGGTAAACACCACTAAGGAATAGAAACTATTAGTGAGTTTACTACTGAGCCTAAAGAAATCTTATATCACAGCAGCCTTTACTTAGCACATTCCCAGAGTCAGGCAATCCGTTTCTTCCTTTGTAAAGTAAGGGTATTGGATTAGTTAATCTCTATAGGACCTTCCAGTTCTTAATGAAGGAAGGAAATAAGTAT
Source organism: Petaurus breviceps papuanus (assembly GCF_028583685.1). NCBI lineage: Eukaryota > Metazoa > Chordata > Mammalia > Diprotodontia > Petauridae > Petaurus > Petaurus breviceps. The sequence goes on from NW_027185616.1 coordinate 13,694,184, forward strand.
TTATTAACTGCTACTATGTGTCAGGTACTGTGCTAAGTGCTTTACAAACATCTCATTTGATACCTGCAACCACCTCATGAGGTGGGTGCTATTATAATCCTCATTTTACAAATGAGGAAACCAAGGCAGACAGAAGTTACAACTCGTCGCTATGGTACAACTATAAATAGCTGGATTTGCCTCCAGACTGTCCCAGTCATTTGATTCTTTGAATATTCATGACATCCTTTAAGTGTAAGGTCTTAAGAGATGGTAGAATTAGTCATTTTGCCTTCCAATTGGTCCTTACCAAAGTTACCCCAGATAGAGGAGGTTTTATCTCCCTTTATTCCATAGGCTTGTATTTTGTAAATCTAAATGATGTCATCAGCACAGTCTAGCTTCCATCTGACAAGCTAGTGAGTAATTAAATGAGCCACATGATTTTCAGCCTAAGCAATTTTTAAAAATGAAGTTCATTTCCTTCTGTATTGTAATTATTTTAGCCTTCACCAAGCAGGCTTTTAAGGTGCTCCATTTACTTCTCCTTCCATCCTGTTTCTGCCACCTGTTCCCTTTTGCTTACTTCTGCATTAGCTTGTAAATATTGTGTGGGGAAGGCTCAGGGAAGATGCATGAATGGCTGCTCAAGATACATTTGTAATTGTGTGTATGGATGAAATCATCCTGAAATTGCATTGGTAGAGAATAGTCCAAGAATGAACTTTGAATAATATGAAGAACTTGCAAAAGAGATGAAAAACATTAGCCGTTTATGAAATTTAATTGGCACAATTATCTTCCTGCAATTACACGGTCTTCAATTTCCACACTCGTTTGACAGTTCCGGCAGTTCTTTCTGAACAAAGAATAATTTGTTCTTTCATATCAGGTTCTCTAAGGACCTATAAACAAATGCGATACTCTCACCTTAGAGATGATAAAATACATTCATCACTGAGAGGTTTAGTGACTCATGGAGGGTCACATAACAATTAGGGAAAGTAGGAAGTGTGATTATGACTCATGTGATTGATTGTTTAACAAATATTACTAAAACTCAGAGCCATAACCGGTTATTTTTTTTTCTGGGACAAGTGGCATAAAGCATCTCCTCAGCTGATTGAGGTGGAGGGCAGCAGACAGAGACCCCAAGATGTTAACAACTTCTAGGCTAGGGGGAAAACTCCAGACTGCGATTTTGTAGCCTCCTGTTTTAAGTCTTTTTTCTTGTTGACCAAACTGCTAAAGGATCGTAAATACTCTTAGTGTTCTTTAAAATTTAGCACTCCGAGGCAAAAACCTTAGTCATTCCATCCTATTTTGGGATGTATCCAAACAAACCTAGGGTATGGTGTGAGCAAAGACAGAGGTAGAAATTTTCTTTAACCCTTTTCAGGGCATTAAATAGTGGTGAGTTTTGATCTTTTGAAGGTAGATTTGTGTTACAATTTTTGGTTTTAAAAAAAGAATGAAGATAAAATAATAATGGCAGTCCATATGTTGTACCATTTTAAAGTTTAAACATCATCTTCTTTGATTCTGACAACAACTGTGTGATGTAGGTAACACTGATATTCTGTTAGAAAGATGGGTAAACTGAGGTACAGAGAAATTAAGGGACCATCCATCTAGTATGAGACAGATGTGGAATTTGAACCCAGGAGGTTTCTCCTGACTACAGGACTACTCCTCTCTCCAACTATACCATGCTGCTGTTTCCTTAAAAAAAATCATGACTTGGACAAATGTCAATGAACATTCCCATATATGAAGAACAAAAAAAGACAATTGTACATGAAACTGGGCATCTCTACTACATCTCTGAGGGGTTTTAAAGTATGTACCACATTTAACATGGTAGCACCGACATTGCCTTATTTTTCTATGTCCACTTCTGAATTTCCTTCTACTCTCTCCTGTGTGTTTTAAAAACATTTAATTGGGGACGGCTTGGTGGCGCTTTGAATAGAGCACCGGCCCTAGAGTCACGAGGACATGAGTTCAAACTGGCCTCAGAAACTTGACACACTAGCCGCATGTAATGGGAATGTAAATTTGAAGATCTTCCCTGCCCCTAGGCTAAAGTGCACCTGGAGCCTGGGGTGGGAGGCTTGTTTTTCAGTAGATACTTCTTGATTGGCCAGTGAGTCAATAAGGTTGTTACATTCTCTGAGCCAGGAGAAGGCTATATAAGCCCTGATGTGTAGCTTTGTTTTGGGGCTCACTTTGAGAAGTGTTCTGTGATTTGATCTGTATTCTGGGAAGCCGTTGTCCAGGGCTCCCCCTTCCCCCCCCGCTTTGAAAAACCCAGATGCTGATTTGGTATGGATGTAATGGTTGGACAGTTTGGAAACTGTCTACTTGATCTGTTTCTGTCTTGATAATTCTGTCTCTATATTCTGAAGTTCGGGGTGCTGACCTTTTCCCCCTGAACTAGGTAAACGATACATATCTGATTGATTAAAGTAAGCTTGTTAACCCATTTTGAGTTGCTTTCCTTTATCAAAGCAGATCCAAGAACCTGTGTTGACAGCAACCCTGAGGATGCTTGGGGTGCTTGCTGCTACACCGAATGACTTTGGGCAAGTCACTTAACCCCAATTGCCCTCCAAAAAGCAAAAAAACTGTTAATTGATGTTCTTTTCTTTCTTATTTTTAAGAAAAAAAAATTGTTTAAGCAAAACAAATTCGCACATTGATAGTATTGAAACACTTATGTCTCATTCTTAACCTATATGGCTTATCTCTCCTCTCTGCCGGGAGGTCATCAGATCATAACAGGATGCATGTTTCATTATCAGTCTCCGAGAGTTGTGGCTGGTCATTGCATTAATTAAGAGTTCTTCATAGTATTATAGTCACTGTATGAATTTTTCTGGTTCTGCTTACTTCATTCTGTGTCAGTTCCTGCAAATCCTCCTAGGTTTCTCTTAATCCATCCCTTTCATTATTTCCTGTGGTTCAATAATATTCTATCACTTTCACATCCCATAACTTGGTGAGCCATTCTCTAATTTATGAGCTACTCTTCTCCTGTCCATTTCTTTGCCACAACAAAAAGTACTGTTAATATATTTTTTTTTAATTTATGAGAGTCTTAATATCTTTTCTTTCTTTGGGGTATATTCCTAGTAGTGATATCACTGAGTCAAAGGGAAAGCAGAGTTTAGTGACTTTGGGGGAATAGTTTAAAATTGCTTTCCAGAATGGTGGGATCTATTCACACTTCCACTGTTGGGCCCATCAACCCGCAGCCCCTCCAAAAGAGGTGATTTTATATTTTTGTCAGGTTTGCCAATATGATAGGTTCAAAGTGAACCCTCAGAGTAGTTTTGATTTCTTAATTAGTTTATTCACTTATTAGTTATTTGGAGCATTTTCCCATAGAATTGCTAATATCTTGCATTTTCTCTTTTGAGAATTGCTTATTCATATCATTTGACCATTTATTTATTTATGCTGCTGCATATAAGGAAATTGAATTTCTTGTGGGGCTTAAAAATATGACTCTGAAATGTGTTGCCCAAAGATGAGCTCCAGAAATGTTCTGAATAGCAGTAGCATAGATATTTGTCAGCTGTGTGACTACTGAAAAGTCATTTAATTTCTCTGAGCCTCAGTTTCCTTGTTGGTAAGGTGGGAATAATAATAACAATTACCTCATAGAGTTCTTGTTAAGATCAGAAGAGATAATGTATGGAAAGCTACTTTGTTGTTTTAATTTGTGTTTCCTTTTTGGAGGGGGGAAGGCAGGGCAATTGGGGTTAAGTGACTTGCCCAAGGTCACACAGCTAGTAAGTGTTAAGTGTCTGAAGCCAGATTGAACTCAGGTCCTCCTGACTCCAGGGCCAGTGCTCTATTCACTGCGCCACCGAGCCATCCCTACTTTGCTGTTTTAAAGCCAGTGTTATAATTACTTTGAAAGATAACACTTAGGTACATAAATTTTAGTGTTGGAATCTTTGTTAAAACCAACAAAAATATGATTATCCTATTATCCCCATGAATGGACCTAAAATCTGGGCTATCACTTCCTAACCAGATTCTTTTTCAGCTAGGTGGGGCAGTGGATGGAGCTCTAGGCCAAGACTCAGAAGATTTATGTTCCTTGAATTCAAATCTGGCCTCAGATACTTACTATCTATGTGACTGGCAAATCACTAAAGTCTGTATGCCTCAGTCTCCTCATCTGTAAATGAGCTGGAGAAGGAAATGGCAAACCACGCCAATATCTTTGCCAAGAAAACCCCAAATAGGGTCATGAAGAGTCAGACATGATTGAACAACAGCCCAGTCTGTGCTCCCTACCTTACAAGCTTAGGAATGATTTTGTTTCATGCTTTCACCTTTATGGTGGATTTCTTTTTACCCTTTGCATTTTCACCTCTCTTGTCTTTTATCGACAATCACTTTTGTTTACTTCAGCCGATGGGCAGGTTCCATCATGAAATCAACATTAAAGTGAGCTCATCTCACCAAAGGGAAAGCACTAGTGTGTAAAGATCGCTCCCTTTGTACCTTCTCATTGTTAGCAACGGTTTGACGTTTGCATTGTTTTTTAAATTTTTGCAGAGCAGTTATCGTTCTGTCTGTCCCGCTAGGCTTGTCCTGTGTGAGGCCATCTCCAGGAGTATTTACCTGGGTTCCATAAACCTGGAGGTGGGGGAAGTAGGAGCTGAGATGACCAAACTGCTAAGCAGAGATCTCAGCCTCTGTCTTGGCATCACTGATCTAGAGAAGAAAGAGACCTCAAAGGTTATCTAGGCCAATCTCCCTCATTTTACAGATGAGGAAACTCAGGACCATTGAGGTCCTTGATTTGCTTAAGATCACGCAGGTGTGTTCCGCTGTATTTGAACCTAGCTCCTCTAACTTTAGGAGCAATCTTCTTTCCATGGTACCTTCCTGCTTCCACCTATGTAATTCCTCAGACCTTGTAATAAGGCTTTGGATATAGGCCTGTAGTGGTAAAGTAGGATCTTCTGGTCCCCTTGGGTCTCAAGGCTTTAGGGACCTCGCTTCATAACTTGCAATGTTTCTTTAAAAAAGAAACGAGGCAGCTAAGTGGTGCAGTGAATAGAGAGCACAGACCCGGGAGTCTTGAGTTCAAATGTGACTTCAGACACTTAACACTTTCTATGTGACCTTGGGCAGGTCATTTAACCCCAATTGCCCTGTCTTCCCCTCTCAAAAAGACAAAAAAATAAATAATAACCAAACAAACCAACAAACCCCAAACTATAATATATAAAAAGTTTTTTTCTAAAAAACATAGCATTTTAAAAAAGAAAAATAGGTTTATATTTAAATTATTTGCAAAAATATTTTAACCTTTTAATCTGCCATTAAAGATTATACTTCAAAGGACCTTAATCTCATTAAGGTAGGTGCTCACAACCTGTCTCCTCATTCTGTGTGATTCTTATCTATGTTCTCCTGTAAACTGCTGCATTTTTGTAGTGGATAAAGAACCTGTAGTGGATAGAGAAGACTCATCTTCCTGAGTTTAAATGTGACTTATAACACTTACTAGCATGTGACCCTAGGCAAGTCACTTAACCCTATTTGCCTCAGTTTCCTCATCTGTAAAATGACCTGGAGAAGAAAATGGCAAACCTCTCCAGTGTCTTTGTCCAGAAAACTGCAAATGGGGTCACCAAGAGTCAGACACAATTGAAAATGCCCAAGCAACAACAACAAAATCTCCATTGGATAAATACTTCCATTTATTCAACATCTAGAACAGTGACTAGTACATAACAGGAACATCATAAATTCTGCATGTTCCTCCACCGAGGATCCACCAAATGTGCTGAAGATCTGGACTTTTTCACATTTCATGAGTAAGAGTACAGTCCCAGCATAGTCTATCTGTTATTCCTTTAAATTCCCACATAGTCAACCCATTGTTTTGTCTTTGGTGATAAAACTTAAAATTAAAATATAAAAATGTCATTAATATTGTTCTTTTTGTTTTTTAAAGAGTATAACCATTCATATAGTAATAAAAATTAAGCTGGATAGGGGTGGCCAGGTAGCACAGCGAGTAAGAGCACCCGCCCCAGTGTTGGGATGACCTGGGGATTAAATCCAGGCTCAGATACTCAGCACCACACCCAGAAATAACTGGCCGTGTAACCTTGAGCAAGTTACTTAACCCCAATTGCTTTAAAAAAAAATGAAGCTGGATTTAGAAAATAAAAAAACTATCCATTATAAATTGAAAGAAACTATAATAAACATAAATTTATGCTTAATAAATAATAAAATAGACTGAGACATAAAAATAAAATGAATATTTTCTATCCCTAAATTTTGTCTATTTTTTGCTATAAATAGTTCGTATTTAATATTTTAGAGGAAAATATTTTATATTTTGCTACAAATATCATTTCCTATTTAATATTTTGAGAGCAGCCCATTTTACCACAGAAGCCTGTCTTCCCATCTTGTGGGATTCCAGGGGTCTATGGAGCAGAGTTTGAGGCATATTGGGGCTACCTTAGCGTGTAGTCCCAAATTCTCATTTTGCAAATGACTATACGAAAGTCCTTGCCTTCCGTTTTACCGAAAAGGTTGAGTCCATGAAGTGTGAGCTCTTTTATTGATACTCTTCTTCGCTTCAGCACATTCAGGTGCAGATGAAGAAATAGGCCCTCTCTTTTCCGAAGCCAACCCCTCCACCATGTTCTCTCCTCCATCCCTTCCCTGTTTCTTGATAGCCTCCATTCCTACATTTATTCCCCACTTCTGCTAGACTTTCCAATCTCTTTTCAATTTGCTCCCTTCTACCTTCCCTCACTCATTCATTTTGTTAACAAACATTTATGGTTAGTTGGTGAATAAGCATTTATTAAGCACTTACTATATGTCATACAGGCTAGCCAGGTGGTTGAGGTTCAAATCTGACCTCAGATACTTACTGGCTGTATGACCCTGAGCAAGTCACTTAATCCTGTTTGCCTAAGTTTCCTTATCTGTAAAAGGAGCTGGAGAAGGAAATGGCAAGCCACTGCAGTATGTTTTGCCAAGAAAACCCTAAATGAGGTGATGAAGAGTCATATGGGCCTGAAATGACTCAACAACAACAAATGTGCCAGACATTGTTCTAAGTGCTAGAAATGCATTGAAAGTGTGAGTGGAGAAAAGGGGGTGTTGTGAAGGTAGAAACAAGACTGGATATGTGGGGTAAGTGGTTTTGAGGTATTTAGAATTAAGTCAAAGTTGCAAGTTTGAGGGACTGGGAAGAGAGTGCAGCTTTTGACAGAGAGCTTCAAATCATTCCTCTGCTCATAAACCTACTTTCTACCTTGGCTACCTTTTATTTATAGTATTAAGCCTTAAACTCTTTTATGTGACTTTCAAAACCCTTTATACTCTTGCCCCAAATTGACTTAAGTGCAAATTTTTCCCCATCATACCCAATATGAATTCTATATTTAACCAGGTTGGTCCACTTGCCATACCCTATCTCCCCCCACCCCCACCCCATATATCATGCTTGCTTCCATTTCTTTGCTTTGAGTTATACTGTTTCTACTGTCTGTAGTTCATGCCATCTTCCCTATTTTGTTCACATTTCAAGGCACAACTCACTTTCCTAAATACTTCTCTGATGACTCTAGCCTATATTCATCTCTTCCCTCACTGAATTCTTTTTTCACTTAATGTTTGTAAAATCCAGTTAGCACCTTCTTACATACAGTACTATTCTCTAATTGTCTCACACCTCAAAATTTAGTGCTTTATTCTATCAATATATAAGGCTGAAATAAATATAGTTCTGTCTTCTTTCTTCATTGTTTATCAGATCTTATCTCTCCAACCTGCTTATTGAATAGTTCGTAAGTTACTTGAGAGCTGAAAACATTTCCTGCTTGTGATACCTAGTACAGTGCTGGGTACAGCGATGGTTCTCAAAAACTCTTTGTTTGGCTTGTCAGAGGGTCAGAGATCTCTTGATCTGGTTTTTCCTGTTCTTCATGCTGGGGAAACATCATTGTGCAAACATTGACCATTATGTGGTCTCTGGATCACAAATAGGGGAATAATGCTTATTAGAAGAACGGGGTTGGAGTGGCTAGGTGGCTCAATGAATAGAGCACTGACCCAGGAGTCAGGAGGACCTGAGATCAAATCCAACCTCAGACACTTAACACTTACTAGCTGTGTCGCCCTGGGCAAGTCACTTAAACCCAATTGCCCTGCCTTCCCCCCTCCAAAAAAAAAAAAAGAATGTTTTTTTTTTTTTCTCAAGAGATAGGGGAATGTTGGAGCCACAGAAAAATAGTCAGATGCATTTGAATGACAATAATAATAGCTAATATTTATAAAGCTCTTACTATGTGTCTGGCACTGTGCTATGTTATTATTATCTCACTTGATCCTCACGACAACCCTGGGAGGGAGGTTTTTTAACAAGTAAGAAAACTGAGGCAAAAAGGGGTTGAGTGGCTTGCCCAGGGTCACACAGCTAGTGTTTGAGACTGTATTTGAATTCAGATCTTCCTGGCACTCTGTCCAGTGTGGCCCTTAGACGTGATAAGCAGAAGGAAAGAAATCATTTCCAGGTGAAGCAACTGAAGGTTCTCACTGGCCACTGTAGTCAGTGCTTGGTGCAGCTTCTAAGAAGGCGACCCCAACTCTGAATTCTTATGGTTACCCCTCCTTTTGCCTGCTATGTAAAATACATCCACCTTCCTTACCTCTTGCCCTCTCCCACGATTGAATTCCTGGTAGAATTCAAAAAGCTGTTCTAGATTCCCAGGAGCCATACTTGATGATATAAATAGAGGAAAGAACAGAGGTCAAGAGCAGCTGAATTACAGCTGGTTACTTTATTTTCTTTGGAAATAGTAATTCAATAAAAGCAATGGGCTATTTACCATTCTATTCATTATGATAAGAAAGTAATTCTTTTGGAAATATACAATGCTCTATGATATGTTTGGGAATAAATAAGTTTTACTGCTGCAACTAGCTGAAGATAAAACAAAACAAAAACCTGATGTGTTATCAGAAGTTCTCAAAAAATGAATCAGTCTAGAAGAGAAAAAGCTAAACCTACGACCTTGTCCTAAAATTATCTGATGGGATTACATTGAGCTTACAGATAAAAAAAAAATCAATTCTGCACAACCTCAGTAACTTTTCACACTCTAAGATGTTTAAGTAATGATCAAGAGTTGGTGATGTTTGAATATTAAGATATTAAAAGTAAACCACATTCAGGACCAGAAAGAAGGAAGAAAAAGAAAGGAGGGGCTGTTAGGTGGCACACTGAATAGAGCACCAGCTCTGGAGTCAGGAGGACCTGAGTTCAAATCCGGCCTCAGACACTTAACACAAAAACTAGCCATGTGACATTGGTGAGGGAACACAGAGAAAGGATTGCTGCTAGAGAGAAATGCAGAGGTGATGGGACTATCTACACAGTGTGGAGTCAGGTTTCGGTGGGGGAAAGGGAGGCAGACAATGTTCTAAAGCAACCCTCCCTCCTCACCCCTGAATCTCTTAATCCCAAATGTGGCAGTAGTGAAAAGGCAGAGGTGGAAGGGTAGACCAACTTCTGAGTCCAAATAGAGAAGCTCATGTACCATGCCAAGCTTCTTGACCAAAGCAAAACTAGAGCCAAGGACTAGTAAGTTTCACTCACTCCTCGCTCCATGCTCCTAACTTTTCCTAAACTATGGTTATAGCATCCTTTTGCCCTTTTATTGAGGACTCCCCCCTCCAGAGAGTTTTTATGTGGATTATTATCCATCAATATCTACCACATTAGGAAAAATGCTATTCACCAACAGAGAGAGAACTGATGATCTCTTATTACAAATTGAATTGTAATCTTTTCATTTTATTTTTCTTGCTTTTTTTTTGCAATAGGGCTAATACATAAATATGTTTTGCATGAATTCACATGTATAATTTTATTTTTTCTAATTACATGTAAAAATAGTTCTCAACATTCATTTTTAATAAGATTTTGAGTCGCAAAATTTTTCTCTCTCCATCCCTCTTTCCTACTCCCTCCCCAAGATGACAGGCAGTCTGATATAGGTTGTACATATGCAATCATGTAAACATTTCCACATTAGACATGTTGTGAAAGAAGAAACAAAAAAAAAGGGACAAAATAGCCACAAAGTACAAAAAACAAAAAAAAAGTCAAAATACTATGCTTCAATTTACATTCAGACTCCATAGTTCTTTCTTTGGATGTGGATAGCATTTTCCATGGTGAGTCTTTTGGAATTGTTTTGGATCATTGTATTACTAAGAAGAGTTAAGTCAATCATAGTTGATCGTTGCACAATATGGCTGTTACTGTGTAAAATGTTCTCCTGGTTCCGCTCACTTCACTCAGCATCAGTTCATGCAAGTCTTTCCAGGTTTTTCAGAAATTTGTCTGCTCCTCTTTTCTTATAGCATAACAGTATTCCATTCCATTCATATACCACAGCTTGTTCAGCCATTCTGGGGGAAAATTATTGCAGGAAATATCTTTAATAAAGTCCTAAGATATAAAGAATTGATATGCAAATGAAAATCTAGTATATGAACTAGATCCATTCTCCAGCAGATAGGTTGTCAAAAGGAATGAACAGACAGTTTACAACAGAAGAAATACAAACTATAAATAACCATATGAAAGAATGCTCACTAATTATTAGAGAAACGCAAACCACAAATATCCAGAAAGTTCTTCCTGTTGTTTAACATTCCCACATTCCCAAAGGAGGTTCTTAACCATTAGGCAAATATTTGGATTACATGCTTGAGTAATGGATACTCAGATTTCTTTTTTTTTTCTGCTTTTTGGAGGGCAATTGGGGTTAAGTGACTTGCCCAAGGTCACACAGCTAATAAGTGTTGAGTGTCTGAGACTGGATTTGAACTCAGGTCTTCCTGACTTTAGGGCTGGTGCTCTATTCACTGTACCACCTAGCTGACCCAATTTCATAACTTGTTAAGGAGGTGTCATCAATGTAGTAGGCAACTTTTGTATCTTCTGGATAGGAGTTTCACAGTTTGGTCCAGGGCAGTGTTTGCACATTTCCTCCATATCTAAAGAATCACTAAAGATTGTGAGCTTTTCATTAGAACATGAGCTCCTTGAGGGCAGCCACTATGTTTGCCTGTTTTTGTATCCCCAGGGCTTAGAACAGTGCCTGGCACATAGTGGGAATTTAATAAATGTTTATTGACTCACTGATAGCAGTAATGAAAAGATAAGATTTTGTGTCAAGTTGAAGCTTTGAATTGCTGAAAGTATTGTAGAATTTTTCAAACACAATCGTATCTGCTCTTTCCCACTTAATTCTGAGCCTAGCCTATAAACTGGGGAGACAGCATGATACAGTATGAAGAACACAGTCTGGAGTCAGAGGACCTAGGGTTAAATCCTATACCTGGTACCTAACTGTGGGCAAGTCACTTAACCTCAATCTCCTCATCTGTGAAATGAAGGGGTTATAGTAGATAGCATTTGAGAAGCCTTCCAACCCTAGATAAGTGATCCTATAACTTTTAGGTGAAAGTGGTAAGTTGTGGGACAGCTAGGTGGCATAGTGAATAGACTTCTGGGCTTGGAGTCAGTAAGGCTCATCTTCCTGAATTCAAATCTGATTTCAGGCACTCACTAGCTGTGTGACCCTCGCCAAGTCACTTAACCCTGTTTGCCTCAGTTTCTTTATCTGCAAATGAGCTGGAGAAGGAAATAGCAAACCACTCCAGTATTTCTGCTAAGAAAACCCAAAATAGTGTCATGGAGAATCTGACATGACTGAACAAGTGGTAAGTTGTAGTGGCTCCCTCATTGGAAGGCTGTAAACAAAAACTGGAAAACCACTTTTCATGTATGTTGCAGAAGTGATATTTTTTTAGGTATGGGTTAGACTAGATGATCCAAAAGCTTCCTTCCAACTCTGAAATTTTGTGGTTCTGTGAGTCACTGTTTCTCTGCAATGCATCCTGAAGACTGTGGATACCATCCCACTCGATAGGAACACAGATCCATTTGAGAATTGAATACTGGTTATATTTTTTGTACCTTTTGTGTGGATATTGTTTCCTTCCCCCCAAAATGTAAGCTCTTTGAGATCAGGGACTGTTGCACTTTTTAAAAATCTTTTTATTCCCAGCACTAAGTGCAGTGTCTGATACATAATAATTAGTCAACTAATCAACAAGCATTTACTAAGCTCCCTGTACTACACCAGTGACAGGACAAAGGCAAAGGATTCAAGGATGGCAGACTTCAAGTGAACTTGCTGTTGTTTGGGTCAAGACTGTGCAGAGAGAAGAGGGAAACAAGGTGAGCGCTGGTGGACTCAGCAAAGAGAGTGAATCGGAATGAGTAGAAATCACAGTGAGAGCAGAAACTAGGTTTTGAAGGAATGAGGTAGAAGAAAAGATGAATTGATAGGAGGTGATGATAGAAAGGAGTTTCAGAGTTCTGGATTGTGGAGGTAGCTTGGTCACAGCTAAGAGGATAGAGATAGTAATTGCACCTGGCATTCTATTGGAATAGAGAACTTCCAGATGAGGAAACCTCCTCTACCAGTGCAGGCTGACACCTTGTATGCAATTTACAGTGTCAGAGAGTTGCCTGGGGCACTGAGAGGTTGATTAAATGGGTTGCGCAGTGCTGCATTGTTACTGTGTTTTAGAAACAAGACTTGAGCCTAGGTCTGCTAGCACCAAGGCCAGCTCACCCTTTGCCAAACTGCCTCCCCCTTTTATATACATACATCCTGAACTCTAGACTATCATACCACTTTCCTAGAAGGAAAGAAGCACCTCTCCTCCATATTCCTCATCAGGGTCAGACAGTCCTCATCCTCAAATCTCAACTAAGTGTTCGTTTCATTTCATTTCTTTTTTAATTTTATTTGTTTACGTTTAGATGACAACATTCAGTTTCACAATCCCTTACGATCCAAATTTTCTTCCTCTCCCTCTTCTCCCCCCTCCATCCCCATAGTGGCATGCAATCAGACATAGGCTCTCCAAATACCTACACATCAAACGTTAGTTAAGCTGTAAAGAAGAATTATAACCAATGGAGTGAACAAGGAGAAAAAAAGAACGAAACAAAACAAAACGCAGAAGAGAGAGAGCAAATAATTTGCTTCAATCTGCATCCAGACTCTGTAGTTCTTTTTCTGGATGTGGATATCCCTTTTCATCATGAGTCTTTTGGAGTTGGCTTCTAACCTTACATTGTTGAGAGGATCCCAGTCCGTCAAAGTTAGTTGTCACCGATGCGATGTGTCTGTAATTGTGTGCAAAGTTCTCCTGGTTCTGCTCTCCTCTGAGTGTTCATTTCAATAACCTTCCCTGAGGGTTGAGGTAAAGTGCCAATCTATGAGGTATGACTAATTCTCGTTATTCTACACCCCACTTCCAGGGTATGGTGCCATTTACAGCATCTGTACCTCTGAAAGTATTGAAACAAAATGAAGAAAAAAGGAAAAGATCGTGTTAGTGCATTGCTTAGTTCTAAGCATTGGCTGGTGTCTTAGGGGACTGATCATTTGGGCAAGGTTTGAGGCTGTGGCCAAAGAGAATGAGAAACAAAATGTTTCCCATGCAAACTGATGGGAAACAAGATGCCATGAGACTTTCTACTTTGGATCAAAGATAATCCTACTAAGCAATGAATACTTGAAGAAAGAATGAAATTATAATTTCAATGGTGGGTCATCAGGGTAAAACACCTTTGATCAATGATGTGAACAAGTATGGCAGTCCCTGACTTTAAACATCAGTATTTAGTACAGTGCCTAGCACATTGTAGGCATTTAATAAATGTTTACTGATCAACTAAAAAGGCTTGAATTATAAATGTCATTCATATAAAGGGTTACTAATGCCTCTGTGCCCCCCAACCCTTTCCAAACCCCATTCCTTTTTTCACACATCCTCCTTACTTCCCATCAGAGTCCCTTCTGCCAGTGCCTTGGAAACTATAGTGAGAAAAATCCCAGAACTTTTTAGAGGATATCATACTTGAGAAATGAAAAGAAACTGTGAAAAGCAAACTGGCTTTGGGGAGCTGACCCTAGTTTCTCAGGCTGAACTAACTGGACTCCCCAAGAGTATCTTCCTCAACCCTGCTTGAATTTTTTTTCTTTACTTCGGATTGCTCACAACTCCCCCATCTAAAGACTCTTCTGGGTTAATGAGCATGCCCTTCTAAAAGTAGGAATACCTTTGAGAGGGTTAAAAGGTTATCAAGCATTCACTTCTTAGTTTGAATTAGTTCTGTGTGATTGCTTTGCTCCCAACAACAAGCTGAGATTTAATGAATCAAATGGAAAGGGAAAATTTGATGGGGAAGCCCCAGAAGTGGGTTAGGTCATTTGGGATGGAGTGATTGGAGCACTCTGAGGGAGAGGGAAGGAACAGCTTGAGAAGTGTACTGCAGTGGGGGCTTGTGGCAGGCATAAAAGATCTGGGAGAAAGAGTATCTCATAGTCAATGATAGGATGTGAAATGGCATTTAACTAACTTTGGATCCAAGTAAATCCATCTTGGTTTTAAGAAATTATAGGACTGCCGTAGTTTGCTAAGGAAGCAAAATGTGTAACAATGCATATCTGTGAAAAATTCCCTGCACCCTGTATCCTATATGAACAGATGTTTGTTAAATATAATCACTTGCTTGTACTGTATGTCACCAATACTACTTTAATTATCTGCACTATATATCACATATCTTTGTAAAGCAAATGCATCTTAACTGAGTTTTTCTGTACTCCCATATATTCTTTTTTTTTTAAAGCATTTGGGGTTAAGTAACTTGCTCAAGGTTACACAGCCAGTTATTTTTTGTGTGGGTGCTGAGTATCTGAGGCCGGAACCGGTCCCCGGTCTCCCGACGCCAGGGCCAACGCTCTTACTCATTTCGCCACCTGCCTGCCCCAATCCCATATATTCTTGCACCCCCATGTATTCTTGTTGCTATAGCCAAGGAGAATAATAAAATCATTCTTTTTTATTTTGTTGCTTTTTTTTTTTGTTTTTGTTTTTTGGAGGGCAATTGGGGTTAAGTGACTTGCCCAAAGTCACACGGCTAGTAAGTGTGTCAAGTGTCTGAGGCCAGGTTTGAACTCAGGTCCTCCTGACTCCAGGGCTGGTGCTCTATTCACTGGACCACCTAGCCACCCCATTTTGTTGCTTTTCTGTATAAAAGAATCCCTGTAGTAAAATCTAATTGAGTTTGTACATAGATATATCTTTTGGTGCATATCCCTTGCATTGTAAGTTAAAAGAAAAAAAAATCTGTTGACCAGTGACTATGTCTCTTTCTTTCCCTTTCTCTTCTGCCCATCTCGGGCAATGTATGGCCTTCTTTTCCTGGGAGACTGAGCTCCAGCTACTATAGTCTAGTTTCATTATGTGTTAAATAGAATCATGTGATCTAGTTTAGGAATTTAACCATCATTTGCAATGTGTTTCTATGAGGAAATGTATTCAAGAGTTTCAAATAACATATTTCCAACTTTAGCTCCAAGACATTACTCATGTCCATCTATTTCTTGAGTAACACAGCCAGCACTCTGATTTAAGCCTTTATCACCTCTTGCCTGGATTATTACAATTACCTCCTAATTTGTCTCCCTGCCTCAAATAATGTTCTCTCTCTCTCTGTCTGTCTGTCTTTCTCTCTCTTCTCTCTCTTTCTCTCCGTCTCTCCCTCTACCTGTCTGTCTCTGTCTGTCTTTCTCTCTCTCCCTCCCCTCGCTAGCTCATTTTCTGTATAGCTGCTAAAGTGCAAGGGCAAGTCTGACATGACATTCTCTTGCTCAGTAAACTCCACAGGGATTCCCTATTACCTCTAGAATTAAATGTAAACCCTTCCACTTAACATTTAAAGCGCTGTACCTTTTGGCCCCAACCAACCTTAACACACTCCTCCTCCAGAGCTTAGCCTTTTTGCTGTTTCCCCAATCTCCTCCTGTCTCCATGCCTTCTCCCCTTGGCCTGGAATGTGCTTCTTTATCTCCATCTTTTAGTATTCCTGGTTCTCTCCAAAGTGCAACTTGAATGCCACTTTCTACATAAAGTCTTCCCTCATCTCCCCAGATGCTAGTACCTCCCCCCCCCCAATCACCTTGTATCTGTTATAATTACGTATGTAAATGTTTCCTCCCCAAAAAGAACGTAAGCTCCTTGAAGACAGGGACTTTTTCATGTCTGTCTTTGTATCCCCAATATCTTGTTGATTGATTAACGTCATCCTTTCATCAGCTCAGGGAGTGACTGTAGTCTTATTTGGTCATGGTTTCCAGTCTTTCAGAGAAATGTACCACCGCCTTTCCCCCTCAAGCTGGTCTTCTCCATCATTTCAACAGAAACTTCTTCATCCTGGAAGGTCTTGGAACTCACACCGTAGACATACCCTTAGCCCCAGAAGTCCTTCCCTCTGACTGGTTGACTCTTCCCAGAACTTCCATTTAAAGCAGGGCTCCAGGCTAGCCACATCTTCATTTCTCACTGGGCTGAAGCCCTCCCAACTTCTCCATCATATTCCCCCTTTTCAGCTTCCTTTTATCTATTGTTCTCCCCATCAGATTTGTAAGTTCCTTGAAGACAGGAACCATCTTTTTTTTTGCTTGTATTTGTATCTCCAGAGCTTAGCCCAGTGTCTGGTACCTACTAAGTCCATAGTACATGCTTATTGCTTGACTGACCATTTCCAGTTTACATGGATCCTGGCAAGAGGCTACCACATTTTCAGGAACCATAAATTAATCAATCCATAAACATTTATTAAGTATTTACTATGTACCAGGCACTAAATACTGAGCACTCTGCAGCTGTCAGGGATTCAGCTAGCCTTCTCCACATTTCTATGGTGTTTTGGGGTTTTGCAAAAAGCTATACAACCTGGCATAGCCTGGCTTACATGTCTCATGTTTCTTCTGTCTGCACAGATCAACTTGACATCATTTCCATGGCTGAGACAACCATGATGCCAGAGGAGATTGAGTTGGAGATGGCAAAAATTCAGCGTCTTCGGGAAGTCTTAGTCAGAAGGGAATCAGAACTCAGGTTTATGTAAGTACCAGAGAAAACAGTACAGGAGACCCAGCCAATGAGAAATGGTATGAATGATACAAAGAAATATGGAGACACTGATGATGGGAGTGGGGGACACATATTTATGGATACTTAGTGGTTTGAATTTCTTTGAAAATGAAGAGGGCCTATTGGGCAGATTGTATGCTCAGCAGTACCTAGGAATGATGGATGGGCTTTCCAGGGAAATTACCATTTTTCATTTGGAACCTGGCAGGGCGGAATGCAAGCTGGCAAAGCCAATCTGGGTCGTGCACAGTACTGCTCTCTCCTTAGGATCATTTTATCCCAGAATAAGTTGAACAGCCCTTGTAGGTAAAAAAAAAAAAACCAAACCAAAAACAACCACTCCATTTTATTTTCATAGGGACAGAAGAGCTGTATCTTTAACTGTGCTCCAAAAGACTGAAAGGAAGACCTTCATGCCTAGAAGCAAGGGGAGATTTGCACTATTTTTTTTTGCTTTCTCTGATAGGTTAGAAAAAGGAAAAGTAATTACAGATGAAATATCCACTGTCTGTCTGTCTGTCTATTTATCTGTCTACCCGTTTTTCTTTTCTTTTTTTTTGGAGGGCCTCTGCCTGACTACCTGTCTATCTTTCTATCTGCCTGCATTTCTGTTCTATTTATCTTATTTTCTCTCTGTCTGTCTTTCTGTCATTTTACCTCTCTGCGTCTCTCTCTGTCTCTGTGTGTGTCTCTGTCTCTCTGTTTCTCTGCATGTGCATGTGTGTGTCTCTGTCTCTCTCTCTCTATCTGTCTTTCTGTGTCTCTGTCTCTGTCTGTCCCTCTGCTTGCCTGCCTGCCGGTCTGTCTTTCTGTCTATCTACCTGCATTTCTGTTCTATTTATCTGATTTCCTCTCTGTCTTTCTGTCATTTTACCTATCTCTCTCTGTCTCTCTTGGTGTCTCTCTGTCTCTGTGTGTGCATGTGTGTGTCTCTGACTCTTGTCTCTCTGTCTCTCTGTGTGTGCATGTATGTCTCTGTCTCTGTGTGTGTGTCTTTCTGTGTCTCTGTCTGCCTGTGTCTCTCTCTCTATATATATGTATATATATCTACCTACCTATCTGTATCTATTCAGCCTCCTCAAAAGTCCTCCTCTGATGCCATATCATGGCACTCAGTGACTTTGGATTCATGAAGCCTATGCCAGTGAAACAGAAACTCTGCCAGGTTCTACCCAAGCTAAAGAGATTTCAAGTCCAGGCCAAGAGATGACTCATGTACCTGTCGCATGAGGACCTGTCTATCTCCTTCAATTAAACACAAAACCCATGTATTAAGAGCCTCTGATGTGCTAAATATGGAGGGAGTTATCATCACCAGAAAGCTAACTACAAGGGGATAATTTTGGCAGGGGGGGGGGGTGAAGAGGAAGACAACACCTCATGAAGATACTTTAGGAAGACTTGGAGAGATTGTAACCTGGGTCAGTGGAAGGCATACCCACACAGGCAGAATTGCAGTGCCTTAAGGGCTGAAGTATAGGGATTTCCACCAGAGAATTTAGACTCACTCTTTGGATTAACTAAGCCTTTGGAGGCAGAGAAGCAGAGGATGACAATGATGGAAACACCGACAGCTCCTACCCAATCAGCCCTGCTGTTAATAACCAAAATGAAACGGGTTTTTTTGTTTTGTTTTGTTTTTTCTTTTTTCTTTTTTTTTTTTTAGCAAATCTACTGCTAAATATTAACACCTTTCAGCCCATGGAGACCTTAGTGAGTCAGATGAATGCTTCATAGTTGAAGATGTTCTTTGGCTCCAAGTATGGTCCTCTAAGAATTTGCTCAGTGACATGAGAAGGTGTCACATGCCTCCTGCTCCCTACCTACCCTTAGAATGATTCTCCCAGAGATCTCCTTCCCCAACTACTCTTTCTTCCTCTTTGCTAGCTTTGTTCTTCCTTCCCCATCATCTCTTAACCAAGATGATGAAAAGGCTTGGGAGGGATATCCAAACCATTCCTAGCCTCATAGATCCTCGTAGAATCACCCAGCTTCCTTCGAGAGTACAGATACAGCACCTTCTCCTATTTTGTTTTTTACTATTCATCTGTTTATCATGGAAAACTTTCGTTTTCTGGAACACTGGAATCAGTGTGGAGGCCAGCCAGGAGCTGAGGGAATATAGATATTGTCTTTGGCTTTCTCACATGGATTTTAGGGCAAACTGGATAAGTTTGGTCACCAGAAGCCAAAGTATCCCTAACGGGGATCGTCTCCACTGTTGTTATGTTTATCACTTTGCCCAGGGCCTTATGATAAGTGGGAAATGGACAATAAAAGAGTCCTGCTAGGCCAGACCTCGGTTTGGGGCCTCTCTGTATCATGTCCCTGTCGGACAAGTTCTCTCAGCTCACAGTGATTAGGCTCCTAACCAGGCAATATCAAACCTGAGGTACATAGACCAAGTTCTTACCTCGGCAGATGGCAAGTACCTGTTTATAAATATATATTCCTGCAGCAAGTGTGCGTGGGTGCCCACCTAGTTACATATGTTTTCTTAAAACACAAATCTGACAACATCAACTCCCTACTAAAAAGCCCTTAATGATTCCCTATTGCCTCTACGATAAAATATATAATTCCCAGCCTGGCATTGAAAGCCCTCCCATAATCTGGTACCCACCTGCCTCTCCCTCACATACTAAACTGCTCCAGTCATACTTGCCCCAGCAGAGAACATTCTTTCTCCCTTATTACCCACCCCCACCTCAGAGAATCCCTCTAGCTTACTTCAAGACCATAGCTCAGGTACCTTCTTTTTTTTTTTTTAACCATCCACCTGTTTATTATAGAAATCCCTAGCATTCCACTGTTGAGGCCAGCCAGAGGCTGGGGGAATCCACCCCAGGGGGCCATTTGTACTCACCCTTCCACCTCTCCCCTGGGGAGAGAGGAGAGGCACAACAGATAGACAGGGACAAGGGTCAGCAACATGTCTCTGCACAGTTTGGAGAAAAGGCAGAGTCTGGGAGGCCCCTATAGATCGTTCATCTTCAGTGTCCTTGGAGGAAAAAAAGAGATGAGGGACAAGTAGATCTTGCATACTTGTCAATGCAATGCGATGGAACGATGTGAAATCTTGATCCTGGGTGGGAGGAAAGGAAGGATGATGGACTCCTTTTTCTCTTCTCCTGTATCAGACTTTTCCTGATCACCAGTTAGAGTGCATTTTCCCTCCTGAAATTCCTTTGCAGAGGCGGCTAAGTGGTGCAGTGAATAGAGCACTGGCCCTGGAGTCAGGAGAACCTGAATTCAAATCCAGACTCAC
The DNA here is from genome assembly GCF_028583685.1 of Petaurus breviceps papuanus. Lineage (NCBI taxonomy): Eukaryota > Metazoa > Chordata > Mammalia > Diprotodontia > Petauridae > Petaurus > Petaurus breviceps. The sequence continues at coordinate 13,714,528 of NW_027185616.1, forward strand.
TCATCTTAACACTTACTAGTGGTGTGACCTTGGGCAAATCACTAAACCCCAATTGCCCTGCCTTCCCCCCTCCAAAAAGCAAAAAAAAAAAAAAAATAGAAATTGCTTTGCATTCCTTTACATTCACTTCTCTGTATACATGCATCCTTCCATTTCGGTTGAAAGCTTTTTGAAGACAGGAATTATTTCATGGTTGTTTTTGTATCCCCATTGCTTAGCATTTAATGTTTGCTGAATTGAATCATGTGCATGAATGATTCCAGGTCTGAGTCTCACGTGCTTAATAATAAAAACAGCTAGTACTTATATAAGTGTGTTAAAGTTTGAAAAGCACTTTATAAATATTATCTCATTCAGTTCTTGAAGCAGCCCAGTTTAGTAGGCACTATTATTATCCCCATTTTAGAGATTAAGAAATTGAGGCAGACAGAAGGTAGGTGATCTGCCCAGCGTCTAGGGCTAGATTTGAACTTAGGTCTTCCTGATGGCAGTCATTCATCCCCAAGAATGCTTTGCTCATGAATAAGCAATCTAGAGTTCCACTCGACAATTCAATCCAACAACCACTGATTAAGTAACTGTTATGTGTCAGGTCAATTGAGAAAGTTTCCCAGATTCCCCTCTTACAGCTTGACCGTTTAGTAAATTTCACCTGACTGCCTTCAGCAAGCTAATAAACCTCTTAGAAATCTAAATACTCCAGGTGCGGGGAGCACTGCCTGCGAATCCCTGGGAGTTGGGAGCTTTTTAATTCTTGCCTCTATGTGCTGTTCCTGTTGCGTAGTCCTCTGTCTCCAGTCCTGCTTAACTACAGGAGAGAACTTTCCTGATAAAGTCAGTAACTTGAGACTCCTTCTCTTGCCCTTAATTCCAATGCTGAATCACATCATTAGCTTTTAATAACTCCATTTGCCAGCTCCTGGATGCCTGCCTTTGCTTCTTTGCGTCACACGGACCCTACACATCCTGCTGTTTATCTTGGTTTCAGATAATTAAATATCTGCATCTATGAAAGGTTGAGGGGATAATTTGTTTTATCTTCATTTTGCACCCGTTTGCCAAATTTTAATAAAAGAGAATATAGGACAGTGTCTCAGCTTGCTTTGGGCAGTAGCGGGTTCTAATCAGCAACAGCCAGAACTCTTGCAAGGAAAGCATTGGGAGGGAAAAAGGATCATTAGAAACTGGGGAGATCACTGTGGAGGAAGTGAGTTCAGATATATTATTTTTCCCTGGATAGTAGTAAAGACACCTCTGGACCCTTAGCTAATGTTCACAGACCCCTAAGTTTGGCCAAAGGGTGAGAAAAAAGGCTTGTGATTTTTGTCAGGATCCAGAGCCGTGGGTTGTGGCTAGAGATGTGGGACTGAAGGACTGAGATGAGTCATAAAACAAGCATGGCCCATTTGATTGCGCACTGACTTGGCAGCAGGAATAGGATAGGGACTGTCATTGTTTAGTTGTTTCAGTTATTTCCGATTCTTTGTGACCCTATTTGGGCTTTCCTTGGCAGAGATACTGAAATGGTTTGCCATTTCCTACTCCAGGTCATTTTATAGATGAGGAAACTGAGGCAAACAGGGTTAAGTGACTTGCCCAGGGTCACACAGCTAATGAGTATCTGAGGCTGGCTTTGAACTCAGGTCTTCCTGATTCCAAACCGGGTGCTCTATCCACTGACCTACCTAGCTTACAAATAGGGACTAACCCCATGATTTTATTGGTATAGGGAGAACTCAGTTGAAGAAACTCCCTCTACCAATGTAGGTTGGCACCTTCTATGCTGCTCCTAATACTGTCTGCCCTAGAATACTGATAGGATAAATGATTTGCCCAGGGTCACAAAGTCAGGGTGTGTGAGAGGCAGGTTGTGAATACTTTTGTAGGCTTCAAGGCCTCAGCAAGTCCCTTGCCTGTCCAAGCATCAGTTTCTTTATCTATAAAATGGGCATAATAACAGCATCTACCTCACAGGGATGTTGGGAGAATCAAATGAGATAACACACAGAGTGTCCTGCGAATTGTTAATTATTATTATTCTCCTTTTCTACGACACCCTGCCCCTTCACATCGGGAATACCTGGATTCAGATCCTTCCTCTTACTCTTAAAAGCTATGACCATGGGCACACATGAGTGAGACCAAGGGAAGGAGTAAGGATGGCTCCAAAGCTGTGAACCTAGGTAAATGGGAGTGCCTAGGTAAATGGTGGTGCCCTCAGAAGAAATGAGGAAGTTTGGAGGAATGACATTTTTCCCTACGTGGGAAAATACATTAATTTCCATTTTGAATATGTTGAGTTTGAATTGCCTCTGGGTACTATGGGAAAAGCATCATCATTAGACATAGAGGACCTGGGTTCAAATCCTATCTCTGATGCTTATGACCTGTGTGACCTTGGACAAGTCATATCACCTTCCAGACCCTCAGTTTCCCCATCTGTAAAATAGAGGGGTCAGACTACATGATTTCCAAAGTCCCTTATTATCTATGATTTTATGAATATCCGGTTGGATATATTTAGCAAGGAGTTGGTAATATGGGACTGAAAGACTTAATGGAGAAGTAAGGGCTGGATATATAGATTTTGGGGGCTATCTGCATAGAGATGATCATTGGAGGGGCTTGGGACAGAGCCTTAGAGAATATACTCATGCTTAACGGGCAGGAATGAATGATAATCTACCAAGGGAGACTGAGAAGGAATAATCAGGCAGATAGCAGAAGAGCTTTCCCTCCCAAAGCACTTTGTCTTTTACTGCTTTGTATGTGTTCATATTTATTTAGTTTATATTTATGCTGCACACACACATATACTTTATATTTTTATTTATATTTTTTATTTATCCTGAATACATTTTATATTTTATTTATGCCTATTCTGAATATGTACACATGTACTTTATGCTGAACATATTACATATATATATGCATATGTTGTTGTTGAGTCATTTCAGTCATGTCTGACTCCTTGTGATCCCACTTGGGTTTGTTTGGGGTTTTTTTGCTTTTTGGAGGGCAGTTGGGGTTAAGTGACTTGCTCAAGGTCACACGGCTAGTTTTTGTGTTAAGTGTCTGAGGTCAGATTTGAACTCAGGTCCTCCTGACTCCAGAGCCGGTTCTCTATTCACTGTGCCACCTAGCCGCCCCTATTTGGGGTTTTCTTGGCAAAGATAGTGGAGTGGTTTGCCATTTCCGTCTCTAGGTCATTTTACAGATGAGGAAACTGAAGTAAACAGGGTTAAGTGACTTGTCCAGGGTCACACAGCCAGTAAGTATCTGAGGCCAGGTTTGAACTCAAGAAGAGGAGTCTTCCTGACTCCAGGCCCAGCTCTCTATCCACCAAGCCACCTAACTGCCCCTATATATGCATATACATACATATATATGTTCAGCATACATATGAAGCATATGTAAAAATATATACATATTAGCATATACTTGTTGTGTTCGCCTTTGAGATATAAGCTCCTTGTGCAGGGATTATCTCACCCTTTGTACTTGTATCTCCAGAACCTAGCATATAGGTTAAAGCTTATTGAGAGAAGCGTCATGAAAATCCAGAGGGTTTCTAGAAGAAAAGGACAGTTAACAACGTCAAAAACCAGGCGGGATGGGGACTGAGAAAAGGTCATTGACTTCCGTAGTGGATGTGTTGTTGGTGAGCTTGGAGAGAGTAATTTCTGCAAGGTAGTGGGGCTGGAAAACAGAACAGAAAGAGAGTAGAAGTGGGAGGTGACTGATGTTTTGAAGGACAGCAGCTCAAGAGCCCAAAGGCTACACATGTCAACAGGGTGTCATGGAATCTTTGGCATAGAATAGGACCTTCGAGTGGAGACAGAAAAGGGTAGTCGAAACAGTCCTAAATCTGAAGATAGGAAACTTGAACCAGACATTTATTAGTTGCATGACCTTGGACAACTCAACCCCAGAGAGCATCAGCTTCCTCGTCTATAAAATGGAATAATAATAATTATACTACCTTCTTCAAGGTTGTTATGAGGAAAGCACTTCAGAAACCTTAAATGCTATAGGAACATGAACTGTTGTGAAGCCAGTCCTCTATCCTTATATGAAGCATGTCCCGATTGTGTGTGGGGTTAAGGTTTAAGTCAAACAGAAACTCAGAGTAGACCATGTGCATTGAATTCAGTGTCTTTTTTCAAAAGTCGTAAATGGGTTTGTCAGCTAGTATGGGAAGCTGAAAATAAGAAATAAAAACAATTAATCAGCAAAGGGTTGGAGATACAAAGAAAGTCAAATCAATAAGCATTTATTAAGGGCCTACTATGTGCAAGGCAGTGTGCTAAACACTGGGAATACAAAAGCAAAAACCAGTCCCTTCCCCAAGTAGTTCACAGTCTAATGAAACCAATCCTTGTGTTCAAGGAACTTAGGTTCTGATGGGAGAGAGAACATGTATATAAATAGGTACATAAAAAATGTTTATCAAGTAGATAAAATGTAACCTTAGAGGGGAAAATTCCAAGAACTAGGGTTTTTGGGAAAGACCTCGTGCAGAACCGTGGCCTTTGAGCTGACCCTTGAAGGAAGCCAGGGTTCTAAAGAGGCAGCAGGGGTGAGAGGCAGCCAATTCAAAGGCAAAGAGGGAAAATGGAGAGACATCCAAGGAACAGCAATTAGGCAGGTGAGACTGGACCATAGAATAAATGAAGGAAAGGAAGAGTAAGAAAACTAGAAAGGTAGAAAGGGAAAAGGTTATAAAGAGCTTCAAATGCCAAACAAAGGACTGCACATCAAAAGGAAAACATTAAACCCTGAGGGAAGGCAGGGTCCTGCCTCCCTCCGCAGCCCTCTCTCTAGAAGGATGCCTAGAAATCTCCCTTGTCTCCCTGTCACTTGGCCAGCTCATGGGAGCCCACTGCGATGGGGTGACACGCGGGTGTAATCCCTGACTGAAGCACGCAGCCTCCTCCGCCCACAGGGAACCTTTACATTTTCACATGTTCTTCATTTGCATTTTTCTTCTTCCCTCTACCAAGTCGAAGTCTGGAGAAAAAGCTTCAAGTCAAGGGCAAATTGAACCGTGTACATTTATGTAACCTGACACATCTTGGCCACATTCTGCAGGTGTCATTGTCACCTCGCTCTCACTCCGGGTTTTAAATAGAACCTCCCCAAGCTGAGGCTCTAAGCACAGGTCACTGTCTCCCAGTTGTGAAACTCATAAGGTAGGAGAAGAGCCAGTGCTTAAAATGCAAGAGGCCTTAAAAGCAATTTGTCACAGCCCCTGATTACAAGGATCTGAGGAAGGGAGGAGAGAATAAAGGTGAGCTCAGAAAGGTCCCAAGGTAGATTTCTAAAAGGAATGAGCGCCATGCTGAATTTCTGAAGGCTCTGTGTAGGGGGGTGGGGGGGGGGGGGGGGGTTGCAGGTGAAATGAGGGCACTCTGAGTTCGATGAATCTGAAAAATCAGATACTTGATCAGTTTTTCCTACCCATTTTAATTCCTTCAATTGGCAGCAAATATCTCTCCAGATGAGTGAGTATATGGTAACCCAAGCATCCTCACTAGGGAAGGGAAAAGGAAATTCATGCATAAGACTTTTGTGTCCAAAGGAGGTTTATTAAAAGATATTCTTTATAGTTGGCCAGAGATGCCAGTGGGATATTGTGGGCCTCCAATCCTCATCCAAAGTGGGGTGATGTGATAGAGAGCTCCATATATTAATTCCCGGCTTTCCTTTTTTAATTTAGGAAAACTGCTATCTTTGATATGCATTAGAGATACTTTCTCCTTTTGGGGGCTTCCAAAATGGTGTCTTAACAAAGCAAGATATTATCTACTTCCTTTGCTTACACATCTACACTTTGAGATATTTGAGTGTACTAATCATTGAAGGGGAGAGTTTGATAATAGAATGTTCCTTGATTTACAAAAGATTAACTAATGAGGGTATTGTGAAGGGTCTTCCCTATGATGCCAGGTGCTATGGGGATACCTGCGCCCAGATGGACACTTTATCTATGAAATATGTGTATTTATATGTATTTAAGAAGAGGAAATTTTCCTGGCTTATTTTAGGAAGAGTAAAAAAAAAGAATAATTAACACTTATCAAATATGTGCAAATTATCTGGTAAGTGCCAGGAGAATGATCTTGAGTTGTTCCCTCAAGTGAAGGACTGAGGCTTCACAGAGATGTTCATGTTTTTTAGCCCCCTGGGGATCCCATACAGACAGGTCCCTATTAGTGCAAATAATGAATCCCTTTGAAGTAGTTGCATTATTTGAATTTGAACTGCATATTTTCATTAGGCTGGAACCAATTACCATATTTTACATAATTATAACTTCAAATAGTTTGAATTCAAAAACATGGGACCACTTCAGGGGATTCATTATTTGGTCTAATCAGGGTCTAGCTATATGTGAAATGCTAACTCATATTCAAATTAACATCTCAAAAATAATCCCAAAAAGGGGAGAAAGGCTTACTATTTTAGTTATTTATAAATGTGTGTACATTTATCTATCTATCTATCTATCTACCTATCTACCTACCTACCTACCTTTATTTAGGATAAAGATCCTAAAAAAGGGATAAAGACTTTATTACTACAGTTATTTGTGTGTGTGTGTGTATACATAATACAAAAGAGAGAGAGAGAGAGAGAGTCTATAGCAAGGAATTAAAGTTCATTTGCATTCCTGAGAGTGAGGAACTTCCAGTTACAAAAATTCTAAGAAGAAAAAGCATACCTTCATACACACCATACAAAAGGGTACTAGAAACTACAGAGGCCAGATATTACGAAGAACATTGCTGAATGTAGTAGATTGGGCACTGAATCAGAAAGATGGGACTTGGTTCAAATCCCAAATCCTTCCTCCCACTCCCGTTGTGTGACCTTGGGAAAGTCACTTAACCTCTCTGTGCCACAGTTTTTTCATCTGTACAATGAGGGGATTGGACTCAATGTCCTCTAAGGCACCTTACAGCTCTAAATCTATGATCCTAAGTTAAAGTTTTATTGGATCTGCTACTAACCATCTTTGACACTGCCTTCAGTGATGAGGGACCATGGAGAACTATGAGTATTTGGTCACACATATTCTTATCAAGGTACCAGAGAATAGGCCCATTACCACTCATGGTTCATAGGATGGCCACCATCATGCTGGAGCATCCAGCTTTTGACCCTGAGCCAAAACATACGCACATTCAACTGGTCCCTGTTACACAAAGCATATGCAAATAATACACATAGTACAGGAGGGAGAGCAAGTGTGTCTGAATAGGGGAGACCCTGAAAGATCTCAGGTCAAGTTGGCATTTAAGTTGAGCCATGAAGAGCACTCTAGGGCAAGCATTCTCAGCCAAGGGTCCTTGAACGTTTTTTTGTAATATCTTGGTAACCGTATTCCAACATAATTGGTTTCCTTTGTAATCCTAAGCATTTTATTTTATGCATTTCAAAACATCATTTTGAGAAGGGATTCATAGGCTTCACCAGACTGCCCGAAAAAAGGTGAAGAATTTCTGCTCCTAGGATATTTTCAGAAAAACCTGAAAAGACTTACATGAACTGATGCAGAGTAAAGTGAGCAGAACCAGAACACTGTACATGGTAACAGCAATATTGTACGATGAACAAATGCGCGTGACTTAGCTATTTTCAGCAATGCAATGATCCAAGAAAATCACAAAGGGCACGTGATGAAAAGTGTTATTTGTCTCAAGAGAAAGAATTGAGGGAGTCTGAACGCAGTTAGAAGCATGTTATTTTACACTTTATTGTGAGTGTGTGTGTGTGTTGGTCTGCATGTTCTTTCACAACATGACTAATATGGAATATGTTTTGCATGATTGTACACAACCTATAGCAAGTTGCTTACCATCTAAGGGAGGGGGAAGGGAAGGGAAGGACGGAGAGAATTTGGAATTCAAAATTTAAAAAAAAAAGAACGTTAATTCTTTTTACATGTAGTTGGAAAATAATACTATTTAAAATTTAAAAGACAAAAATCCAAAAGAATTTCTGTTCTAGGAATTCCAGGAGGTTGGGAGTGAGGAGAGCATCCTATTTAAGTGATAAACTAGGGCTTGTCATCTCTGGGGCTGTGGAAGTGAGGAGCATCAAGACAAAATGAAAACACCGGCTATGGGGAATTTCCTGTTGCTTCCTTATTTTGTAAACTTAGCAAACCTTGAATTCTCCCAGAGAAGCCTGTGTCTGGGGGAGGGGGAGGGCAAGACTACGACTGATAAAGAGCCTTCTTCCCAATCTCTGCCTGCCTCTAGACTTGACTGCTTTGGTCAGCAGGGACAGTTAAAGGCTCATCTCTATCTAGTTAATGGTTTATATTTTGTGGCAGGATATCCCTTGCTGGTGTTTGATCCATAACCAGCCAATGCTTGGCCGGCTCCTGTTTTTGCATTTATTCTTCAAATGAGAACCTTAAGAAACCCGAGGCTAGCTTCTCATAATGTTTCTATGAGAAAAGGTCCAGAGAGAAATGTGGGAGGAGGAAGGAAAGTCGAATCCATTTGCCAAACGTTCCTAGGATTTTTCTTTGCAAGTTCTGAGCCTTTCGGAATAGTCTTTTAGACATTGACTCAAATAATATACTGATTTTGATCTTTCTAAAGATTTAATTTGTCTGGGGAGAAATCTTATAGGATCATAGGCTTCGAGACAGAATGAACCTCCTCATTTTACAGAAGATGAACTGAGCACCCAGAAAGCTCCATCAAGTGACTTGTCCAAAGTTTCACGGGTAGTTTATTTATTACAGGAAATAATAATAATTGCTAACACTTAGGTAACACTTTAGATTTTGCAAAGCACTTTACATATGCACTCATTCAATCCTTGTAACAACCCTGTGAGGTAGGTACTTTTATTATCCCCCATCTCACAGATGAGGAAACTGAGGCCCAGAGAGTTTAAGGGACTTACTCAGGGTCACAGAGGTAATAAGTACCTGGGGCAGGATGTGAATTCAGGTTTTCAAGTTGTTCCTTTTTTTTTTTTTTGCTTTTTGGAGGGCATTTGGGGTTAAGTAACTTGCCCAAGGTTACACGGCTAGGTTTTTGTGTGTGGGTATTAAGTGTCTGAGGCCGGAACCCAACTCGGTCCTCCTGACTCTGGGGCTGGTGCTTTACTCACTGTGCCACCTGCCTGCCCCTTGAATCCAAGTTTTTCACTGGTATCTAACTCATCTAACTTGAGAAATCTAGGAACCAAGAAACAGCCATAGCATAAGAAGAGAGGGTCAGAGCAAAGGATACAGCCAGATCCTAGTTGCTAGAAGGAGGGTTGCTGGGTGTTGGGTACTATGATCTTTTCAGTTGTTTTTCTATCTCATCCATCTCTTTATGACCCCATTTGGGATTTTCTTGGCAAAGATACTGGAGTAGATTGCTATTTCCTTATCCAGTTCATCTTACAGATGAGGAAACTGAGGCAAACAGGGTTAAGTGACTTGCCCAGGGTCACACAGCTAGTGTGACAGTCTGAGGCTGGATTTGAACTCAGGTCTTCCTGACTCCAGGTCCCAGCATTAGTTGTCATTATGATCTTTAGGCCAACAGCAAAAAGGAGACTAAGGGGCCTGCCGAAGTATCTCCTCAGAACTCAGAACACTAAGGATACACTAAAATTTCATTGGACCTCCTTCTTCCAGATGAGAATGCCTAGCTCCCATCCTTCACACCAATGCTAAAGGCCAGGCATTTTATAGGGAGGAGCAGGAACTCTAGCTGGCCCATATGATGGTTTCCCACATTGATACCATAGAGTGATGCAGCAAACCTACCCTCTTAATCGCTTCAGCTTAATCTTAGTAAGTAAATGCAAGCAATTTACTAAGAGCGTACTTTGCAGAGTAGGGACTCATTTGTATTGACAGAAGGAATTTCTTCATGTAGAGTCCCTTATTCCAGGAAAATCATAGATCCCATCCAAAATGTTCCTATGCAGGTGGAATTCTGAATCAGAGGTCAGTGAATCAGTCAACAAACCTTTATTAAGTGCTTAATATGTGTCCAGCACTGTGCTAACTGCTAAAGATAAAGATAAAGTGAAAACCAGCCTCTGACTATGCATTCTAACAGAGGTAGACAATATGTAAATAATGAGGGGTCTATAAGATCTGTATTGAGTAACTGGCTGGCAATTAATTTGAAAGGGGAAGGCATTAGCAGCTGGAGGGGATAGGGAAAGTTTTCCCAAAGAAATTTTGGGAAAGATGAAGGAAGCCTGGGAGACAAAAATTTAATGTGAGGGGCAGAGCATTCCAGGAATGCAGGAGAGCCTTTGGAAAGGCATAGAGAGAGATGGCACATCTTGTGGAAAGAACAGCAAATAGGCCAGTTTCCCTGGACTGTAAACTACAAAGAGGAGAGCAAGATGTAAGACCAGAAAGGGAGGGAGGGACCAAGATATGCAGAGTTTTTAAATGCCAGACAGAAGACTCCGTAGTTTACCCTAGTGGCAATAATGGAGCCATTGGAAGTTCATTTATCAGACTTCTCTCTGCCTTAGAAAAATCCCATTGGCTACTGAATGGAGGATGAAGATGGAGAAGAAAGAGTGGAGGTAGAGAGAGACCAGTTGGAAAGTGTGGGAAACAAAGGAAGGAATTCTGTTTCCACAGGATTAAAGCTCCTCCCAGATGGGAGTAATAGCGGAATGTAAATCAGAGTGACTGGTTCTAATCTGAGAGCAGATCCAGGCTTCTGATGAGGTAAAAGGTCAGAACGTTGTACACATACTTAATGGGCTGTTTGAGGGGGAACCCATCAGGGAGGACAACATGAAGCGGGAGGTTCAGGAGGCTGCATCTAGCCAATGGAGAGCAAGGGGGGAGGGTGGAATTCGAATTGGGAACAGCATAAAAAGGCTGGCATTTGTCTAAGCAAGCATACCCTCCATTTGGGAGGTACCCATTCACTAGGAATGTAAAATAAACGTAAAATAAATGTAATGAGAACTCGCCTGGCTTCACAATGAGTATTGTTTTTCTAGAGAGAGCACGTATCTCCCAGAAAGCTATTACAATAATCCAGGTGAGATGTGAGGAGGAACCAAACCAAGTTTGTGGCTGGTTGTTAAGGGAAGGGAACATAGAGGAGAAATGTTGGGAAAGTAGAAACCATAAGATTTGGCAACACATCATACATGTGGGGGTGAGTGAGCATGAGGAAGGGAAGATGACACTGAGGCTAGGAGACTGACTGACTGGGATAGTCATAAAGAAGTTTGGAAGAAGGAGAGTTTTGTAGGGAAAATAAAGAGTTTTGCTTTGGATAGGTGGTGTTTAAGATGTCTCCAGGACACCCAATTCAAGATGTCCAAAGCACAATTAGTTCTATAGAAGACCTGGCTTATTTTTCCCACTCTTCCATCACAGCTTTGTGATCATAGATAAGTCATAATTTTCTTTGCACCCTGGTGTTTCCAAAACGTGGATAATAAGAATACTGCTGGAAAGATAAAGTTTTCTGAGATTCCTTAATAAAGATCGCTGGGATAGGGTAGGAAAGCAGGGAAGGGGAGATAATAGAATTTGACCCAAATGCCCCCTAGGCATCTGAAAATCAGTTTGTCCAAAACAGAGCTTATTCTTTCTCCCAAAAACTGTCATTCTCTAGACTTCCTTATCACTATTGAGGGGACCTCCATCCTTCCAGTCACCTCGGCTTACAACGTCACTGCCATGCTCTGCTCCTCAGACTCACTCCACATATGCACACCTAATCATATGTAATTGTTACTTTTAAAGTGACATTAGGAAATTCCTGGTCACATTGATTATAAATAGATGCTTTTGCCTAACAACAGGCAGTGAAACCTCCCAGGTCATTAAAACACTTAGTCAGTCAGCACAGTCCTTCATCCTTAAAGGACTGGTAATTACAAACTGTTGGGTCAACTCTCCATAGACTCATTGGGCTTCTTAGGCCAGTTAGAACTGACTAGGAGCTCTTCTCCCTTCTAATCTTGGGAATAATTACAGTTGGTTTGGCTGGGTTGGGAAGGAGCTCTAGCAATAAACAGCCTTGAGTTCATTAAACAAGTGTGCTTGCCTTCTCCTATGCACTTCCATTCTGTCTGTCTCCTTTTGTTCATACATATTCTTTAACTGTCTTGGGGAGGGAAAGGTCAGGGTTCCTTCTGACTCACAGCACTGATATATTTAACCAGAACTGCAGTAAATGAGAGAGACCTGAGAATCCTAGCAATGTTAATCAGCCAAATGGTTCATAGCGTTCCAGAATCAGAGCTGGAAGGAGCCTCTGAGATCATGTAGTCCAATCCCTTAAAACTGCGATTCTTCCAGCAAAGGGTTCAGCAGCCCTTGCCCTACGAGCAACGCGGAGGTAGCCGTGAATAATAATAGCATTTCTATAGTGTTTTACAGTTTGCAAAGCACTTTACACACCTTACTTCATTGATCTTCCCAACAACCTTGTGAGTAAGGCAGATAGTATTTTTATCCTCATTTTGCAGGTGAGATAACTGAGACTAGAAGAGATTGGGTGATTTAGCAGAGGGCCTAGTACATAAAGGGTACTTAATAAATGCTCCTGATTGATTGATTTACCCAGGGTCACACAGCTAGTGAGTGATTAAGACAGGGTCAGGTCCTGCACTTTATATACTGACCCACCTAGTTGCCCCAAGGATGGACACTCTAATGGTGACCAACAAACTGAAACTACTATTCTAATAACTGAACCATATCAATGCCATTTTTTTTTGAGGAGCTGTGGAGTCTGGACCTGAGATCATCTCAATGTACATAACTCTAGGTATGGAGAGACCTATCACCCATGTAGGCTGGTGTTGAGTCGTTTCAGTCATGTCCAATTCTTCATGACTTTGGGGGTTTTCTTGGCAAAGATACTGGAGTGGTTTGCCATTTCCTTTCCCAGTTTATTTTATAGATGAGGAATTCAGGCAAACAGGGTTAAATGACTTGCCCAGGGTCATACAGCTGGTAAGTATCTGAGGCCAAATTTGAACCCATGAAGATGAGTCTTCCTGATTCCCATCCCAGTGCTCTATCCACGGTGACACCTAGGTACCCAAGGGAGTCTGGTGACTCAACTGCAATTCCAAATTGCCTGGATCCCTGAGAAGTTAAATGAATGTTCCTAGGGGTTGCCACAGAGCTAGTGTGTGTCTGAGTCAGTTCCTGAATCCAAGTCTTGCTCATTTCAAGACCGAGCACTTTGTCAACTACACCGTTCCGCCAATATTCCCACCATGAACAAAATCAGAAGTACCGTGGCATAGTGGGTGGAGGGCTGGCCTCAGAGTTAAGAAGATTAACTGGATTCAAGAGTTACCTCTGATTCCTGTGAGCTGTGTTCTCCTGGGCAGATTGCTTCAGGCAACTCACTAAGACTAAATTAGTAGAGAGAGCTTCCTCACTAAGAAACCTTTACACCAATTGCAATCACAAGGATAGACCAAAAAAATAAAATGAGATGGCAAAATGAATTTTCGGCTAACTGGAAGGGTGGCACCTGAGTTCTCCTTAGATAAACTATACAGTTGATGGAGTTGATTTCATCGTCCACCCAAAGGTAAGTTATTTCATGGGGTATTTGGTCTCTTGCAATGCTCACGAAGCTGGGTATAAGCTAAAAAATAAAAAAGGAACAAATAGCTTCCTCATCCCTTAACAAAGAAACCAGCCCGCTGTTCCTTTTTCCCCTTCTGGAACCGCGACATAAACCAGCCAGTGATGAGTAAACACAAAGTTTTGGTGGGTTTTTTTTTTTTCATTTTACCCAATTTATCAAATGCCTGGATTATTGAACAAGTCCAGGAGAGAAGAGGAAGTGATATGAATGGTGGTCATGCTGGACACAGATGGAGGCAGTGATGGGTTGAAATCTTGCCTCAGACACTGTAGTGTGACTTGTAGGCAAATCATGGTGCCTCTCTATGCCTTAGTTTTCTCATTTGTGGGGTTTGGATTCAATGGCCTTCAAAGGCTGCCTTCTAGCTCTAAATCTACCATCCAATGAGCCTTGAAATCCAACCTGTGAGCCAAGAAGAGCCTCATTTAAGGCTGAGGCCGCTAGTATAAATAATGCCGTTTTTCTCACCAGACGTGAAATGGCATTGTTTCGCTTGGATTGAGTCATGAAGATAAGCTCAGCTCCCCATCTTCAGTGAGTTTTGATAAGATTAACTCAGCATGTGAAATGCCCAGGAACACCAGGGCAGCATCTGCAGGCAGAGTGATAGCTTAATTCTCTCTCCAGCCTGAAGCCCCTCTGGCCTTCCCAGATGGAAAGCTGTCTGCTCCTCTGATGGCAAGCTGAAGCGATCAGTCGGCCAAGGCCCTGGTGAGCAGCTTCCTGAGCCATTAGCGATTTCCTCATTGTTCATGGAGCTGAGCTCCCCTTTAACAAAGAAACCAGCCCGCTGTTTCTTTTTCCCCTTCTGGAACCATGACATAAACCAGCCAGTGATGAGTAAACACAAAGTTTGGTGCTGTTTTTTTCCCCTGATTTATCAAACGCCTGGATTATTGAAATAGCGTCCTATGGGTCTCTCAGTTTGTGGCTTGTTCCTTCTTTATATGCATTCATTTTCTACGTGGCCACTAAAATTATCTTTTTAAGGCACAGGTTTGTCTGGGGCCATCCCCTTGATGAAGAGGTTGGCATTCGGTGGCTTCCTACATCTTCTGGGATGAAGTGCAAACCATTTGGCTCCAATTTACCTTTTCAGACATTTCTTCTATCCAACCAAAATGGATATTAGCTGCTCTCTAGATCTGACCTTCCATTTCTCACCTTTGTATATTTACAATAACAGGTAAAGCCAGTTTAAAAAAAAAAAAAGCTCAGTAAGATACCCATTTAGTAAACTTGATGAGAGGGTATTTAGATATAATGACTGCTTACACTGGCTGCTCCCCCACCAGGGGTTTTGGCTGGCAACTGGCAACAGGAAGAGAAGGGAGATGTAGCTGTGACATTTACCCTACCCAGGGATAGAGAAAATGGAGGCCAGGACTGATTACAGACAATGTGGCTCCTTGCTGGAGCTGGATGCCCAGTCCACTCACTCTGGACCATGAGTCTAGGTCATTGTGTAGGCATTTCTTTGCTCTCACAAGGGAGAGTGACAGGATGGAACTGAACAAGGGGATGTCCAGAGTGGAAGATACAAAAGATATGGGAAAAATGTCAGCCTTATAGTAATAAGAAAAGGCAACTGAAAAAAAAAAAAAACCATTAATAACTCTTGACTTCCACTTAAGTGTTTAGATTTATTTGCCTAATCCCAGAATCCACTACCT
>NW_027185616.1:13734822-13870535 GCF_028583685.1 Petaurus breviceps papuanus
AAGAAAGAAAGAAAGAAAGAAAGAAAGAAAGAAAGAAAGAAAGAAAGTGAAACCTCAACATTCCTACCCAGGGAAGAGAATGAGAAGAGAGAGATGTTACAGAAACTGGCAGATCTCATTACACCAACACCTAGAGAGCTCCAGAAGGCCAGCCTCAGTTTTCATCTTGCAGTGCCACATTCCCAGCTGCATTTCCAGAGAACTTTATCACTGACACGACTGTGGGCTAGGAATCAGGACCCTTCCCACACTAAACTTACTCTTTGGACAAATCTTTTGGCTTCTTCCCCATCTCCGAATTAGGAATACTATGTTTTTCAGAGGAAATCAATCAATCAGCCAAGAATCGTTTTTATGTGCTTACTGCCTTAGGTGGGTTAGGTGACACTGTGGAATAGCACGCCAGGCCTGGAGTTAGCAACACCTAAATTCAAATCCAGCCTCAGACCCTAGCTGTGTGACCTGGGCAGATTGCTGTTTGCCTCAGTTTCCTCATCTGTAAAATGAGCTGGAGAAGGAAAAGGCCAACCACTCTAGTATGTCTGCCAAGAAAACCCCCAAAGGGGTGACGAGTCAGACATGACTGAAAAATCGCTAAACAGCAACATTTGTCAAATACAGTGCTAAACACTGGGGATTCAAAGAAAGAACAAAAACAGTCTGCCCTCAAAGACCTTACGTTCTAATGGGGGGAAGAGCACGGTGTTGGGCACCTGGAAACACGGGTTCCAGTCCTACCTCTCTGTCTAGTTAGCTATATTTTAGTCAAGTCCAAACTTTTCTGGGTCCTAATTTTCTCTTCCCGTAAAATTATGGAATTGGACTACATGACCTCTAACCCTCCTTCCAATGTTCCCTAGTGATTCCTGCATCAAGTTAAACTTCCATTGCTGAGCACGCTAAATCACTTCATAATATGGGCCTATTTTACCTATCCAAGCAGATCCTTCTACTCTCTAATATACACCCTCTCTTTCAATTAAACCAGGCAGGCTCCTCCCTTGCCCCACCACTCACACTCCATTTCTACCTCTTTTCCTCCATTTAGAATGCTGTTTCCTCACCCTCTCTGTCACTCCAAAGTATACTCATCTTTCTAGGACAATTTCCAACTTCAGTTCCTCCGTGAAAGCCTTCTTTAACTATTCCAGTCCAAAAGACAGTCATCCTTCTCTGAACTTCTATTGAACATACAGGTTGCCCACATGTCTTGTCATTCAATCATTCTCTTTGTTCCTTATGTCAGGAACTAGATCTTCCCCAGCTAGATTGCATGACAGGAAATTCTTTTGTGTCTTCTACAATGATGGATATATAGTAGGTATATTGTATGTATAGTAGGTATATATCAAGCTGTACTTGACCAAAAAATATTCATTGGCTGATTGATTCCAAGCAGAGAGCTGTGCTTCTTTCTGGATTTAAATCAATAAATATTTATTAGGTATCCTTGAAAAGATGCTCATTTTCACAGGATGCTGCAGGGAATTTTTTCTAAGCTCCTAGCTATCCCAGTCGGCTTTCTAGGATACTCTAGCTGGGAGCCAAGGAGATTAAGAGGTAAAAAACATAAGAGGTCATGTAGTTCACTGGTAGCTTTTAATAGCAGCCAACAATAGAATTATTTAAGGGGAGTTATTTGGGCAAATGACTCCTCTTGTCCAATTTATTCCTACCTGTCCTGGCTTTCTCAGCTGGCTTTGAAACAGAAATATTAATTAGTATAGGAGAAAGAAGTCATCCCTGAGGTAAAGGGACATATGATCTACAAAAGGAAATAGAATTTTTGGAGCCAGATGACACCAAAAAGATCCTTCAGTTCAAGAGTTCTTAACCTTATTCTGTGTCATGGACCCCATTGGAAAACTGGGTAAGCCTATGGAATCCTCCTCAAAATTATTGAGGGAAATGCTAAATTTCAGTTAGAGGTTAGTGAAAATAAAGATGTTAAATTTATACCATCCAAGTTCACGGACCCTCTGAGATCTATCTATGGACCCCTTGGAAAGTCAGTAGATACCAGGTTAAGAACCTCTGCTCTAGATCATCTCAGATCTCTAATGTCACTGGTTGGACACTGAAAGAAAAGTTTGAGAAATCACGCCATGGACTTGTAAACTCCTTGAGGGAATTGAGTCTATCCTACTCGACACCTTAAACAGGGCCTTGCACAGAGTAGGCATCTAATAAAAGCCTGCCAAAGAATGCAGATCAAGGTAAGTTTGTTAATTATAGAAAAGGGAATACAGTGGAAGAAGCAGGTACATTTGGAGTGAGACCATAGGGGCACAGACTTGAGAGAGACAGGAGGAAGGAAGCAGGTATATGGGAATGGGGAATAAGGTTTACACATTAGCAGCTAGGGGTTCTGATGCACTGTGATAAAGAGAGTATAAAGAAGTGGAAGCTTGCTAACCATTGAGGAATGAGTTCAGGCAGAGTATCTGTGGTTGGAGGGAGGTCCTTTGGGGGAGGCAGGAGATCATATTCTTTAAAGTTCCTTTCCTAAGAATCTGCCTCAGGACATGTGGTGATATGGTGTCCTGTAGGAGAGTCTCCTCACAGCAGACAGGAGCAGGAGAAAGTATGGCCAGGGGACCTCTGGTCAGGAGTCAGGAAATGGTGAGTCTGGTCCAGTCTAGCCTCTGGAGCACTGGAAGAAATCCTAGAGGTGAAGACCAGACTCTGGACTGAGGCAAGGCTTCCTGTGAAGGGCCTGGAGGGAAGCTATGTGTTGGCAGAGGGGAGGTTGTAAATGTATCCAAGGATGACGAGGACTTCCAAACTTATAGAGCATCCTAGGAAGGTCCTGGAAAGATGACAGAGTCCTGAAACAGATAGACAGGTTTTCAACTGATGGGGGGCTGACAGGGCTCCTTGGGAAAACAGACTTTGATTTAGCAACAAAGGCAGTCTAAAAATAGACTTAATCTTAGCCTTACAGTGTTTTTCTTGGCTTTTAAAAAAGGTGCCCACAGCTGGGAGTGGTCCCACATAACCCCAGCCATAACTAAAGAGTCATCCTGCCCTTTTCAGGGAGAGACTTTCCAGTCACTGCACCTTAGCAGACAGGAGCATAGCCACCTGGTGGCCCTAAAGAGATGAACCCCAGAGCTAGTAGTTAAGTTCAAAGACCCGTTGAGATAACATAACTCCCAATATAGATGATGGGATCAGCAAAAAGCACAGATACACCTCCCAAGAGAAAGCAGCATCACCTCGCCAGAGAACATCAGCAGCCCTGCAGTTCTGGAATTGTCCTGTCATGATCATGGGTATGCATGAACCTCTACATGTATGCCTTCCATGTCTCCCTCCATGTTCTCTGAATGTGGGCCTTCTTTTAATGGTAATGTAATAACCTGTGGGAGAAAATACATCATGTGCATATATGAGGAATCTATCATAATTTTATTTGCTATTTTGTTTGTTTAAATACCTTTTCTTTGAACTAATGTGTGTTCTGATTGACTAGTAAAAGCGAACACATCCACGGGGGCTCATAAGCTATAGTTTTAAGTGGCTACTAACCCACTGGTGATTTAAACCTGGGTTCACTTTTCTGGGGGTCCAAGAGAAAGAAGTTTATGGTGCCTCTGTGCTTTGCTATGGGCAGACTATCTCTGAAGCATTATATTTATTTCTAGGAGTGATATTTTAGGAGGATGTTGACAAGACTGGAGTAATCTGGAGGAGAACAATCAGGTTGGCAGAAGGATTTGAAAATAGGTTTTAAGATCTGTTCAAGGAAATAAGATTGTTTAGCCTGGGGGAGGGAAAAAGCCTTAGGCAGGGAATGACATCTTTCTTCATGGGGAAAAAGAATTAGATTTGTTTTGCTTGGTCCCAGAGGGCAGAATTAGAAGCAATGGCTGCAATTTATAGGGAGGCAGATTTCAGCTCAATTTTTAAGAGAAACTTCTAACCATTAGAAATGTCCCAAAGTGGAAGGGGGGATCTTGAAAGATAACTTCCTCATCCCAGGGGGCACGAAGACCACTTGTTATAGAATAATATAGATGCTGTATAGGAATATGATAATCTATAAAACATTATAATGTATTATAGTGTTATATAAGAGATTTCTCTTCAGGTATGGGCGGACTAGATGAACTCTGAGTTCTTTCAACCCTGATATCCCAGAACAAGCCTAGGTGTGGAAGAAGAGATGCAAATCTGACCCATGGGGACAGATAGTTTAGCATCTTCCTCATTTTACAGACAAGGGAATGGAGACCAAGGAAACAACTTGCCAGGGACTGTCAATAAGTTAGGTAGTGGCATAAATAGTCCTGGACTCAGGTCTCCTGTGGAATGGGAAGAAGAGAAGCGTGATGGCCATAAATGATGCTTCAACAACCTGGGTTTTCCTTAGAAGAAAAGGTTTCATTGCTCATGGATGTGTTACTCAAATCTATCAGTTATAACTGCACTGACTCATTAGTCCCAAGCATGTCACTGTGAGATCATTGTACGTGCATCACGCACACATATTTGTACCCTCCATACATGCCTTAATGGGTCCTCAGTGTTATTTCTGCTAAAGGGAACATTTAAAATTAGTTAATTTGGCAAAAGGGCAGCTAGGTGGTTCAATAGATAAGAATACCAGGCCTGGAGTCAGGAACTCAATTTGCTGAGTTCAAATACAGTCTCAGATACTTACTATGTGTGATCCTAGGCAAGGATAATTAATCACTTAATCCTGTTTGCCTCAGTTTCCTCATCTGTAAAACAAACTGGAAAAGGAAATGGCAAACCTCTCTGGTATCGCTGCCAAGAAAACAGTTGAAAAGAGTCAGGCAGAACTTAAAAACAATTTAACTGAACAAGTTGGCAAAGGATAAAGAAATTCAGTACCAAGCCTGTTGCTACCTGGCCCTAGGATATCCCAACCCACTCCAGGGCTAGAGCCTAAGATCGTTAGTTCACTCCCTCCATCCCAGGATAAGAAAATCAAATCACCAACAGAGCCTGACCCTATAGCTGGTTACAAGAAAGGATGTAACATTCTTCTTTAGGAGTTCTTAACCATTTTGGGGTCACACCCCTTTGGCACGAAGCCTATGGACATTTTCTCAGAATAATTTTTTTTAAATAAATTTAAATAAAACTCATTTTTAGTCACAGGTTAGTGAAAATAAAGGTGTCATTATTTTCCCATCCAAGTTCATGGACTCCCTGAAATTTATGCATAGACCAGGATCTGTGGCCCCTAGTTTTAAGAACCCCTGATCGACGATCTCTACTATTCAGTGGCCAGCAAACTCCCTTTCTCTTCTCCGAATCCCTGGCATTCAAAAGCAGAAGACTGTCTAGGGAGGATTTTCTATTTAATCCTGAGCTAACAGCCATAGGAGAGCTCCACTGAATAGCTATCTCACTCCATACCATTTCTTTCTATTTTCTTCTGAAAATAAAAATTCCTTTTGAAAAATTCCCCTATCCCCTAAGAATTCTAAAGCATACATTAAGTATAAAAAAACATCAGCTCCCCCTGACATTTTGAGAAAACCTGCCCTTTTCTTCAAGCCTGCTTTTGTCTCTGCAGGCCTTACATTAGGTAAGCTTAAGGCCCCAGTGCATAGAGACTGTTGTTTTGAATAAAATTTTGTAAAGAACCACATATTAGTCTGACAGTCCCTCCTCACCTCTCCCCACTGAACATAGATAAAATGACGTATTTGTCCCACCTGGCCCAGCAAGAAAGACCAAGGCTTGTAATAACACAAGCTGGGTTTGGTTTTGTTTTGTTTTCTCTTCCTTCATCAATCAGGGTCTTAGAAATGGTGAATCTCTCTAGAATAGAGGTAAGCTTTAGGATTGCAACATGAGTACCAGATGTCAGTCACACTGAGGAGAATCACTGACTTAAAAATAGTGTATTGATTGGAGGCCCATAGTAGCAAGCACGTATAACACCTGGAGTCAGGAAACCAGCTGTGACTCTAGCTAATGAGTTAGAACAAGTCATTTGAACCTTTTTGAGCCTCGGTTTCCAGTCCTGAATGTAGCACCACTTTTGTCTTTTGTTCTTTAAGGGCCCATTCAAACCTGTGTCTTTGAGCCTCCCTTTACATTCAATCTGCCTCTGACTGATCCATCTGGCACTTACCTTCAAGGTAGATAAAGAAGAAGGAGAATTGACGGTCTCTAGTAACTCCTTGGCAGCAGGGGCTGTCTTTGGCCTTTCCTTGTATCCCCAGAACTTAGCACAGTGCCTGACATATAGTAGATGCTTGACGTTTATTGGCTGACTACCTAGGCACAGGTAGCACTCTCTAACCAGCTGTCTCTCAGGAATATTTGACTGAGCTCTCAACTCTGAGTTGAATGAAAGGAGAAGAGAGAGAGGTAGTGTTATTCCAGGTCTCCTAAGGTGTCTTTCCCCAGAATTCTGCCTTGGGTTGGGAATCATAATGGGTTAGCTTGAATCTTCTCCATGTGGTCTCCATACGTCAGCTACAGTTCATCATTGCTCTCCTGTCCTCTGGTTGCTTAACTGGTCTGACTTATAAGTGTTTCGGTGGGGAAAAAAAAGAAAAATGACAGATTTCTCTGGGTCCCTGAAATAGTCAACAAGTATTTTTTTAATTACTTACCATGTGCCAGGCATTGTGCTAAACACTGGCAACACTTGTTGCTTATGGTTTGTCTTTCGTTCTGGAAGAGGACCATGCCGTCAGGAAAGTGATGCCATAACTTGCAAGTGAATTGGATTTAAGTGAGGGAGGGTGGTTCAAAGGCACCAGCCTCACTTTCTCTTCCAGAACCATCTGGGTCCAGTGGAAGAATATAGATCAGGACGACTTGGAGATGGCCCAGAGTGAGAATACAAATACACACAGAAAGGACAGTCCCTCCCCTTAAGGGCTACCATTCTGGTAGGGAAAGACAAGACATAAAAGAAAGTTGAAAATTGAGTGGACAAGATGGAGATGGTTCAGGGTACTTGATTCAGGGCCATATTGTAGAGAAAGTCTAGAGAATCAAGAATGCAGCCTGGGTGAAGACATGATTGACCTGGGCATCTTCCTTAAAGCAGTGGTTCTCAGAGGAACCATCCAATGAGATGGAACTGCTGCAGGGGTGGAGGTTTATTTCCAATGTGAGAAGTAGTCCAGGGTGGAGGGAGCTTCCAGGGTGAAGAGGTTTCTGTGGCATAGTTTTTATGTATTTTTTTGGTGGGGGGGGGGGAAGGCAAGGCAGATGGGGTTAAGTGACTTGCCCAAGGCCACACAACTAGTGAGAGTGTCAAGTGTCTGAGGTCAAATTTGAACTCAGGTCCTCCTTATTCCAGGGCTGCTGCTCTATTCACTGGGCCACCTAGCTACCCGCTGTGCCATAGTTTTTAAAAAAGTCCTGTGGAGAATCAGATATGCCGTCTAGAGAGGAATGAAGACATGGTTGGCCTGGGCATCCTCCTTAAAATGAAGATTCTTGGAGGAACCATAGCTGTAGCTTGACCCAATACTCAAAACAGCCTCACTGATAAACAAACAAAAAAGTCTAAAAAATAAAAATAGAATCCCATATCACCCCCCACAAATGTAATATCCCCACTCATGGTTCTTTTAGGAGTCTATCATCTTTTCAAACTAATAGCTCCAAGCCCCTGTTCCCTTTGAATCTTCTCGAGATCAATCCAGCAGATACAAGTTCAAAGCAGAAAACATTTAATGAAACAGAATGCAAAAGTAAATAACAAGGAATGAGATGGAATATTCAGCATTCCCAGCACTCATCCTTGGATGGCTGCCTCCCCAAATCTCTGGACATGTCCACTCCCCCATTCTTGCTTCTCCCTCTGTCAGTTGCAAGCCTGCTTTTCATTCACACCATCGAGACTTCCATCCTCTTTCTAAATTAGGCATGCTTAGTTATAAGGGAGAGCTTCTAGATGTGGCTAGTGATGGAAGAGGAAGGAGGAGGAGGTGGAGAAGGAGGAGGAGGAGGAAGAGGAAGAGGAAGAGGAGTAAATGGACATTTCATAAACAAAACATTTCTTTTAATAAACCAAAGAATGGAAAAGGATACATGCAAAGTATAGTTTTGTTACTACCATGTTAGATTTAATATACACTTTAAAAACAAACTAGATAAATTATGAATTCATTTATAATCC
Organism: Petaurus breviceps papuanus; assembly: GCF_028583685.1. Taxonomy (NCBI): domain Eukaryota; kingdom Metazoa; phylum Chordata; class Mammalia; order Diprotodontia; family Petauridae; genus Petaurus; species Petaurus breviceps. The sequence goes on from NW_027185616.1 coordinate 13,742,948, forward strand.
CATTTTTCTCTTCTCCTTTGTATATTGAAATGTTTGTGTTTATTGATATTTATTATATAAAAGAAAATTTATATTAAAAATAAACTGGGCATACTGACTTCATGCACAGTCTTCTAGAAAATGTAATTTAGAGAATCCCCCCAATAAATGAGGACCCTCTCCAAAGCATTTTTGGAATGTGACATCATGTATTGTTACTCTGTGTATAAAATGGAGGGTTTTTTACCAACTACCCCCAAGGTTTATTGTGAGGGAAACATTTAAAAAACCTGGGTACTAAGTCCAAATGACATTTACTATAGAAATGTGACCTTGGGTATTTCACTGTGACCTTCCTTCAGCCCCTTTTTCCTTTACTGAAAAATGCAGGGAATCTTTTATAAGATTTCTGTGAGAACCAAATGAGATCATATAAAAGTTCTCTATTAAGTATAAAACTAGTGCCCTCCCTGGAGATATTACTTCGTATTTCTGTCATAGCTTACTTTATATCTATTATATTTAATATCTATTATATATGTATAGAGATACTTTGTTATCATGTCATTATGCATTTTCTTTCCAGGAGACTATAAGCCTGAGAGGTTTTTGCTTCTGGGTCCCCAGAACCTGATACTGGCTTTTTCTTATTCAGTTGTTTCAGTTGTGTCCAACTCTCTGTGACCTCGTTTGGGGTTGTCTTCACAAAGATACTGGAGTGGTTTGCCATTTCTTTTTTCAGCTCATTTTACAGATGAGGGAACTGAGACAAACAGGGTTAAGTGAATTGCCCAGAGTCACACAGCTAGTAAGTGTCTGAGGCCAGATTTGAACTCTGTAAGATGAATCTTCCTGACTCCAGGCCAGGCACTCAATCCACTGTGCTGCCTAGCTGCCCAATATTGTCAGGCACCTAATAAATGCTTATTGAATGAATGATATGATTAAATGGAAAGGATTTTATTTTTATTGGGGATGGACAAACAAATAGAATTTTGGGGTTCTCAATGGAGAGGAGCTGGACTTATGATTTCATTGCCATGGAACTCCCTTTACCAATGCACCTTCTCTTTAACTCAGAATCTTAGAGCATTTCTTAGAGCACAGAGAGAGGTCCAGTGACTTAACCAAGCTAACATAGCTAGTATATATCAGAGACAGGTTTTGAATCCAGCTCTTCCAAAGTTTAAGTCTGGCTTTATTCTACAACACTCTGCCCCTCAAGCTTTCAAAATGGGTTGCAATTTAAAGCAGTTTAAACTAAAGATTAGTCACCTGTCATCACTGTCTCTCTCCTTCTTGCCCCTCTGCCCTAATTTCCTTCCCTTTCCCTTTTCTTGTCTGCCTAGTACTTTCTTTCTCCTATGAAAAATTATAAAGCAGCATTCTCAATCAATCCCAGCATTTTAGGCTGATCTCCCTTATCTCTGAAGAAAAGGGCAGGCGTTTGTTTTCAAAGCACACAAGGGAGGCACTAATGAAAAAGCAGCTAATGAGGAATCTGTGGGAAATCTTTGCATCCATCTGGCTTGGCACAATAAGCCCGAGGGGTGGCAGGAACTTGCTAGGACTCCCCCCTCCCCTACACACACACACACACACACACACACACACACACACCCCTTTCTTTTCCTAAAATTATGTCTCAGGTGGCTTGGCAACAAACACCTTGTCAGTTGGGGATGAAGTGATCCACTCAGGACCCTGGAATTGGAGGGAGAAATTCTCCAGTAGCAAAGAGTACATTGTCATGGTGGTTTGGGGATGGAGGGAGATGCTGACAAAGCTTCAGAAGGGAGTAACCCAATTCTGCTTTTGAGGTGTGATTTTCTTTCTCTCTCTCTCCTGTTTGTGCAGGATGGATGATATCCAACTGTGCAAGGACATCATGGACCTTAAACAAGAACTGCAGAATTTAGTCGCCATTCCAGGTAATGGTTCAGATGGTTCAGAAATGCTTGGGGGGCCAAGAGCCTGTTCCCTCCCAGATTCACCATACCTGGAAAACTGGGTATTTTCCCCTTCTTACTAGCTACACCTTTACCTTTCCTTGTGTCCCCAATGATTAACAAAATGTCTGGCACGTACACTTAGTAAATACTTGCTGACTGACTGACCTCTGAAGTTTGCTGTTGTTCTGTACTCACTCTTGGTGACCCCATTTGGGGTCACCAAGATCCTGGAGTGGTTTGTCATTTCCTTCTTCAGCTCATTTTACAGATGAGGAAACTGAGGCAAACCGGGGTAAGTGCCTTGCCCAGGGTCACACAGTTAGTAAATATCTGAGGCCAGATTTGAATTCAGGAAAATGAATCTTCCTGATTCTAAGCCCAGTGTTCTATCTACTATGGCTCCTAGCTGCCCTGCAGTATGTACCAGTAATATATTACTAGCCCACAAATGTTTTCCCACTGGCACTGTCTGCAGACTTTTCCACACAACCCTTCCGACTCTGTTCTGTCTAATTCAGGCTGCTCTCCCTTGCCCTGTAGGAAGTAAACTCATGAAGTTATAGACTTATTGTGCTGGAAAAAACTGAAGAGATCATCTAATCATATGGTCCAGCAGAAAGAGTTGACATGAAGTGTTCCGAAAATGATGCACCTTGTGTAACAGGTCTGCGAAACACGCTGTGTCTATCATTCCACTTAAGTCTACAACAACTCTTCGAGGGAGGGCCAACAGGCCCTGTTTTACCCCTGTTTTACAGATAAAATTTATTTTTATTTTATTTTTAATTAATTAATTTACTTTAATTAATTAATTATTTTTTGCCCCCATTTTACAGATAAAAAAACTGAGGCTCACTAATCTATTTATGCAATGCCATCCCAATTATATTACTAAAAGGTTATCTTACTGAGTCAGAAAAAATAATAACAGAGTTCTTTTGGAAAAGCAAAGAGTCAGGAACTTCAAGGAAACCAGGGGGAAAAGATGTGAAGAAACTAGATTCAGTATTATCAGACCTTAAACCATAGGTGAGAGCAGTAAAGTGTAAAATGGATAATTTTGATTATTTTAAATTAAAATTTTGTATAAATAAAACCCATTAAAAAACCCATAAAAGCCACGTGCCGTCGGTTGCTCAGTGTCCAGCACATAGCATGATTTGTAGACTTGAATAAGAAATGACCAGGCCATGTGGGTAGTTCAAGGAAGAACAATGAACTCCATTTATTGATTCTCAGGATAAGGTTTTTATAGAGCAAAAGAGACAAAGGAAGGGGATGCAAGTATTCTTATCATTATCTTAGTCTGTTACATCCTGGAAATAGCACAGAATAGATAATTTAATAAGGATTTGCTATCTAAGAGACTAAAGTCTTAGGGTAATAAAATCTTTGATCTAGGCCTCAGGTACCTGCTAATGCAGCCGCAGTCATAAACAGATACAATTGGGAGCAAACTTCAAAGCCAAAGCTGCAATCCTCAAAAGTCATCACGTTTAGAACTGACCACCCAAAGATACCCGAGTGCAGAATCAGATATTTTGGTTCTCAGTAACTAAAATCTTGGTGTATAGCCTGTTGGTCTCAGAACTCAAACAACATCCTTATAAGTGTAACCCATATCAAAAGAACTCAGGAGCTAAGTTAACTCAGTCGCTTCTCAAAGAGGTCTTTGATATTTGGGTCCACTGATACCAAGGTAATTATCTGAAGTCCTGGCTCAGGCCTCTTTGGCTCCCAACAGCCAAGAATGGAAGGAATGCAGAAAATTGGGGAAACTCTCAGACAATCTCCCAGATAGAATATGATTGGGTCTGGGTACTGTTATGGTGCAGGAAATGTTGAGCTGCTGGATTTAGGAAAATATGGAAAGACTTGGGATTATGAAGGAAGATGCTTCAGAGAAACAGATAACAAGTGGAAATTAGCATAATATAGTCTTACATATATGCCTTTGAGTGTATATGATGTTTATGGATGGCTTTATATATATGTGTGTGTGTACACATATACACATAAATGTAAATATAAATATATTTATATATTAATTGTAGTCTTCTGAGGGGGGGAGGGAAAAATAAAGTAAAAAGTACACAGCAGAGCACAAAAGAAAACATACAAGGGAGCAAAGAAAAGATGGACAGCTTTGAAAATAAAGTGTAGTCTTCATTATATAGGTTTTCTTGAAGTGGAAATTTATTGTTTTATATTGAATTCCCTTATGTTCTGCTGTGTATATGGCAATTTTTTTTTCTTATTTTGTATTTAAGTTTAAAATAAATTTTAAAACTTAAAAAAAGAAAAAAGTATTAAAAAAAACCACCCAGGCTCACTGAGGTTAAGTGGCTTGCCCATGGTCACACAGATACTGTCAGGGGTGGTTTTTGAACCTCTACACTTAGGTTTCTTCCTATCTCCAAGTCCAGGGCTATATCTGCTACACCTGTCTCCCTCTAAACCACTGGATTTAAAGTCAAAAGACCTGGGTTCAAATCTCAGCTCTGCTAACATACTCCTACTCTGTGCCTTTAAACAAATCACTTGACCTTTTTAAACCTCAATTTCCGCATCTATAAAATGAGGGGACTGGGTTAGTTGATTTTTAAGGCTACTTTGGTCTCTTCATCCTATGATCCTTGTGTGACCCTTCCTTTAATTTACAGATGAAGAAGCTGAACCCCAATGAAAGAAAATGCCTTTCCCAAGATTACATGGTTTGTAATGGGGGATGCCAAGCCTCTTGACTCCCAGTCCAATGTTCTTCCCACTATAAAACAGCATACTCAATTAAAGATGAGAAACCAGAAGGAGAAGCCAAATGATTTGCCATGATCCCACTGTGAAGTGTTTGAGGGCTGGTACTCCCACAGTCATGGCTCCTTGGTCTAGAGACCTGTCAATGCCAGTTTTTTTTTCTCAGCCCAAAGTCTTCCCTGAATAAACCGCAGCACGAAATAGGCATGAGAGACTCCCTCCTCCTTATCTTTACTCCGCCTGCTCACTTTCTCACCAAGAGTTCTCCCTTTCTATTTTCAGAGCTGTACCAGGTCCTCGATGAATTTAGCTGAGGTTAGAGAAAAATCAGAGCTCTTGGCAACGTGTCAATAAAAGTATTAGGTTAAAAATACACCAAACCACCAAGAAAATTATGCTTCCAAGGCAGGGACAAAGCAGAGCCCACCTGCTCCTCGGCTGCTGATGTGAAGATGCAGCTGACTAGAGCTCCTTAAGACCATCCTGCTGGGTTAGTCTCTGGAGGGTACATCAAAACCAAGCCCAGGCTTAGTTGTTCTTCTAAGCTTATGCCTGAATCCCTTCACTGAGAAATGTGGCATTTCTTGCCCATCCTCTCCTCATCATCACCCCCCACAGGTTCATGGTGTTCCCATCCCTTCCTGTTCTGAATCTTTTCTTAGGTCTCTTTGCATTATCTTGGCCATTTCTTGGTCTCTTTTTTTCCAGTTTAGCCTGTTGTTTTGGGCACTGGGGCCCACAGGACAGGGATGGGGTCTAGTTCAGCTGTCTGTATTGGACTTAGGTAAGTCTACAATTCCAAACAGGTCCATAGTATGTAAACTTAGCAACCCTGCTCCTCTTCATCCAAAGTGAATTATCTCTCCTATTTTAGGCAGCTATGTGGTGAGGTGGATAGAGTGCTGGGCCTGGAGTCTCAAATCCAGCTTCGTGTATTTACTTGCGGTGTCGCTTAAACTCTGTGAGCCTCAGTTTCCTCAGTGGCAAAATAGGGATAATAATAGCATTTAACTCTCAGGGTTTTTATTAGGATTAAGTGAGATAAAATTTGTAAAGTACTAGCTGGCACAGTGGATAGAGTGCTGGATCGAGACACAGGAAGACCTGAGCTAAAATCTGGCCTCAGACACTTACTAGCTGTGTGACCTTGGTCAAGTCACTTAACCCCGTTTGCCTCAATTCCACATGTGTAAAATGAGCTGGAGGAAATGGCAAACCCCTCCTGTGTCTGCCAAGAAAACCCCAAATAGGATCACGAAGAGTCAGATACAACCGAAATAACTGAACAGCAATGCTGTGCCTGACAAATGAAAGGCAATTAATAAGTGTTTGCTTGCATCCTCATCCCTCGTATTTTCTGTCTCTTCTTTCCATGAGGACCAGTCGTCTGATGAAACAATGCTTGAAAAATGCATTTCGGCCGCATATGTGCTCTACAATTACTCCTTCCTTGTTAGCTTCTAGAGTAGGGAACCACAAGCCAGCTCTGCATCCCTATTAGCCCTGGAGAGAGAGACAGAGACAGAGAGACACCGAGAGAGACAGAGAGAGAGAGAGAGAGAGAGAGAGAGAGAGAGAGAGAGAGAGAGAGAGAGAGAGAGAGAGAGAGAGAGAGAGAGAGAGAGAGAGAGAGAGAGAGAGAGAGAGAGAGAGAGAGAGAGAGAGAGAGAGAGAGACAGAGAGAGAGAGACAGAGACAGAGACAGAGAGAGAGAGAGACAGAGAGAGAGAGAGAGAGACAGAGACAGAGAAAGAGAGAGAGAGAGAAAGAGGGAGGGAGAGAGAGGGAGGGAGGGAGAGACAGACAGACAGACAGACAGACAGAGGGAGGGAGGGAGGGAGAGGGCCAATTTGTCTCCAGAAGCACAGGAAGGAAAGGGACATTAGGAATGGTGAAAGACACAAAATACAACCACAAAGGGGAAGAACTGAGAAAAATGGAGGCGATGAGAGCTATCAACTTTGTTCAGTTTATTCTAAGACTCACACAGGATTTCACAAATAACAAAGCATATTCACACATCGCTCCACCCATGACACTGCACAGGGAGAAGAAGAGACTTGCTAAACGGTACTCGGACTCTCTCCTGCCTCTGTCCTTCCCTGGATTCCCTCAGGCGCCAGCTACAAGCCCGCCCCCTACAGGAAGCCTTCTCTGTGTCGCCCGCTTCCCAGGGGGTCTGTCCGCGCATAGCTGCTCATGTGTGATCTTCCTCATCAGACCGGGAGCTCCTTGAGGGCAGGGGCTACCTTTTGCTTCTCTTTGTGTCCCAGGGCTTAGCATGATGCCTGGGACACAGTAGGTGCTTAATAAATGCTGATTAACTGACAGGCGGACGGCTAGGCATAGTGAATACTGTGCTGGGTTTGGATTCTGGAAGAATTCTGACATTCACTAGGTATGTGGCCATGGGTGAGTCATATAGCCTCATTGAGGCTTAGTTCCTTCATCTGTAAAATAGAAATAATAATGTAGGACCTGACTCACCAGGTTGCTGTGATACTCTGATGAAATTATATTTATATTTATAAAGAGCTTTGTCAACTATAAAGCTCTCTCTCTCTCTCTGTCTCTCTCTCTCTCTGTCTCCCTCTGTCTCTCTGTCTCTGTCTCTCTCTCTCTCTCTCTGTCTCCATCTCTGTCTCTCTCTCCTGGGATCTACTCCAGCATCCCTATGGGGCATCTCCAACTAGATACACATCGCATATCCAGCATGCCCAAAAAGGAAATTCATTATCTCTTCCCCCAAACCAACCCTTTTCCTGATTTTCTCATTTCTGTCCAGGTCACACCATTCTTCCAGTCACCCAGTTTCTCAATCTTGAAGTCACCATTATCACTTTCGACTTTTCCCCCCTCTCCCCTATGTCCAAACAGTTTCCAAGTCCCATTGATTCTCCCTTCATGAAATCTCTGCCCTCTCTTCTCCATTCACATTCCCCTAGTTGAGGCCATCATCACCTCTCACCTGAATGACTGGGATTACCTTCTATGATCTCCCTGCTTCATGGCTGCCCCCTCTCCAATCCATGATCTACACAGCTGCCAAAGTGAATTTCCTACAGTACAGGACTGACCGTGTTCCTCACATGCTGCCATAGCTCCCTTTTGCCTCTGGGATGAAGTATGGACTCCTCCATTTGGCACTCAGATCCCTTTACAACCTGGCTAGCTCCAGCTCGCTTCCCATGATTATTATATATCGTTCTCTTTCCTACGCTGTACTGGCTGGCCAAACTAGTCTGCTCACTGTTCCCCAGGAAAGATGTCTCATCTCCTATCCCTGTTCACATGATGCTCCTCATGCTCGGAATGACTTCCCTCCTCAGCATTTTAAAGTGTGTATTAAATCTAACACAATAGAAACAAAACAGCTTTGTTCATCCTGGGCATTGAATAAGGTACTAGGCCTTGAGCTAGGAAATTGTTGTTCAGTAATGTCCAACTCTTGGTGACCCCATTTGGGGTTTTCTTGGCAAACATGCTGGATTGATTTGCCATTTCCTTCTCCAGCTCATTTTACAGATGAGGGAACTGAGGCAAACAAGGTTAAGTGACTTGCCCAGAGAGTTACACAGCTAGTAAGTGTCTAAGGCCACATTTGAACCTAGCCCTTCTTGACTTCAGCCCTGCACCACTTAGCTGCCCCTGGGTGGGATTAGGAAAACCTAGGTCATATCTGACCTCAGTCACTATTTTCATGATCCTGGGTAAGTCACTTAATCCCTCAGTTTCCTCATCTGTAAAGTGGGCATCATACCGTGTTTCCCCGATAATAAGACACTGTCTTATTATTTTTTTTGGACAGAAAAACACCAGAGGGCTTATTTTCAGGGGAGGGCTTATTTTAATGAACATTGACAGCAATTTTAATAAACAGGTAAATGTTAACAAAAAAATGTACCTTTATTCAATAAGCAAATCACTGGGGAAGAACAGGATGACGCACTCACTGCTGCAGCTCTGATTGGATGCAGCTCGGAGCGCGGCGTGCGTTTCACCCGGGGGGGGGGCCATAATGTTGCGTGTAGCGCAGGGGATCACCTTCACTACAGTAGCAATCTCAATAGGGCTTATTTTCGGGGGAGGGCTTATTTTAGAGGAATCTTACAAAGTAAGGGGAGGGCTTATTTTCGGGATAGGTCTTATTATCAGGGAAACACAGTAATAGCACCTGCTTTCCAGTGTTGTTGTGAGGATCAAATGAGATAATGATTGTATAGCACTTAGCAGAATTATTGACAGTAAGTACTGCATACATGTTAAATTTTTTTCATTTAACCTTTCATCTGTGTCCCCTTGTGACCTTCCCTCTGCTCTCTTCTCTGCGTTTCTTTAAAATTTCACTGGCACTCTTTTCTTACCCCCTCCCTTAACCTTTGCTGCCTACCAACATTCCCTTCTCTAACCAGTAGACCCTCTCCCTTCCGACAATCGAGCAAAACAAGTCCACATATCGGCTGCATCTAAAAATGCAGGTCTCATCCTGCACCTCTGATTCATCTCTTCTGTGAGTCAGCATCAGTCATGACTGGTCAATGGGCGATCAGAATTCTGTCATCTCTCAAAGTTGTTTTTCTTTTCATTTTTGTAGTCATTGCATAAATTGTTCTAGTTGTGCTCTCTTCATTCTTCAGTTGATACAAATCTTTCAAGTTTCTTTGAATCCTCCCTTTTGTCATTTTTTTATGGTACAGTAATATTCCAATATGTTTATATGCCATAACTCATCTAGCTATTTTTCAACTCACGTGCACCTATTTTGTTCTCAGTTCTTTGCTACAACGAAAAGTTTACCATCAATATTTTTTGTATATGTGGGGGTCCTTTTCTTCTGTCTTTGGCCTCTTTGGGGCATACACCTAATAGTGTTGTCCCTGAGTCAAAGTGTATCCATATAGTAAGTATATTTCCAAGCTTGTTTCCAGAATGATTAGCATAGTGAGAATGAATAAATTCATCTTGATCTACTGAAAGTACTATATAAATACCAGTTGTTGATATTATTATTATTTTAAGCACCAGACAAAATTCCTAGGTTCAGTATAGAAGATAAGACACCATCAATACCTGAATCCTTAAGTAAAACGCTGAGAAAAGGAAGACAGGAGAGTATCATCAACCTTAAGCAACTAGGAATGTGTAAGAAAAGTGTCAGACCCACAATGCAAAGGTTCAGCTCTTCATTCTTTCATTCATTCACTCAATAAATATTTATTAAGCACCTACCATGTACCAGGGACTGTGACCTTTGATAGAGCTAGAGACAAGTATGCAATTTTCTGTCCCTGCCTTTAGAAACATGATTTCTTAGTAGTTTTGTGGGTTTCTAAATAAAATACATTTATCATCCTACAAATACTGACATCACTTTATCTGATAGCTGGAGGAATTCAAGAAATTCAGCTAAACTGCATCTCGATTTGAACATTGACAATAGTATCTGTTTTCATCTGCTGTTTCATCCTTCTTCCCAGAGGACCATGACATCAGGAAAGTGATGTCATGACTTGCAAGTGAATTGGATTTAAGTGAGGCAGGACTGTGCAGTCACCAGCCTCACTCTCTTCTTCAGAGTTATCTGGGTCCAGTGGCAAGATACAGATCAGAATGACTGGAGATGACCCTGGATACAGTGGGAGACCTTTGTCTTTTTAAGCTAAGGTCTTTCCCAGGTCTCAGTTTGTCTGAGGCAATGCCCATTCAGTGATTAAGGCTAGGTAAGAAATAAGGCAAAGAATGGCCTCTTTTACCTATTAAAAAATCAATCTGGGAAGGGAAGACCCTCAGGATTTCTGGCCAAAACAGAAACAACTGCTATTTACACTCACTCTGAATTATCAGAGGCCAAACAATGACCAAATGAGGTGTGGGCTGGGACCTATTGTTGGCCAGTCTAGGAGAGCCAGAGTGATTTGGTTGGGCAATGCAGTTCGTTCGTTCGTTCCTTCCTTCCTTCCTTCCTTCCTTTCTCCCTCCATCCCCTCTATCCCTCCCTCCTCTCTCTGTCCACATAGGGAATCATACCTTACCTATGAGTGCTCTGCCAAAAGGAATATAAATTTGGATTGCTGAAACCTGGCAAGATATCTTGGGGTTTGGGGGCTAGATTTCTTTTTTAAGGACCATGCCTTAAACCCAAATCACTCTGGCATGGCTTGCTTGCTGGGCTTTAGCTCTGGAAGACAGGATGTCTCCTAATATCTTGACTCTTGCCACTGGAAGAAGATGGCTCTGGAGGAGAGAGTGAGGCTGGTGACTTTGCACAGACCTGCCTCACAAATCCAATTCACTTGTAGGTCATGACATCACCTCCCAACGTCATGGTCCTCTTTGAGAATGAAGGACAAACAACAGTCAACAATCTGTCAGTAGTAGTAGCTGCCCCACTTGGGATCCAACTGGCCAATTCTGGTCGGGCAATGCAGCTTCTTCCGTCCTAAGTTAAGTCTGGAGATGAAGTGTGCTGCCTGAGACTCTCCTTTAATCAACATTGCTTTTTGTTTTGACAACCAATTCATGTTTCAGCTGTATCTCCTTCACCAAAAGAAAAGAAGTTCAGAAAAAACCATTTGCCACATTTACCGTATGACAGCATATGCAGTATTCTGCCCCCCTAAACTCCCACGTCTATAATGAAGGAAGGCCCAGTATGACCATTACAATTATAGTGTTCAGTGGTCAGTTCCCTCTGAAAAAACAAAGTGACCCTTTAGTTCATTTTCTGAATCTTTTTCTTTATTTTCAGAAAAAGAAAAAACTAAACTGCAAAAGCAGAGAGAGGATGAATTGATCCAGAAGATCCATAAATTGGTGCAAAAGAGAGACTTCCTGGTAGACGATGCTGAAGTGGAGAGATTACGGTGAGAGTGACAAATAGCCCCATGTCAGGTCTCTAGAGGAGACAAAACTTGGGGCAATTTGAGACATCCTTGGATCTAGGAACACTGTTGATACTGCTGTCCTGATCATTCCCATCCTCAGGATCTTCAGGGGCATCATGTAACCTGCCCACCCAATATTGGAACCCTTGCTAAAAATCATTAAAGGAGCCTCCAAAGAGTCATCCTTTCAAAATCAACATGCTGGAGCCAACCTGCATTGGTCATTCCCTTTTAGTATCACGTAGGTGAGTTTGAGGCACAGAACAGGTATCTCTCCCCAGATCTACCAGTTAATGGCTGGAGTGGAAACAGCCCTCAGAGAGTCTGACCTTCCCTAGGTCATCTGGTGCTTAGTACATTTCCGGTGAGACTTGGTCCTGAGAGCACTTTGGGGAAAAAGGAACATGACTAAGGAATGGAAAAGCATTTGTTGTGCAGTCACTATGTACTGAGCACTGTGCTAGATGCTGCAGATACAAATGCAGAAGTGAGACATTCTATTCATGGGAGGCAGCACGTCCAAGGGAGTGGTGGTCAGGGAAGAGGGCTTGGTTCTTCAGTCCTAGGAATGATGAGTGGAGCCCGAGGAAATCCATTATCATGCCTGTTACAGAAATAACAGCAATTTTAATTTCATTAGTATTCGAGGAAAAAGGTGGAAAGTAGAGGCAGGAGGAAAATACATCCATGGTGGCAGAAGAGATGGCAGAATGTCTACGCTGGGTAGAAGCATGCAGCCCAGTCTTGGGCAGGCTAGATATTGTGAGGTTAGGTGAATTTGTTCTCATTCACCATCAAGACATCTTGGTCCCAAGGTAAAGTTCCAAACTGAGTAGGTTAACTCTCCGTTTGAGGAGCAGCATGATCTTTTGAAGACTCAAGCAGAGGGTTCTTTCCTAGATGGGGAGAATGGAACAGATGGTTGGACTGATGGATATATGTCTGGGATGAATAGAGGAGATGATGAAATAAATGGGGCAGAGGATTTCCTTAAGCTCAGACAGACTGGAAGAACAGGGGTACTTTAGGCAGTTGGATGGTCAGGTGTACCCAGTTCTTATCTGATATGCCAGTGGGTGTAGCAGTAAGGACTTCATCAAAAAAGGATGGCTGCCTTCAGAGGTCAGAAGTTAGAGACCAGGAAACCACCATCACCCCAACTCTGATTGCAGTTGAGTTTGGCCCATTTCATCAAGGTCTGAGGAGAGAGGGTCCCAAAGACCGAGGTGTGATGCCCTGAGCTCTAGTCAGATTTCTACCCAGACACAGGAAGAGCTACAGCTCTAAATATGGCTCATAAAACTTGACATTCCTTGGGTCACACCTTAAACATCCCTTCCCCACTTTATACTCTTCCTTTTTTTATTACAGATTTTATGTCTCTTTAGTGGTTCATAGGCCTTTTTTCTCCTTTCTTCACATCTGACCTAACAGGGAACAAGAAGAAGACAAGGAAATGGCAGAATTTCTGAGAATCAAGTTAAAACCTCTAGACAAAGTAACCAAATCTCCAGCCAGTGAGTGTCTTGGTCTCTATTTTTTTCCCACAAGAAGAGGGGGACTGGGAATGAATTAGATGCTCAGAATTTAGGTCAGAGTATATCCAGTGAAAAAAGTGAAATACATTCCAGGAAATCCATGACATGGCAACATTTATCCTTGTCTACTCATTGTTTAGGGGAAAGAACCTTGGACCTGGAGTCACAGGATCTGAATTTGAATCCCAGACCTATCACCTTGGGCAATTAGTCAGGCAATAAACATTAATTAAGCACCTACTAGGTCAGTGGCACTGGGCTAACCACTGGTGATATAAAGATAAAAGACAGTTCCCCACCTTCTTGAGGAACTCAATCTAGTGAGAAGAGACAGCTTGAAACAACTCTGTAAAAACGAGATATATCCAAGAGATGACCAACAGAGGGAAGGCACTAGAATTAAGGGCGATTGGGACAAACTTCCTGTAGAAGATGGCATGTTAGCCAGGACCTGAAGTAAGCCAGGGAAGCCAGGAGGCAGAATTGAGGAAGGGGAGCATTCCAGGCATGGAAGGCAGCCAGTGAGATCCCTGGAGTTGGGAGATGGACTATCGCCATTTCCACGAGATTACAGAGTATGTGGGAGAGGAGGTATCATGTAGAAGAAGACTAGAAAGGTGGTTTTAGGGGTCTCGGGAGATTATGAAGGGTTTTGCACATCAGAGGATTGTGTACTTAACCCTGGAGGTGATAGGGAGCCACTGGAGTTTATTAAGTAAGGGTAGTGACGTGGTCACCCCTGCAATTTAGGATCACGTTGACAAAGGAGGGACTAGAGTGGGGAAAGGCTTGTAGCAGTGAGACCAGCGGGCAGGAAAGTCTTTTTATTTCCCTGGGTCTGTTTCCTCCCCTGGGATAGGACCAGTGGACCTTCAAGGTCCTTTCCAGATTCAGATCTATGACCCAATGGTTCTCATACATGGAGATGTGGGGTTTGAGGCTGGGGGCTGCAGGAGCGAGTCTCCCATGCTGGAGTAGGGTGAATACAACAAAGACCCTGGTCCCTTCTCCCTAAGCAGACCCTGGGAATACACAGCACAAATTTCACCATCGCCCAGTATCCTTGGCAGAACTAGTTTTGGCCTGAACAATTTGGCACTAAGCAAGGATCAGCAGAATCGTAATAATAGCTCGCATTTACAGAGAGCCTTAGGATTTGTAAAATATTCTACATACACTTAGCCCCAAAGAGTCCTCTGAGGCAGATGCTGTCATTATCATGATGTTTGGAAAGGCTACATGCTTTACCCAGGGTCATACAGGTATAGTAAGTATCCTAGGGAGGATTCAAACTCAGATCATCCTGGAGACACGGCATTTACATAACACCGAACACGTACTATGTGTCTGGCAATGTGCTTAACAAGTATCTCATCTGAGCCTCATAACACCACTCAGAGTTAGGAAGTACTAAGCATTCCCATTTTACAGTTGACGAGACTGAAGCAAGCAGAGGCTGATTCTAGCTAGTTTCTGAGGCAGGATTTGAACTCAAGTCTTCTGCCCCTAGGTCCAGCTCTCTAGCCATTGCATCACCTAGAGATACACTGTATCCCCTATAGTGCCCACAAGACTATACCATCTCCAAATAAAAGGGAGAGGCTTATTTCTGTCAGATCAAAAGGAGAAAGAGGAGGGGAGAGACCCTGATGTCTGTCTCATGACTGAAACCTGAAGCCAGGAAAGACCCTTGGATCCTTGGAGAAGGTAGCTTCCTCCTCTGGGAACTCTTAAACATTCTTGATGATGCTGTTTGAAAGTGATAGGAAAGGCAAAGAAATAACTGAATTGCCAAAGAAAATGCTGCTGTGTTAGCCTGATCTGTACAACCTCGTGCAGGTGAGAGTGTGTGTGTGTGTGTGTGTGTGTGTGTGTGTGTGTGTGAAGGGGAGGGAGGGGGTAGAAAGAGAGAGAGATGTCATTAATGATGGTAACAGCTCACATTTCTATAGCACTTCCCAAATTTATAAAGTTTTTTCCTCACCATAGCTCTATGTGGTAGGTAGAATAAATATGTATTACGATCCCCATTTTTTACATAGGAAGAAACTTGAATCTCTAAGACACTGAGTAAAGTTAGTTAATTAAAGCCCACATCACATAGGAAGATCCCTGTTCTCCCTACTTATAAGCCCAGTGGACTCTCTCCTCTGTCCCCAGAGCTAGGTGTGACACAAGGTGTTGGACCCACAGTTGGGAAGACCTGAGTGTAGCTCCTGGGACACTTGCTAGCTGGATGTCCATGAGCAAAGTCTTTTGTTAACCTCTCTGACCATCAGTTTCTTCATCTGTAAAATCATAGCAATAGTACTTACCTCAGAAGAGTGGAGATCATGTGTGCCCTCAGCAAACTTTAAAAGTCAGAAATGTAAATTGCATTTAAAATGAAGTGTACACCAGTCAGTCAAAGCACCTGCTGCGTACCATGCACAGTGCTAAGAGACAGGTATGCAAAGAAAGGCAAAAGCGGTGCCTGCCCTCAAGGAGCTCACAGTCTAATGGAGACAAACATGCATACAACCAGGTATGACGGGGATTTTTTTTTTCTTTACTGACATATAGTTCTTGCTGCAGAATTTCCTCCATACTCTACCCTCTCGATACAGTCCAAGTCACTAAGTGCGCTGGATAGATAAAATGGAGCTTTTTTAAAAAGTGAAATTGAGGGGTGGCTAGGTGGTGCAGCGAATAGAGCACTGGCCCTGGAGTCAGGAGGACCTGAGTTCAAATCTGACCTCAGACACTTAACACTTACTGTGTGACCTTGGGCAATTCACTTAGCCCCAATTGCCCTCCAAAAAGAAAAAAAAAGTGAAACTGATTAAATTCTTGCTGCTTCAGCAGGGAGCTGGGCAGGTGGGAGATGGGGACAGAAGACAAAGGGGATGGTTAGTATACTCTGCCACCACATCCTGTGTTCATTCATGTCCCACCACAGGTTCTCCGGCAGAGAAGAAGGCAGAACCCCCACCTACTAAGCCAACAGTGGCCAAGACCGGGATCGCACTCATTAAGGATTGTTGTGGGGCCACCCAATGCAACGTCATGTAGCCCCTGAAGGGCCCTCCTTCCGCCTTGGGGCCACCCCACCCTCTTATCTTCACAGCCCCCATTTCACTGGGGCTAAAACAAAACAAAAAAACTTTACAAGGCAGAAGGGATCAAAGGCAACCCCAATTCTGCCACTAGGGCCATGGGCGTGGTGGGGCCCAGCCGTCATGTACAGAGTGTAGCAATAGGGAGTCCCTCACTGTTGCATGGCCCTCCCCACGCGCATGCTGAATACAGGAGTTACGTATAGCAGTTTATCCAACCTTTGGGAAAAAGCTGTCTTTTTAAAAAGAAAAGTATATATACATATATACATATATATATAATCCCATTGTGCAAACAAGCTGGGAGAGGGGCATGTTCCCCAAGTGTGTACAATTGTGATTTTTAACAATTTAGCACTTTATAGGACTAGTCCCATGCCCCTTATCTCATTGAAACTGCCCCTCCTCCTGTTTCCCACTTTGCCCTTACTTGAGGGGTTCTGCCAGTGCACCAGATGATAGGGGTTACAAGAAGCCAGCACCGTTTCTCCAGTCCTGTAGTAATGGGAACCCCAAAGTCAGGCTTCTTGGGTCAGTAAAGAAAGGAACAAGAGGGCACAGCCCCTGCCATTGCTGGCCATTTGGCATCTTCCCCGGGTGTTGATTGAGTGCTGTTGTGGCCAATCCCTGCTCTCATATTATGTGTATGAGCCTGGGTCAGCCTTTGTCTCTCACTAGAGCTCAGGTCCCCCCTTCTTACATTCTCCATGAAGGCCATTCTTTTTGGGTACCATCTATCTGTGTTTGGCCTCGGTCAAAAAAGTCAAGCCAAGGGGAACAGCTTGTGTTCAGAAGTGATAAGGACACAGAATAAAGGACTGAGAGGGGCCCTCTACACTTGTCAGTGGGTCACCAGAGAAGATGCCATGAGTGTGACTGCCTCAACAGCCAGATGTGACTTCTTGAGGAACACGAGAGCGCCAATGGATGGGAGAGTCAGCGTGACCCAACGTCTGTGTTCCACTGTGCAGTGGCTTATTTTAATCAGTCTGCCAATTCAACCCATGTAAATCTCTTTGTACATTTGCTGTAGCCAGCAGGGCGCGGTTTGTGCAACATCTCAATGTGTGTGTGGCCTAAATAGTTGTGTGACTCAAGACTTGCTGATGTGCAATCATCCATCTGGAAAAAAAAATAATAAAAATGCAAACAAATGAGCACATATCACTTTTAAAAGGCCTCTCCTGCCTGCTGTGACCAGCACCCAGGAGCCTGAGGTCAGGAAGCTCACTTCTCTGCCAGCACTTATGGTATAAGCTTTAGGACTCATCCAAGTTAGTTATAAATGTAAACTAAGGCCAACAAAAATGCCTTTCAGTCCAGGTGGTCTAAGTTTGGGAAACCCAACCTGGGTAAAATAGAGCAGATGGCTGCCGTTCCCCACACCTCCACCCAGGCTCCAGAGGGCCTAGCTGTTCTCCCTCCCCACAGAGAATGTGGGAGTCAAATTCCCAATGCCAAGCCCATTACAAAGCAATCACTCACTGCTCCAACCAGCAAATGTAGATTGAAGTCTTCATAAAAATGCCACCTCACATATGTCTGCCTGGCCCTGAGCTAAACCCAACTCATACTCTTGCCACACTTATTGATTTTTTTTCTTATTTATTCTAGCATTTCACACAAAGGAGGGAGAAAAGTAATTATCCAAGCAGGTCCTGGAACACCGGCAATTCTGCACAGATCTAAAAAGCCTTGCTTGGAATGTCATACACCCACATTCAACCCCACAAATACAGAAAACAGCTTCAGCAAAGAGGTTATCCTTTAAAAAATAATGGTCTCGAATAGGATTGTAAAATCAGAGCAAATCTCTGGTCCCTTCAGCCCAGGATTCCCTTTTAGAGGGCACCAAGGAACCCTCTGTGACAAAGAATGGCCATTATTCTCTGGGATATTATCTTCAAAGGTTAAGGGTCTGTTTGCAACGAACTTAACTTCTCTGCAGATAGCAGGCTAAGGGTTGATGATCTGCGTGACATAGTACATTCGTTCATCTGTCACAGCTAGCCAGACCTACGGGGCAAACCTAGCCTTTAACTGCCCACAAACCTGAATTTCTGGCTGAGTGGGAGTCAAATAGGTAGCAGGGCCATGTTGGGATATTGATGCTGAAATGAAGAGAAACATTGAGCTTCAGGAGTGCGGGGGCTTCTGGCAGAACATAGCAAAGATTGGGAAGATCCATGGAGGTAATAAGCATAGCCAAATACCAGAGCCCACATTCACACAGCCATAAGGGTAACAAGAAGAGACCAAGGAGGGTACTGACCCAGATAAAAACACAAGGAAAGGAAATTGAAGGGAGCTTCAGCCAAAATATGGATAAATCTTTCTGAGAGTGAATCACTGCTGGGATGAGCTGTCTGGTAACAGGATGAGGTGGCTTTCTCGCTTCTTTGGACTGGATCTGCCAATGTCAGGGTCTGCCTAATTCAAAATGTTAAGAGTCATAGCTCATCAAACACGAGTTTTGTTATTTCCTTAAATTTTTATTTTTGTCCAATATGAGGTCCCAGGGCAAGCTTGTGTTAGCCAGGCTTGATTCTTGCTCTGCTGAAAGGTGTCTCATTGTGGTCCTTTTCCAAGTTAGACCAAAATATATAAAGATGAAATTTCAAGGAAAAAAAGGTGAGGGGGAAGTGAGGGGAGAATTGAGCACCAGAACTACGGAAATAAGTTCTCAGTACTCTCCTGCTGTTTGTCAGGGGTCCTGTGACCTGACACAGGCCTGCCCACGAGAAGAGAGTACAGAAGATGATGCCAACCAAGGGAATAGCACTTGCTGACCCTATGTTGGTTATTACTGCTCAATCCTTTGGCATATATTTGCTATATATTTTTAGGCATTTGCAGCACATAGCAGTATGTAAGGCTTAAGCATAGGGGCACCCAAAGACACCTAGAAAAAGTCACCTAGGTTACTAAACTCCCCAGAGCTAAACTCTAAACTCTAAACTTACTAAACTCTGCCATGGAGGAGTCTTCGTATGTTACCTTTCTGTTCCCTGTAGTTTCACTGCCCAGGCTTTCTATGTGTGGTAGCATTTTTTAACTTGTTCTAGAAAACAAGGACCCTAAAAGATATATCCTAATCCCAACCTTCAACACTACAGAGGTAAGTTAGACCAAGAACCCACTCCGTTCTGTGAGGGAATTTGCTAATATTTGGTCTCTAGTGTTGCCCACAATTCTTTCACATTGGTATTGAGGGAGTCAGGGGACCCCTCTCAGCCAAATTGACTGTTATTCTGACTGCAACCCCTTCCCTTCCAGCCAGAAGCAGCTCATGTATTTCTGGCTGGTGGGCAACTCAAGATGACAGTTTGGTTGAGAGATTTCTTCCAGTCCCAGAGATTCTTTTTTGTTTATTTAATGTTTCCTACTAAAGTGCTCTTCCCAGACACCAGAGCAGGCTATAATTGATTGCGGGTGACTCATGGCAAGTCAGGGGTACTGCAGAACCTTAGATAAATTTGCTTTTATTAATCAGCCACCCCTCTACCTGGAAGCGTGGGGTCCTCTCCATCATATTCACTGCAGGTCCTTAAGAATCTTCTCCAAGTCTCATTTGCCCTAAGCAGAGGATGGCAGTATCTGTTCTCTTACAACAGAATAACTATAGCAGCCAAAGCAGCAGAGCTCATCTCTAGGGAAGCCAATTTATGATGCTGACTTCAAGGTTAGACATCACTTGGTTTGGTCTGGTGATGGAGCAGAATCTCTATCAGGTAGTACAACTAAGTGCTGTTCCTGGCCAGCACCCCAGGGCTGGGAGCATTTTGGGTCTTAATTTTCTATAGGTTTATCTTATAGCCCCAACCTTTTGTGAAGGCCCAAGGCATAAAGACATTTCAGAAAGCACGTTGGTAATTGGACACATTTATCACAGAAGCATGAAAGAGAAGGGAACAAGCTGACGTCAGCCCTCTGAAATCCAGAACTGTTCTACGTTACTCAACTGACCACATAAAAACTCATGTAAAGTATATGGTTGTTAGCCACCTAATATAGATATGGTTGGTTCAAATGTGGCATGGATGGACGCCATCCGGAATCTGGCTGACCAAGAAGCCATGGGAGAACACAATGCTTTCCTGAGGAAGAAGAGGGCTATGCCTACCCTTCCAGGAGTCTCCCGGGATGGAATAAACGGGATCCAGGACTTCCAAGGCAGGACAGTCTCTCCTATGGGAACCAAGGGTACACCGGGTGTTGTATTCCCCATGTCTGCAGCTCCAAGATCTCCTGTCTGCCACCCAAATATCCATACTTGTTTCTTTCAAAGTCCTCTGAAGTACCTGCCCCATACCCAGCACCCTGGCTCAGAGGACTCCCCCAGTCACATCTCCATCTGGGGATAATATATAGCATCACAAGACTGCGGCTCAGGGATACTGCCCAAAGCTTGGGCAGAAGTGGAATTATACTCAAGCTCTGCTTTGCTCAAGGCACGATGCCAGGTGTGGGATGAGAGAAAGGCAAATGAAAACACTGCTTTCCATCAAGCACTTCACATTCTAATGGTGGAATGCTAGGCGTGAATCTAAAAGATCTATTTAATTCAACCTCTTTTTCCCTACCACCTCAGACCTCTCTTAATTTGGTTTATTGAGTTCTTTGTGGATCTCAGGAGATTGCTGAAGACAGATGATTGTGTGGGCTTGCCTTAGGCTCCAATGAAAAGAACAGAAAGAGGACTGAGGCTATGGAAATGCCTGCATTATTGTCTAGCCCAAACCTACTGAGAAATGGAGGAGGCCAGGCAATGAGGTGTAAATTACCGAGAACCTGGGTTCAAATCTTGGCTCTTGACATTGACTATTCTTAAGGCCGTGGGTAAGTCATTTTGCTCCCCCAGCCTCAGTTTCTTCATTTGTAAAATGAGAGGGTTAGACTAGATGGTCTCTAAAGTCTCTTTTCACTTAAGCTGTATAATCTTATCATCTCAAGCCACTGTAGAGTAAGAAATGATAATTTTCTAGCACTGACAGCCATAATGAGCCGAACTCTTTCTTTCAGATATAAACCCACCAGGCGCTCTGGTTTTATCCTGGCCAGCATTTCTGCTCAGTTAGCTCTCTCCTCCCATCCTTGCATGCTTTGTTCAGACAGAGGGTCACAGTTCTCTCACTTGGCTTTACTTCTCCCCTGGAGTTCATCTGGCCCCACTCTTTCCACACCTTTCCAATTGCCAGTTAGGCAATAACTCAGAAAAAGGTGACAGACAAAGGGGGTAAATGATCAACACTATAACATTAAATACTGCCTGGAAGATTTTCTTCTCCAGAAATCCTCTGCCCCAGAATATGCTCCAAACCCTGATGCTCAACAGATAAACTATATTTTTGTTTTTAAAAAAAAAGCCTGGAAATTTAAGGGGCTAGAAATACAGACCTTCATGCACACATGTATAGGACTTAGGCTCATCAAAAATGAAGCTCACTTCATGGAACTGTGTCTGTCAATCTCCATAAAAGGAAGTAGTCTATCCTATATAAGGAAGAGAGGGGAGAATGGAGATAGAATAGAGAATCCCCTTGGTACAGTTTTCCAGAAGTCCAATTTCTTCAATTTCTCCTTATATCGATCTCCCTTCTCCCTCCTCATACAGCTAACATTCTAGTTCAAGCTTTCATCACTTTTTACTTGGACTATTGTAACAATCTCCTAATTGGTCTCACTGTCTCAAGTTTCTCCCCTCTCAAATCCACCCTTCAAAGAGCCAGCAAAATGACTTTGTTTATACAAAGGTCTGACCATGCTATTCTCTTGCTGAATAAACTATAGCAACTATTTCCTAGATGTAATATTCAAAAATCAAACGCAAAACACAAAAAATTGAATACAAAATTCTGCTTAGCGTTTAAAGCCCTTCACAAGCTCGTCCCAATCTACCTTCACAGGCTCAGTATGTTAGTGCCCTTCATGAGGTCTACAATTCAGTCAACAGTCCTTACTGCTCTTCACATACATTCACTGATCTCTCATCACCTTTGCTCCGTCTACAATACCTATAGCGCCCTTCTCACCTTCACCTCTTGGAATTCCTAGTTTCCTCCAAATGAAACTTTTTCTGATCCTCCCAACCACTCTACCTGGAAAAGGTTTTTCCCCCAAATTGCTTTGTATTTATTTTGTACACACACATATACATGCATACATACATATATGTATATATATACACACACACACACAAATATATACATGTACACACATTTCACCCCTTATTCCCTTCTATAGAAGGCAAGCTTGAAAGCAGGGGCTTTTTTTTTTTTTAGTAAATACTATTTTTTCTCCAATTACATATAAAGATACTTTTCACCATGCATTTTTATTTTTTCTTATGATTTTTATTCTTATTTATATTTTTATTTTATTCTATATAATTTATATTTCTGTAAGATTTTTGTTCTTTGTTTATAAGATTGAGTCTCAAATTTTTTCTCCCTCCCTTCCACCTGCCCTCCCCCTCCCCAAGGCAACAAGCAATCTGATATAGGTTATACATGTCAAATATATTTCCACATCAGTCATGTTGTAAAAGAAGAAACAAAAGGAAAAAGTCACCAAAAAAAAAACAAAAAAAGTGAAAATAGAATGCTTCGATCTGCATCCAGACTCCATAGTTCTTTCTCTAAATGTGGATAGCATTTTGAAGGCAGGGACTACCTTCTGTATTCTCTCATTATTTCTGTAGTCCTTAGGAACTAGCACAATGCCCAGACCATAGTGGGTGCTTCATAAATGATTCCTTAAAATAAATGATCTCTTGATTCATTTCAATAAAAATGTATTAAGCGCCTACTTTGTGCTGGGTACTAGAATGTGAAGCCAATCACCACCAATACAAGAAAACCATGAAATATTCTACCTGCCAGTTCCTCATCTTTGGGATTCTGAGACTAGGTTTGGGATTCTGACCTCCAGGCCTGGAGTCAGGAAAACCTGACTTTAAATCCTGCCTCAAACACTAAGTGTGTGATCCTGGGCAAGTCACTTAACTCTGTTTGCCTCTGTTTCCTCATATCTAAAAAGAGCCAGAGAAGGAGACGGCAAACCACTCTAGTATCTTTGCCAAGAAAATCCAAAATGGGGTCATGAAGAGTAAGACAAGACTGAACAACAAAAGCCAGAGATCTGGTTACTAGACACCTGCTTCCCTATTTCAATTTCTCAATTTCCTTATGTGAGTTAAAATGTTTAAAAATAAAGACCTTTTGCTTTAAGCATTACTGACTATTTTATAATTAATTCTATTTTTGTTAAAAAAAAAAAAGACTGGAAGTGTAAGGGGCTAGAAATACAGACCATATTTTATAATTACTATTATATAATTAATTCTACCTGATTATATCAAAAAGCATTGAAAGGAAAGAAAATATAAATAAATCCATCTTACCCAGAGAGTTATTCTTGTGAAGGTTGAGTTATACAAAAACTATCTACTTTTATTTTTTATTTTCACTTTTATTTTTTTGGAGGGGGGGAAGGTAGGGCAATTGGGGTTAAGTGACTTGCCCAGAGTCACATGGCTAGTAAGTGTTAAGGGTCTGAGGCCAAATTTGAACTCAGGTCCTCCTGAGGTGTTCTATTCACTGCACCACCTAGCTGCCCCCAGAAACTATCTACTTTAAAGGAATTTTTTGCCTGTTTTTTTTTCCCCTCCATTCTTTTTTTTTTTTTTTAAGCATTTGGGGTTAAGTAACTTGCTCAAGGTTACACGGCCAGGTGTTTCTGGGTGGGTGCTAAGTGTCTGAGCCCGGATTCGATCCCCAGGTCATCCCGACACTGGAGCTGCTGCTCTTACTCACTGTGCCACCTGGCCACCCCTCCCCTCCATTCTTATCAGAGGATTTTGTTTTTCCAGGCTCTATTTTCTCCTCCTTGGCTGTAGCATGACAATGGAGAGTCAACAAGACTGAATACTGCCTCAGACACTTCCTAGCTGTGTGGATCCTAGGCTCAATCTCAGTTTTCTCATCTGGAAAACAGGGAGAACTACTATGCCTACCTCACAAGGCTGTTGTGAGGCCCAAATGACATCATGCATGGAAAGTGCTTTGAAAACCTAAAAGAGAGTTATGATGATAATTATCACCAAATATCCAGCCATAAAAGTCAGGCATGGCGTGATGGAATACAATGATGCCGAGTGCAGTAAGGTTGTCTGGGTTCCAGCCACCAACTGTGTGGCTGGCCTGTCATCACTCGGGACCCTGGCTTCCTCATCTACAAGACAGACACAATACTTGCATGACCTATTTATACCACAGACTCATTCTGAGAAAGGTTCCTTGTAAAGGTGTTAGCTATAGAAGTGTGAGCTATTTATTAAGATTCAAACACCAGTTCTTCAGTTCAACATTCCATGCTGTTGAGGGTCATGAGCACTGGATTGTGGAGGTACCCGAGAGCAGCCACATTCCCACCACTGCCACAAGGTGTGAAGGTCCCCACTTTTCAGAAGAAACCATTCCTGAAGCTTCCTCTCCAGCTAAGCTTATCCTGAGAAGAGCACATGCCCAGACCAACTTTGAATAGGTCAAGGCATCACCTAATTCTGATTCTAAGTCAAACTTTCCCATACTGAGGAATAACATCTTAGCTATTAAA
Organism: Petaurus breviceps papuanus; assembly: GCF_028583685.1. Classification (NCBI taxonomy): domain Eukaryota; kingdom Metazoa; phylum Chordata; class Mammalia; order Diprotodontia; family Petauridae; genus Petaurus; species Petaurus breviceps. The sequence continues at coordinate 13,767,766 of NW_027185616.1, forward strand.
GTTGTAACTTGCTTAATTAACTCTGTAGTTCTTAACCTCTTTTTGTGCCGTGGCAATCTTTGTATCCCTTTTCAGAAGCATGTTTTTAAATGCATAAAATGAATTGCATAGTAGTACAAAGAATATCAATTATACTGAAATGTAGTTAACGAAAGGTCCAGGGCAGGGGAAGAAAAAAGGTATGGTTTGGGAAGGATTCTGCTCCTGCCCTCTTCCCAAAGGAGGAATGGAAGAGCAAATGTTCAAGCCAGGCTTTTTCCTCTCCAGTGACCCTTGCTAGTTTTAGAGGGGTAGACCCAATAAATACTGGAATACCCAGGGCTCCTAGAGGATTTCCACCTGCCTCTGCCCCTTGTTTGAGGAATTTTGGACTCTACAAACTTGTGGGTAGTAATGCTTCTATCTATAGTAAAGATCCTTAGTCTGAAGTCCATGAACTTGTTTTTTAAAAATATTAAAAAATTTTTTATATGACTGGCTTCTTTTGTAATCCTATGTGCTTTATTTATACATTTGAAACATGATTCTGAGAAGAAATCTACAGGCTTCATCAGAATACCAGAGGGTATCGTGGCACAAGAAATGATCCACATTAGAGGCAAGTTTGCATAGGAGAGAAGAGGACTGGATGTGGAGTCAAAAGTTTTGCTTGGCCCTGACACTTACCACTCATGTGAATATCTTTTTCTGTCCCTGTCCATAACAGAATTTGGGGGACTCAGGGAAATTTCACAAAAGAGTCAAACAAGTCAGTAATGCTTAAAGCAAAAGGTCTTTATTTCTAAACATTTTAACTCACATAAGGAAAAGCTAGAGACCTAACATAAATTAAGAAGAAAGGAAAAAAAAAAGAAGAAGAAAGGGAAGGAACAATTAAGGATGTAGCTTGGGTAACCAGAACTCTAAGAAAAATGCCCTTCAGGAAACTGCAGGCAGAGGAATGGGGTCAATGGTCCTATGTGAGGCTGGCTACATCCTGGTTCTGTTAGGCTTTTATTACATCACATGGGTTGGTTTTTTCCTTTCTTTCTTTTTTTTTTAATCAACCCTATACCAGGATCTTATTGATGCAGGTAAGGAGCCATAGATTTAGGTAGAGGGTAATCCAGGTCCTCATACTTAGGCATGCCTCATTAGTTTCCAGTCTCTAATATCACAGACAGGGAGACTCTAGGGATTGACTGCCAAGGCTCCAAATGCCCAAGCATGGAATTGAGAATTTTCCATAAAAGGGAAGAAGAGCTAGTACAGAGTGGAAGCATCCTATTACAAGAAAGGGTAGATCCCAACAAAAACTAGAGGGGTTGTTGTTTTTTGTTAGATAATCACAATGACCTTAGACAAATCATTTCCCCTCTCTGGGCTTGTTTTCCATTTGTAAAATGAAGGGGCTGGATTAAGTGCTCTAAGGTCCCTTCTACTCTAAATCCCACAATGATAAAAAAAAAATTTAACTGTTAGCTTCAGATTATTTCAGATAATGTTAGCATCACACAAACATTTTATAACTCAAATTGAACTGAATTCATTCACTTAACAATCATTTATAAAGTACCTACCCTATACAAGGCACTAGGGATCAAAGACAAAAAGCCCTCAAGGAGCTTACATTGGTGATGGGGGGGGGGGGGGTTACAATACTCACACAGAGAAGTAACCGCAGTAGAATTTGAAGAGAAAGAGCACTGACAGTCAGGAAAATCAGACAAGGTTTCTTGTAGGACCTAACACTTTAAGCTGGCCATGAGGCAGAGGCGAGAAAGGAATACATTCTAAGCCTCAGTTATGGTTCCTGAGAAGCACAGAGACTGGAGACAGACGTAGGCCAATTTGGATGGAGCAGAAAACCAGTGAAGAGAAGTAACGCGAAGCCTTGGAAAGGTAGGCTGGTATTGAAGTGTGAAGGCCTTTACATGGGGCTAGGGAATCTGCAATTTCACGTGGATGGTGGGTGATGTCTTGGCTTGTGAATAAGCTGAATTTAAGTGAAACAGAGCTGCACAAAGTCGTCAGCCTCACTCTCTCTTCCAGAGTCCAGTGATGGCCCAGAACGGAGTCTTCAATGTCTAACCAAGCTCTAAGTGCCTCACATCCCCTGCTTCTGCCACATGCTTGGGGTAGGCATGCCTCTAACTCATGATGGGTTTGAGGCCTGCTGAAATGGTGTGCCCGAGCGCGGCTGCTGCACATGCTACAACTTCTTGGAGCCACAGTTGAGAGATGTACACCACAGGCGGAAGAGCAGCCCTGAAAAGGGCTTGGTGGTCCCTCACATCAGAGATGCTAGCCCTCCCTGAGGAGTCATGCATTTCATGTAGAGGCGAGAGGGAGCCACAAGACATTCTTGAGCAAAAAGTTACTTTGGCAGCTGTGTGGAGGATGGATTAGAAGAGACATAGACAGAGCATTTATTAAGCGTTATGGGCCAGGCACCATGCTGAGTTCTGGGGATACAAATATAAGCAAACAAGGTATTCCCTGCCTTCGAAGCATTTACACCCTAATGAGACATCAACCCATAAGGGGGAGTTGGAAGAGGGTTCACACTGCTCAGCAGAGTGTGGAAATGACCAGGAAGCAGCATGGAGGCCTGGTTCCAGGAAAGATCACACAAAAACTCACCCATAAGACTCAGGAAAGAGTTGAGGCAGATTAATTAATTAGACTATGGAAATAGTCCAGGTGAGAGGGAATGAACTACAGCAGCAGACAAGTAAATGGAGAGGACATGACAGGTACTCAATCTGAGATCGTTACGGGACACTGGGGTGGAGATGTCTAATGGGCTCTGAAGCTCAGGAGAAAGAGTAAAGCTGAATTCAGATGTATCAGCAAATAAAGAAATACTAACTTTCAGAGCAGCTCCAATCATGTCTTACGTTTAGCATCCATTTTTTTCCATCTTTTAAAAAAATATCACTTATCTTTCCCAATGAATCCCACCAAATTCCCTCTCCTGTAAAGCCGTCCCCTAGAATAAAGAATAAAAAGGGGGGAGGTATTCCGCAGAACAAATCCACCTTTCTATGCACATATATATGTATATATATGCAGTATTCCTTATAGTCTTCCACCTCTGCAAAGAAAGAAGAGAAGGGAAGTTGGCATTCATTATCACAGACTGCTCTAAAGTATGCCCAAAGCCCTCATTTTTACTTCTCAAATAAGTCACCTACCCTAAATAAAATAACCCTCCTTTCATAATCAGGGTTCACTATTCAAGAAAAAGAATGTATTCATGTTCTCTGGAGTATATGAGAACCTATGAGAGAACTGAGAAAACTACTAACTGTAAGTAATGCAAGCTCCTTGAGGTGAGGAGCCAGTTTTTTAGTATCCCCAGTTATATAGCATGCACTTAATAAAAGTGTGTATAATTGAATTCACCATCACCACCACCACCCTGCCTCTCCCCTCCTCCCACCCGCACCTCCCACTCAATCTGCCCCCACACTCCCCTTCACCACACGCACCTTGCAGGAGTCTAAAGAGAATTGTGAAAAGACTGGAGGAACCCATGATGGAGAAAGAAAGACTTAGAGAGGATACAACAGTTTTACCTATTTGGCCCCAGAAGGCAGCACTAGGAGGGATGTGTGGAAATAGCAGCGATGCCAATTTAAGCTTGATGAAAGGAAAAACTTACTAATAATTAGTGCTATCCAAAAATGGAACGCATTCTCAGGAGGCGGCGGATCCCAGCTATATTGAAGTCTTCAAACTGGATGACCACTGTTTGGAAATATTGTGGAACAATTTTCTGGTCACGTATGAGTTGGACTAGATGAACTCTGAGGGCCCTCCTAGCTCTGATTCTTGAATATGACACCTATGACAAGAATAACAAAAGAACTCCTGAATCTCATAATCACATTTAACAACTCAAAATCACACGAACCCAAAATGTGGCTATTTATCATAGTCAGACCTAAAGTCAATCTAATAGCTCTCTTTTCCCTGTATTGCCCAGAGTAAGTGTAATACTGTCACTCTTCTCCATGGCCAATATTCAACCATTCCAAAACACAGCCTTTGTGATCTGGTGAAAGTTACCTCTCCCATAATTTCACACCATTTGAATACCTCATGTGCAATTTATCATATCCTAATTGTATTGCATTTATCATCTTATCTATGTAAGATTGTAACCACCTTGAGGTGAAAGGGTCAGGTCTTTTGATCTTTATAATTTCTTCAAGTCGTCAGCATAATATATTACATATAGTAAATGCTTAGTAAACATTTGGTAATTAATAGACCAAAAGAGGGAATATTGTGATGCTTTAGGGGAAATGAGATGATTCACTTTTCACCCTATTATGATTCAAGCAACAAACCTGATGCTAAACTCCAATTACTCAGATTAAGAGAGAGAGGACATAGTTAATTGGAAGGGTCACAGTTAAGACAGTCTAGATTCTAGAGGGCAGAGCCAAGATGGTAGAATAAAAGCAGGAACTTACTTGAGCTCATCCCCAATTACCTCCAATATCTATAAAAAATGACTCTCAAGAAATTTTAGAGCTATAGAACCCACAAAATGACAGAGTAAAATATGTCTCCAACTGAGGACAGCCTGGCAGGTCAACAGGAAGGGTCTATCACACCGAGTTGGAAGTCCCGTGTCAGCTGTGCCGATACAGACTGGTGGCACAGAGCAGGCCAGAGCAGACCTCAGAGGACTGAATAACTGGCAGCTGTGGTGGTTTCCAGACTTTTCAACCCATAAGCACCACAAAGAAAGTAAAAGGTCAGTGAGGAAACTCTGTTGGACCTGGGTGAGAGAAGAGCACCGTCTGGTCCTGCCCCTGGGGCAGCAGAGGTGCCTGTGGCAGTTGCAGTAGCTGCTGCTTCCAGGGCTCCAAGCCCACAGATGGTGAGGGGACCAAGCGGCTGACCAGAGGGCAGTTGTAGGAATCTCTTTGCTGGGGCAGGATTCTCTTGCTTTGCCCTGCTTGGATCTGGGTCATGGTCCTGGAGTGAAGAGGGCTGGCAGGGCAGAGCTTGTTGAGGCTGTGGAGAGGCAGTCATCCTCACAGTTCCCAGGCAGGAGCCTAGAAGCTCTGACAACAGCTGCACAAAACCCCAGAATTTTGGGACACAGCACTCTCCACTCTGGAAGCAGAGTTCTACTGTGCCAAAGAGCTCAAAAGTCAAGTAATTGCCTGGCAAGATGAGCAAAGAGAAGAAGAGAAATCAGACTATACAGTTGTTCTTTGGTGACAAAGATGATTAAAACACAGAACTGGAAGACAACAAAGTAAAAACTTCTGCATTAAAAGCCTCCAAGAAAAATATGACTTAGTTGCAGGCCATGGAGGAGCTCAAGAAGGATTTTGAAAATCAAGTAAGAGGGGAGGTTAGGTGGCACAGTGAATAGAGCACCAGCTCTGGAATCAGGAGGACCTGAGTTCAAATCTGGTCTCAGACACTTAACACTCACTAGCCATTTGACATTGGGCAAGTCACTGAACCCCAATTGTCCTGCCTTCCTCCCTACAAAAAGAAAAAAAAAAGTAAGAAAAGTAGAGGAAAAATTGGGAAGAGAAATGAGTGATGCAAGAAAATCATGAAAAATGAATCAACAGCTTGCTAAAGGAGACCCCAAAAAGTACTGAAGAAAATAACACCTTAAAAAATAGACTAACTCAAATGGCAAGAGGTCCAAAAGCCAACGAGAAGAGTGCCTTAAAAAGCAGTATTGGCCAGATGGAAAAGGAAGCTCAAAAGCTCACTGAAGAAAATAATCCCTTCAAAATTAGATTGGAGCAAATATAAGCTAGCTTTTCAAGAAAGTATAAAACAGATTCAAAAGAATGAAAAAATAGGAGGTAATGTGAAATATCTCACTGGAAAAACCACTGACCTGGAAAATAGATCCAGGAGAGATAATTTAAAAATTATTGGACTACTTGAAAGCCGTGATGAATAAAAGAACCTAGACATCATCTTTCAAAAAATTATCAAGGAATACTGCCCTGATATTCTAGAACTAGAGGGTAAAATAGAAATTGAAAGAATTCACTAAATGTCTCTTTAAAAAAAAAGATCTAGTCACAGCAAATCAGATTGACTTTAGGACAAGTCAAGTAATGTATTCTCTTTATTTTTTTATATTTGCTTCCACTAATTTATCAAATGAGGTTCAGATGCGCTTTAAAAAAGTGCTACGACATAATGTCTACCCTACACATTTCACACTCTTAATTCTATCTACAAATATACGTGTTACTCAAAGAACACAGGGATAGAATAATTTTGAAAAAATGCTTAGATGAAAGTTGTTTCAAGTAACATTAAAGAACCTGTGGTTTTGTTGGATGGGAACACCATTCTATAAACTGAGAGCCTTGGAGAGGTGCCAAAGTCCAGAGAGCACAATGGACAATGTCAGAGGAAGAATTTTAACTCAGGTTGCTCTATCCATTATACAACACTGTCTTATGCCTCAAAGGAACTATTAAATGTTTCAAAGAGCTTCTATATATATAGAATTGCATACTATCTTGAAACAACAATCATGTTTTTCTGTGTCTTTCCATATTATTATGGTGGTTAAGATGCCCACTTGACCACAAAGGCCTAACTATTCTATTCTGCAGCTGCAAAAGGCATAGCACAAAATGAATTCTTCTGGAAAGGTAATTCTAGGAATGATTCCAGTTTTATCAATTAAAGGTTGGCTGGGTGTAAGAAAGGGTTTGTGGTTACTAACTTTTCTAAGTCAAACAACAGAACCAAAGTCAGAAACTTTAAGACTCCTGACTGAGTGTAGAGCTGTACTCATGACTGATCAGACTGACAAATTATGTTTTCTCCCTACTTAATGTCAGTCAAGAAAGTCGGTTCATACATTTTGCACTCAACTAGTAGGTAAATTGTAAATACAATTTTCCCAAAGAACAGGTGGGGTACAGGGTGTTCAAAATGCAGAGACAACAGAAGACAGAGAAGGCAGTTTAAAATCCCAACATAACACTCATATGAAACGCCACCAAAATGTTATGCTTGCTTGTAAATTTTATTGACAACTGTTTGGTCCCAACACAAAACAGCACTTTGAACCACAAAAAGTGTTCAAACAAAGTAGACAGTTAAGAAAACATTTCTTCTCCTCTATCCAATCCAAAACAAACAGTGCAGGATGGGAGAGAGAGTTTTGGTGACTTTTTTTTAAACAGACAAATCTAAATTGGTAAATCTTTCCAACCAGAAATAATTTAATTGTCCTAATTTTTATAGATCATTTAATCACATCATTTAATTAACCTTTGGATTAAAAAAATATATTGCAATTGGATTGGCCATTTTATAATACATCATGAACACAACTTCTCACATAATGAATTTTCTTACTTTCCAACAGCAATTTATTAGAATTACATATGGACCTAAGCCCACCTGGCTGACCTCCATAAACAGTATAACTGCCACATTCATAAGATATCACAGGATTGCATATTCTTCTTTCCTTATGATTGCCTCAAAAACCTTTTCTTTTGGACTGTTTCTGTTGACTTGTAATTACACCTTTTATATTCTTTAAGTCCATAATATTTTGCGTATTTTTGAAACAAAAGTCCCAATGTGAAAACTCTGCCTTATGAAATCTTTGTGTAATTAACTGATGTTTTTGATCAATAAACTGATGAAATGTTTAAAAGCATCTTTAAAAAAAAAGTTATGCTTGCATTTTTTCTCATTGTACTATGTCTGTAGAGGAAATATGCCTCCAGAAGGAGTCACACTGTGCCATTATACTCAGAAAAATTTCCAGTGAATCTCCATTTGAATCATGGCCACATATCAAATACTAAGAATCTCTGGTTTCTTTCTTTTTAAACAAAACCTAATTTGTAAAATTATCTCTGTAGTAGCTATTCTGTGGCATTTTCCCAAATGCTGGCGACGAAATCGGAGCCCATTTTCTGGCTTTCTAGTACATTACAAAAATATTAACCTCAAAAAAGAAATCACTTAACTAGTGGAAGACATCGTGTGACAGGTTCTTTCTGTTTTATGAGCACTTCCATCTGTCTCTTTGCCCAACAAATACAATCCATTGTAAATGTTGGGTTTACCCAGAAGGTGTAAGAGTCCATCTGCCAATGGACATTTCAGCCAACTCTAAAGTAAGGCCATTCCACTACTGAAGTGCTACTTCAAAGTCTGGCTTTTCCAAATGCCAAGATCAAATACCACAAACAACTGAACACGCTATCAACACTAGAAGTAACTATCAGAATAAAAACAGTTAAAAGACGATATGCCAACATACACATAAAGCTTCCCAGTTATCAAAACTTGCTTTAAAAGTACAAAAACAAGGTTAAGCAGATCAACCTTGGCCTTCCCCTGCACAGATGTGTCTCTTTCCAGTGGAAACAGTATTGATACCTCTCAGGTTAAAGCACTTCTCATAACCTGCTCTGATTCACAATTTATGCATTTAATGCATAGTTTAGAAAAATCAGACTCTTTCCCACCAATACCACTTCTTGACATACAAAATGTCTGTGTTGTAATCCAAACATTGACTTTTAAACTCGACACCAAGACCATCTCCTTTTCCTTAACCTAATCCATGTCAAACTGGAAAATAACATAAAAGGGAAGCTTAAAACATCCTCATCTTCCTAGAAAGCTCCAAAATGGAACTGAAAGTGACAAAAAAATTTAAAATAAATTTTGTCACAAAGCCACATCTGTCATCTCCAGACACAGTAAAATGAAAAATTGGGTAGATTTACAAGTCACACAGAAACAATTACCATTCATACCCCTACCTACAAATACATTCAAAACTCCTTGTTTACCTGTTCCATTCTAGTGCATAAACACTTGTTTACTTAACAGGCTTTTGAAAGACAGATCATGCATTTTATTAATACTGTCTGAAAACAACATCAGTAAGCAGTGGTCTAACGAATATCTTATGCTACATGTAAGATTACACCACTGATGAAGTTTAATGGAATTCTTACCTCTTTCTTTTTACCGAACACCATGTTATTTCATTATAATTAAGAAAATTTGGTAAAATACCTAAAAGATTCTTACTGAATGAGTGCTGGGAAGTTTTTTTAAATAATTAAAAAAACTCTTCAGCCAAAAGTTGTGTTCAAGGTAAAAGGAACAAAAACATTTTCAAATCCATCTTAATTGAAATTAAATGGCTCGTAGGGATTTTCATTAAAACATAAAAGGGTGTGCAAATAGCTTTGAACCTATTTTGTGTGTGCAGAGTCAGACAGTGCTTTTCCCTCCTATTTCCATTTCACAAATCAAAGTTAAAGCTTGGTTACGGGTGCAAAAGAAAAGTTGGCTGCCAATTTCACTTTGATTTTGTGTCGTTTTTTGGCTGGGCTCTCCATTGGGTCCTTGCTTGGCTGAGATTCTGAGATATCCAATGATGAACAAGGAGGCACTGAGACATTTTCCAATGCATCAGGAATCCCAGGGCCAGAGGTCAGTTTTTCTTTGCTTTCTGTCATTTTAGTTCGTTGTTCTTCTGTTAAAACCATAACTTCTGTAAGGACAGAAAGACAAACACTCATTGAACTCCATCAAATGGGAGGAACAACTTGTTTTCATGACTTCCCTTTTCCTAAAACATACTTCTAAAACCATCAGTGCAGTGAATTTCAGTTTGAGATCAGTAACACTAGACCAACAGAGTTCTTTATGACTTGTAGAGAAGTCCTAAAGAGTTGCTTGAGACATTTAGAGATTAAGTGACTTGTCCAGAGTCACAAAGTTAATGAATGTCAGAACTGGGATTTGAACCTATGCCCAAGTAGTGCTCTAACCATTATACTGGGCTGCCTCTAAAATACTTTGAATTAATTTTCCATGTCACATACAAGCATACCCTACTTTACAAAGTAGCTGTACCAATCAAATTCAAATAAATAGAATCCACATCTTTCTACTGAAGTAAAAAATAATTCCAGATGTTTGCTCCATTTCTAGCTGATTTCTCAATGGGCAATGACTTCTCACACTTTTTTGTCTCAAGAATCTGTCAATTAGATAATGATCCGTAACAGAAAAGCTATGGTAAGGAATCCTAGGTGAATGCACTTTTTTGTAATAACAAACTTCCTCTATTTTAATGGTTGTATAAACTTGATTTTTTATGTACTGGCTGTGCTTAAAAGAAGATACACTTGTAGTACTTGGGATTGTGCAAAGTATCCCATATAGTACTCAAACATTCACTGAAGAATAGGTGCTGATACTTCATAATTTATGTAATCAATATGGAGGTATACAAATAATTTTGCCTATTATTAACCTTCAATTTCACGGAAAAAAATTTACCCAGGTTGTAGATCATCCAGACAATCGGACTGTCATTTAAAGCTCCTTCATAACTCAGACATCCCTCACTCTCCCCGTTCTGGTCTTCTCATGTCTTTTGTCACCCTCCTCCCCTCAAACACACACACTCCTCAGTCCAGTGATCCTGGCCTTCTTGCTTCTCCTCAAACAAGCTCTTCTGCCTCTTGGTTTCAAGCACTTTCAGTGGCTGTCCCACCAGACCCGAAAAGTTCTCCTTCTTCATTGTTACCTCTTGGGTCCCTTCAAGATCAAACTAAAATCCCACCTTCTACGGGATGGAAGCCTTCCCTCTATTGATTATTTACTATTTAGGCTGTATTTAGCTGTTGTGTGAATAAACTTTCAGTTCCTGGCAACAAGAACTGTCTTTTGTCTTTCTTTGCATTCTTCACACTAATCACAGAGAGTGGGATATATTGTGTACTTTAAAAAAATGCTTACTATTAGGTTATACTAAGAGAATACAAGAACAGGGAGGAGATAAAACTCAAAACGGTCTATATAGCATGACTCTTACAAAAGCTCCTTGGGCAGGAAATTGAAATGAATAAATTAAAAGAGCTGATTTTTGTCATTTTACATAATATGCTATTCTTTCTTTGTAGGTATGTGGCATAATACTTATTTTTTCTGTAGATTTCATTTATCCATGATATTTTCTTTGTCCTGTTTGTAACAATAATTGAAAGCTAGTTATAAAGGTCAAACACTAGGAATTTTACCATGTAAAATAATGACTTCCACACATTTGCCACTGTCTATTTAAATTTATACAATAGTAAGAAAGAAATAACAGCTGCTTTTTCCAGGTAAATGATAAAAACTCAGTGAATCTTACCACAAGGAGTTTGGGGGTGTTCCTCAAACTGAATAAGATCAGTAGATTCAAGAATGACTGGATCAGGTCTCAGCTGTGGGGATGGTAAGCAAGAAGGGACTGGCTCACACAAAAGGTCTACAGGAGAAGTATTAGTTAAGCAGAGGAGCTCCTGCTCAGTTTGATTAGGACCTGTGGGAAGAAGAGACCAGGAACACTCTGAAAATGTCAATTGATCAGACTTCTAAGCCTTAAAGAGCAAGAGAAGTGATAAAAAAAAGAAACAAAACCCAGTAACTGCACAGCGGTCGTCTCCCAACCTGGAAGACTCCTTTTATAAAGGAAGAATGCCATCCTCCATCAAAAAATAGGTATTTGAAGATAAAAGGTCCTCACTATTTCTGGCACTCAAAAAACTTAAGTCCTAGAAGAATAAATTAAATGGATTACAGTGATTTAAAAGAACGAATTTATTTCTCCAAATTACTGGTATATCTTTACCTCAGTCTTTCCACTTTTTAAATGGGAGAAATGCAATCAGCCCTATTTCAGAGGACTATGTGAAAACAATATTAAGTAGTGAAATGTTCTTTAAAAATAAAAATAAAATATAAAGGCCAAGGCTATACACCTTGGGTGGGGAATCTGTGGCCTCAAGGTCACATATGGCCTTCTAGGTCCTTGGGTGTGGCCTTCTGAGCGAGTCCAAGTTTTACAGAACAAATCCTTTTATTAGGGGGATTTGTTCTATGAAGTTTGGATTCAGTCAAAGGGACACAGTTGAGGACCTAGGCTCTAAACCTTTAACAGACCTCCTGGCTTATCAATTGTAGACAAAATAACAAACATAACCATACTATCTAGATCAGGTCTGCACAACATGCAGCCCACCAAAGGATTTTGGGCAGCCTGTAAAAAATGTAGATGATGTAAAACAGGCCTGCCTGTGGGCCACAGCCTAATCTAGATAAATCATGTGATCATAGACTTTTAGAACTGAAGAGACTTGCAGACACTGCCTGCATTGCTTCACATAAATGTAATGGGGAAAATGAGGATTAAGACATTAAGTGAATTGCTCACAGTGATACTACGAGTCAGTGACAAAGTCTGCACCTGAGTCTTGCTTTCCTGACTCACAGTCCAAAGCCAAGTTTTCCTATTGATGCCTAGAACTGAAGTGATATTTGTATGAGATAGTGCTTACAACCCTCTCCAACACTCTTTAACCTTACTGAACAATAAAAACTGTCAAAAGCCCTCTCTCTACTTTGTATTCATCTTTTTTCCAAATTATTTCTTTTTTTAAATTTATTAATTTTATTAATTTGTTTACTTTTAGTTTACAAGATTCAGTTCCACAATTCCTTGAGTTTCAAATTTTCTCTCCCTCCCCCCCTTTCCCCCTCATGGCGGCATGTAATCAAGCATAGGATCTGCAAATAGTTTCACGTTAGACCTTAGTCAGGTTATAAAGAAGGATTGTATCAGATGGAATGAAACATGGGAAAGAGGAGACAAAACCAAACCAGAAAAAGGGCAGGTTCTACTTTGCATTCATGAGCAATAGGTACAAACCTTTACCTGTGACCTCGTTTGCACCTACTTACTGTTTTCTCTTACCATTAGCACACGTTCCCAGGGCAAGTCCTAAGGAGGCACAAGATTCAGGTGCCTCCAGAATAAGCTCACTGTTGTCTTCAGTCTGGTTTTCATGATCACTCACATGATTGGCAGGAGAAAAACTGGGAGAACTCAACCGAGCTAGAAGACAAAACACACACAGGTCAGAAAATAGAAATTGTTGGATGAAAACTTTTTTTTTTTAAGTTTACTCACTTTTCATGTCATTTTTCAAAACAACAATTCTCTTGTGACCATGTCCTTTTATCCAGACCACCTACAATGAAACATATTCCTAGTCAATGGAGGGGAAAGTGGGGGGAACCACACACACACACACACACACCCCTAAACACACCCACATCCACCCTTAAATCTTATCAAGCATGATTTTGCCTCTCAAGAATTCCAAGTCCTTCAAGAGTGATCATATTTAAGTCAAAGTTGAGAATTTAGTAGCTACAGATAAAGAAATATGCCTGGAAAGTTGAAAATATTTTTCTATAGTCTTTTCTTAGCTTTTGAAGCAGTACAGACTAAGTAAAAATAATGTATCTTTACAGAGGATTCCAATCTCCTTTAGAGTCACAATTTTTAGAACTACTATGAACCAATTTCCTGATTTAAAATATGACTTCTAGGGCAGCTAGGTGGTGCAGTGAATAGAGCACTGGACCTGGAATCAAGAGGACCTGGGTTCAAATCCAGACTCACACTTAACACTTACTAGCTGTGTGCCTTGGCCAAGTCACTTAACCCCAACTGCCCTACCTTCCCCCCTCCAATAAATAGATAGATAAAAATATGACTTCTTCAGTGTATATATAACTTAGATACTTCTATATACAAATCTCTTAATGTTTTTACTTATACAACACTAAAATAATCCAATATACACTTGAGTTCTCCGTTTTAGTAAAATAATACAGCTTATCTAGTGTATATATTCAAATTTAAACTAAACATAAATTTAAGTTAAATTTAAACTGCCTGCAACTGTATTAGTCTGGCAAGAGTGAACGTATGGTTCTATAAGGAGGCGCTCAACACAAAACAAAGCGTCAATGGCTACCTGAGGAATTGACCCCAAGAGCTCCTCCAGGTTACTATAACCATAGGTCTTGGGCTGCAGCACTTCTCCTGTATACTTGGTATAGGCCACAGGGAATTCGTGAAGGAATATCTGCTGGTAGTGGTAGGTGTGAAGTAGAGACCGAACATTTTTTGCAAACAAATATAAGCTGGTGAGCTTCACATGCTCTTCTGTGGAGTCAGTGGTAAAAACCTATCAACATCAACAATAACAATTGAAAGAACCAGGAGCATTACAGCACAAGCTACCCTCTTTGGGAAGCTACAATAAGAACAAAATTTCTTAAAGCCCAAAGTTCAAACTCCACCCAATGTATCAAGACTATTCTAAAGACTAAGGTCAAACATTTTTATACCTCAACTAAGTACGGCAGACTCTTCAAAAGTTCAGACAAGGTCATGAATCCATATTCACAAGGGTTGAGAAAAGTACTATAGGTAGTTTCATAATGTCTCTTGAGCTGGTCAACAGAAAGAAAGGAGGTTTCTTCCCAAGACATTAACACCACCAGTAGCTGGGCAGTGAGAGACCGAAGAGACTTCCTTTTTATCAGCTGAATCTGCTTGCCAGATTCTGTATCAGCAACCTGAGAAAGGACAAAGAATTTGAACTTTCAAAACTGAGACCATCTAGGCCACATTATTGCAGTTATACTTTCTGTGGTCATTGAGACCTGCTGATAAAGAGATAATGTTCCTGAATTATTTCTCCCAAAGTAAAGTGTTATCCATTAGACCAAAAGTTAGGTAGATGAGACAATAATTTGTTTTCTAAAGTTCCAAGAGAAATCTGGGAGTAAAATACTTGGATCGGAGACAGTGAAACCATCAGCCCAAAAGGTTAATGTGCTGTTGGTTTGAAAATGCAGCAGTGAAGGAACGAACAAACCTAAAGCTTCGATTATCTTATTTTACGTAATAAAATGTTGACAATAACTTGCAAAGGAAGTTTGATAAGAAGCAATTTAAAAAAAAAAACTCAAGTTAATGGTAAACTACATTACTTCACTATCAACAGTTCCTGGTCAACCTTCGTTCATGAATTTCCCATGGCTCACGCAAACTATATAGTAGTGTTATAGTACAAGAAATATGGTTGTAATAGCCTGGAGCAGCTCTTGCGAGCAATTCCATAGCAGAATGTTTAACACATAGTAAGATTCCTAGTAAGCATTTGTTAACTGACTGATGGATTGGCAGATGAGACTAATTTAAACATTAAAGCATTGAAAAAAATGTAAAGCACATAATCAAACCACTACAAAATTTATTCCAAAATGAAAAATTAGTTTACCTTTACAACATGGCAGAGTTTTTGCATTAATGCTGGAACGGAACTGACATCATAGTCTTGGAGACGAAGGGTATAACCAAAAGTTTTACCATATTCTGCGAGTAAATCAGTCATCATAAGACAGTTGTCTTTCTGAGACCGAAGAAGTTTAACAAACTGGGCAGCTAAAGCCTTGACACGTTCTACCTCTGTCAACGTAAGGATCTTTTCTTGTCCACATTCCAATACCTAAAAAAGAGAAACAAAAGAAAATGAAATGTTAAACTCAATGAGCAAATAATAGGCATTCATGTATATAAAACTATTAATTAGAAAGTGCTTTTGTTTATCTCAGCAATAGTATGATGGCCTACAAGGGTTTGTTTCTTTATAATGTTTTTGTCAGTTTCCCAAACTGTTCTTGGTAATAACCACAGCACTGGTCACATCTCTGCATTACTAAGATCATTAATTATAAAAAAACCTGATACAGGTAAAGACCTTCTGTGAATGTGAAGATGCTCTAAACCATTACAGTTCTGGCTGGGAGTATGTGTAGACAGCCAATCTCTCAGACTCAGGTCAAGTCTCTTTTCAGCTTGGCAGTGTTGCCTGTGGGCAGTCTGTATTCAGCTGGTTTAAAAGTCATTGATGAAGCTCAGACACATGGAAACAACTGCACAGAAGTCACAACAATAAAGTCACATCTTCTCTCCTGCAGTCTGATACATGACATTTTCTGGTTCTTGGCCTCTGAATGTACCGAGGTGGCACTCAGACATTTACAGAGCCTATCCCTTTCTTGTTTTCATCTCTCTTCCCCCCAAAGCAAGAGAGAGTTACCTGTTCTCCCTCTGGCACAATTCTAGTATCAAGGATTCCTTGTGCTGGGTTCACCTGTCCTTTAAAAGCTTAATAAATAGAGTTCTAACACACTCTCCAACCTACACATAAGTTTTTAAATATGTTTAAAAATATGTAGATCATAAAAGAAATGATTCTGAAAACTGAGTTATCTAAAAAAATCAATATAAAAATCAACTAAATCTTTTATTTAAAAATCACATGCATACTCATATCACATACGTAACACATGTTACACAGCTAGTTTTTCTGTGTGGGTGTTAAGTGTCTGAGGCCAGAACCAAACTTGGGTCCTCCTGACTCCAGGGCCGGCACTTAACTCACTGCGCCACCTAGCCGGCCCTAAAGTAACCTAATTTTCAAAGTTATATGTCTTTTGAACTTACCTGTAAAACATCAGGAATGGCCTCAAAAAGTTCAAGCAGTTTAGTAAATCCATAGTGTGCAAGTTTGCACTGACGGCCAAAGTGGTGATGATAAGAAGGAATAAATTTATTAAAAGGCATCCGGAAATGGGGTTGATGACGCAGCAAATCGACCACCTCTTTGCAGAATTGTTTTGTCCTTTCTATTTCATCCTGAGTACGTTCTTTAAAAGACAAAACAAATATCACAACTTTTTCATATGGGAACTCACATTATGGGGAGGGGTGGAAGGGAGAGGGAAGACCCAGTTAGGATTGAATGATAGATGGTAATGAAGGACAATGCTAGGATAGATCAAATAAATTCATGAGGCCCCCTGAAAATTCCTTTTTGTTAATGTTTATCTTCTTTTTCTTTTTTTTATCTTCTTTTTCAACCAAATTATTCTATCAGAAGTGTTTTCCTAAAAATTAAAGTTGATTTGAGCTTAGTTTCTTCACTTCGTTGATGAAGGTTCTCTTTAGGGCACAAAAAATGAGTCAGGGGAGCTCAGTTTGAATCCTGGCAATGCCATGTATGACTCTGGGAAAGTCATTTAACTTTTTTAGTATTAAGCTGCCCATCTATAAAATAAAGGGTTTGGAATAGATGGTCTCTAAGATACCCTTTCAGCTCTAAATCTGTGATCCTCTGACCTAATGAAGGGAAGGATGAAGTAAGGATAAATATCATTTTGGATAAGTCACCCCTAAATAACTTTAATCTTAACTGTTCCTGAAAATGACATTTTGGTCATTCTTGTTATTGCCATTTTCCTTTTTTTTTTAATAATCATCACTGATTACAGATGTGAAAACATGTAAAATTTACATGTTTTTTGTTCCGACAAATTTTAATCTTTTACTTAAATACAAACCAATCTGAAGTAAGAATATTCTATGCACGCAATCAAAATAAAAATTATCACTGACATCCACAGCATAGATAACCACAGTCCAGACCATTTTTAACTGGTGTTCTTTGCAATACAAATAAAAGTTCTGATGATAAAACTTTATGTTTGGGGGCAGCCAGGTAGCACAGCAAGTAAGAGCACTGGCTCCAGTGTTGAGAAGACCTGGAGATCAAATCCCAGGCTCAGACGCTTAGCACCCACCCAGAAACATCTGGCCGTGTAACCTTGAGCAAGTTATTTAACCCCAATTGCTTAGGGGCTGCCAGGTGGCTCAGCGAGTAAGAGCACCGGCCCCAGTGTTGGGATGACCTGGATCAAATCTGGGCTCAGATACTCAGCACCACACCCAGAAATAACTGGCTGTGTAACCTTGAGCAAGTTACTTAAACCCGAGTGCTTAAAAAAAAAAAACAACCTTTATGTTAGTGATAATGTCCTCTTCTAATTTTTACATATAAAAATTCCTTATTATATGGGCAATTTTCTGGTTTGAAAATGGGCTTAATTTCTTCTTTGTTTTCTTTATTTAGTCATGCATCTCTTTATGTAACGATATTGCACATCTCCAACCCAGCAGTTATGGGTTCCATCAAAACACAAATAAATTTGTCACAAAATTGGTCAGAAATGTCAATCAGTGACCAAACATTCATTAAGTACTCTGTTCTACATATTGGGCTAAGCACTGAAGACACAAGGAACAGCAAAAACAGTCCGTACTCTCCAAGAGCTCATGTGTCAATATGGGAGGCAACAGATAGCTGTGTGCAAGCGATTTATGCACAGGGTAGGTGGAAGGTAATCTGAGAAGGAAAGCATGAGCCTTAACGGGGACCAGGAAAGGTTTCTTGTAGAAGGCAGAATTTTAGTTAAGACTTAAAGAATCCAGTGAAGTCAGAAGGCAGAAGTGTGGAGGAAGACTATTCGAGGAGTTGGAGACAGCCAGTGAAAAGGAAAGAAGTCAAGAGATGGAGTGCCTCATGAAAGGAATGAGAAAAGAGACAAAGGGCACTGGATCAGAGGGGAGTGAAGTATGAGAAGACTGGAAAAGGAGAAAGGAATTTGTGTATAAAAGGTTTTACAAGCCAAATGGGGTTTTTTAAATTTGATACTAGGGATTTTAATTGGACACAGGGAGCCACTATCGTATACTGAATAAAGGGTTGAGAAGGTTAGAAGTACATTTCAGTAAGATCACTCTGGTAACTGAATGGAAGATGGCTTAAAGTGGGGAAAGGGAGACCAATCAAAAGGCTACTGCAATAGTCCAGGGCAGGAAGTGATGAGGACCAAATTCGAGGTGGTGAAATGTAGACTAAAGACAAATTTTAACAAACCTAGGCCAACATACCTTTTTTGGGGATGCAGATTACCATTTCATCATCTTGTTGGGTCAAACAAATTGTTGTATCTGGAATTTCTGATATGATATCAATCAACTCACAAACACCATATTCAGTAACATCCCAGTCTTTAGAGAAACACCTATGTATTAAAAATGGAAATGGAAAAGAAAATAAATATAATAATTGGTTCAAATTACTTCATTAGCTACTAAGGAATATAAAATATGAGTATTACATAATCTTTAAATCTTTTGGGGAGAAAGTATTTAAAATTTTTTTCTTAACAAACTTACCAATGATAAGCCTGCAAAAATTCTCTCACAATAACCTGTTTACTGGCCTGGGATTTGAGAAGTTTTAATAAATCTTGGGTAAAGCGCTTTACTTGGGCTCTGTGAGTAAGAGTCAGCAATCGTTTGGAACCCATTCCAAGGATCTGAAAATCAAATACTCTCTGAATTAGAATCATAACATTTATTAAAACAAATACTTGAATGCTTACCACTATAAGGCATTAACTCAACAATCATATTCTCACTTATCAAGTTATTTCCTGTTAAAATCTATTATCTACTTCCTTTTGCCCCCAAACAGAGAACAGCTCCCTTTACTTTGAATTTAAACAGAAATATTTGCTATAAAATGAACCTGTCAATACAAGGGAAATTATTTAAGCATCAGTTTTCCTTCTCCAGCTTCCAACAGTTGCTATATATACCTTCAAAGAGTTGGATCGTTAGCCATGCAAAATATTCTATCAATTCAGAAAAAGGATCCTTATAGCATGTCCAAGAAATGCACTTTGTCTCTTGGAAAAAGTAAGTATCTCCAGAGAACTTGAAACAATTTGATCACATCCATATGACTCAAATTCACAGAATTATAGGACATTATAGAAGAGGCTGTAGATGTCAGGAAGTTCAACTTCTTCATTAGACAGACGGGGAAACTGAGGCCAGAAAGGTAAAATAACAGGGCTAGCTTTGATCTTTGTGTTTTTGTCTCCAAATTCAGGCCTCTTTCCTGTACTCCATACTGGTTCTCAGAAACACTACGCCCAAGACAGTCTGAAAGCAAGACAATTTGTCAAATGTCCAGGGAGGCTTGTATCAGCAACAAGGGGAGAGACACTGCTAATACTTTTTACATGCAGTGTCCTCTTGTCTTCAGCCTCTATTTTGTGTCCTTAAGCTAGCTTCTATCCTTAACATACTGCCCGGCCTGAAGTGGCAAGGTCTTAAAATATATATAAGTCTTTTAGAGACTCATTCAAATGAATTTTGAACTTTTTGATCTTCTAACTCATAAGGCCACCTATCAAAAACAAAACTTAATGTCGTAAACACTGTTTTACAAAGCAAGATTTCTCTCATTTCATTATTTCTCACACAATCATTTCTTCCAATAAAATTTCCTGTGGGTCACTCACCTGCAATACATGAGGCACTGCTTCCAGTAATTCCATTAACCTGGAATATCCATAGTCTGATACACGGCATTGCTTTGCAAAGTGATGATGATAGGATGGGATGAATTTGCCCACAGGTATGATACAAGATGGTTGGTTCTTCAGTAAGTCAATTACTTCTCTACTGAACTGGATAAGTTGTGGGTTCCCCACAGGACTTTTGGAACGTAATAGCCAAGGGTCTAGGATGGAAAACAAAAGTGAATATTTAAAAACAAGTAAACAGAATTTTCAATAGGTAACCAAAACACAAGAGTCACTGCCTGAAGTCACTAATAATTTAAATCAATCAAGTAGAAAAGAACATTGCTCTATTTTATATCCATAACTAGGTATGGCAAAGAGCTAATATATTAACCAGAAATATTTATGGACTAGCAAATGTTTTCTTTTTTTTAAATAGTATTTTATTTTTTCCAATTACATCAAAAGACAATTTTTAATATTTATTTTTTGAAAATTTAAGTTCCAAATTTTCTCCCTCCTCTCTTCTCCTTAAAAGAGTAAATAAGCCTATAGGTTTATATATGTGCAATCATGTAAAATACATTCCCATATTAGTCATGTTGTGAAAGAAGAAACAGACCTAAAGGAAAAAAACATGAAAAAATAAAGATAGAGAAAATAGTATGCTTCAATTTGCATTCAGACCACATCAGTTTTTTCTTTGGATGTGAAAGCATTTTCCATCTTGAGTCCTTTGTAACCATCTTAGATTACTGCATTGCTGAGAACTAAGCCACATTCACAGTGGATCATCACACCAGTGTTGCTCTTACTGTATATAATGTTCTGGTTCTGCTCACTTCATTCTGTATCAGTTCATGTAAGTTCTTCCAGGTTTTTTGAAATCTTCCAGTTCATCATTTCTTATAGCATAATAGTTAAGTAACATTCACATACTGCAACTTCTTCAGCCATTTCTCAACTGAGGGGCATCCCTTTAATTTCTAATTTTTTGCCACCACAATAAGAGTGGCCATAAATATTTTTGTACATGTAGGTCCCTTTCTCTTTTTTACCATCTCTTTGGAATACAGACCTAAAAGTGGTATTGCTGGATCAAAGGGTATGCCAGTTAGCAAGTGTTTTTGTACTTATTTTCAAAGCCTAAACAATAAAACCAAAAATAAATCTATTTTTCATTAAAGTGCTGCTTCCTTCAGTAAAAGAAAAAAAATAAGAAATCCCAAATTTGTATAGTGTTTTAAGGTTCACAAAACAGTTCATTTATGAGGCAGAAGCAAAAAAGGCAGGAACTCAGCCAACTCCTCCCAAATTCCCCTCCAAAAGACATTAAAATAATGCCTCAAAATGAATTTTGGAACAGTAAAATCAACAAAAAGGACCGGGTGAAACAATATTCCAGCCCAAGTCAACTTAGAAGTGGGCAGTAAAGGTCTGTCTCACTGGGGCAAGAGGGAAATACAGTCTAGTGCATGCTGTGCCAGGCAAGTCAACAGCAAGGCCCTGATCCCTCGTTCAAGAAAGCAGTGATGCCCCAAGTTCCAACTCAAACCAGCAGCAAGACTCAGGCCCCTGCCCAAGGCAGCTGCCAGTGGTGTACACCCATTCAAAGCCAGCAGCATGCCTCAGAGGCAATTGAATCTGTGGTGACTCTCAGAGCTCTCAGCCCACAAATACTAAGAGGGTCAAATAACTGGTCAAAAGGAGATTATAAGTGATCCTTAGTTGGCACTGGGTGCAGGATCCTGTTGCATTGCCTATGCAGAGATCCCAGTCACAGTGCCAGGGCAAGAAGGAGCACTGGTACATGACAGCATCAAGCTACAATGAAGTGTGAACCCTGGTCACAGTTCCGGGGCAGAAAACAGCCCTGGCGGTCACTCACAGACCAGAGGACTGGCCAGGAGAGCAGGGACCACGCCTCTTCTTAAATCACACCATCCTGGAGGAACTGAAAACTTAGACATTCCCAAACTTAACTCTAAAAACAACAGAACAAAACACCTGAAGCTTGG
Organism: Petaurus breviceps papuanus; assembly: GCF_028583685.1. Lineage (NCBI taxonomy): Eukaryota > Metazoa > Chordata > Mammalia > Diprotodontia > Petauridae > Petaurus > Petaurus breviceps. Next base: position 13,789,896 of record NW_027185616.1, read on the forward strand.
GACTGTGCTCCCTTCACCCTAACAGCAGAATCCAATTTTAACATAAAATTAAACATCAAGAAATAGCCTAGAAAAAAGAGTGAGCAACAGAAAAAAAGAACCTGACCAAAGAAAGTTACTATAGTGACAGGTAAGAGCAAAAGAAAAGCTCAGAAGAAGAGAACAATGTTGAAATGGCTACATGCAAAGCCTCAAAGAAAAGAGTGAATTGGTCTCAGACCCTAAAAAAAAGATTTACTAGAAGAGCTCAAAAAGGATTTTCAAAATCAAATACGAGAGGCAAAGGAAAAATTGGGAAAAGAAATTAAAATGATGCGAGAGAATTCATGAAAAAAGAGTCAAAAGCTTGAAGAAGGAAGCACAAAAAAAAAAATGGGAAAAGATGTACCAAAATTCACTGAAGAAAACAACTCCTTAAAAAGTAGAATTGGCCAAATAGAAAAGGTCATATAAAAATTCACTGATGAAAAGAACTCCCTAGAGGTGGTTTAGCTGTATGAGATCTAAAACTGTATTATAAAGCACCAATCATTAAAACTATTTGGTACTGGCTAAGAAACAGAATGGTGGATCAGTAGAATAGATTGGGTACATAAGACACAGTAGTCAACAATTATAGTAATCTACTATTTGATAAACCCAAAGACTGCTGCTTCTGGGATAAGAACTCAACATCTGACAAGAACTTGGGAAAACTAGAAAACAGTATGGCAGAAACTAGACATAGAGTAAGATCAGTATCTTATACTATATACCAAGATAAGGTCAAAATGGGTACATGATTTAGACATAATATGACAGAACAAGCAAATTAGAAGAGCAAGGAATAGTTTACCTGTCAGACCTATGCAGAAGGGAAAAATTTAGGACTAAACAAGAGATAGTGAACATTATGAATGCAAAATAGATAATTCTGGTTAAATTTAAAAGGTTTTGCACAAAGTCAATGCAATGAAGATTAGGAGAAAATGAGAACACTAGGAAATTTTTATAGCCAGCATCTCTGATAAAGGCCTCATTTCTAAAATATATGGAAAATGAAATCAAATCTATAAGAACATATGTCATTCCCAAATTGATAAATGGTCAAAAGATATGAACAGGGGGTGGCTAGGTGGCGCAGTGAGTAAGAGCGCTGGCCCCAGAGTCAGGAGACCTGGGTTCAGTTCCGGGCTTGGATACTTAACACCCACACAAAATAACTGGCTGTGTAACCTTGAGCAAGTTACTTAACCCCAAGGGTGGCCAGGTGGCGCAGTGAGTAAGAGCGCCAGCCCCAGTGTCGGGAGACCTGGGATCGATTCCAGCCTCTGATACTACTGATACTCTGATCAATTCCCACACAAAAATAATAACTGGCCATGTAACCCTGAGCAAGTTACTTAACCCCGAATGCTTTAAAAAAAAAAAAAGATATGAACAGGCAGTTTTCAAATGAAAAAATTAAAGCTACATATAGTCATATGAAAAAAATGTCCTAAATCATCAGTGATTAGTGAAATGCAAATTAAAACAATTCTGAGTTACCACATCATACCTAACACATTGGCTAACATTACAAAATAGGAAATGCATGAATGCTGGAGAAGATGTAGGAAAACTGGCACACTAATGCATTGCTGGTGGAGTTGTGAACTGATAGAATCATTCAGGAGAGCAATCTGGTACTATGCATACACTTTAACCCAACACTACCACTACTAGGTCTGTATCCAAAAAGATAGATCATAAAAAAAGGGAAAAGGACTCACATGTACAAAAATATTACAGCAGCTCTTTTTGTGGTGGCAAAGAAATAGAAATTGAGGGGAAGCAATTGGGGAATGGCTAAACAAGTTGTGGTATATCAATGTAGTAGAATAATACTATTGTTCTCTAAGAAATGACAAGGCAGGGCTGTGGAGTGGAGGGCAACAGGAGAGCTGGTGAAAGGTAACACTTGAACCTTATTCTCATTCCAATTTGCTCAAAGAAGGAACACTATCCATACTCAGCTGGATAAAGAAATCTGTCTTATTCTACAGGGAAGTAGGAGAAGAAACAGATAAGAGAAGGGGAAGGAATGGTAGAAGGGAGAGCTGATTGGGAGAAGTGGAGGTCAGAAGCAAAACCCTTTTGGGCAAGGACAGGATGAAAACAGAGAGAGGAAAGAATAAACAGGGAACAAATAGGATGGGGGGATACGCAGTTAATAATCATAACTGTAAACGTGAATGGGATGAATCACTGTAACAGTAATGGCATTTAAAGATCCCCCTGTATTGGCTTGGTTTTTGTTTTGATTGTGTTGAAACCCAGAGCTTGTGAATCCCACTTGTGGGATGGACTTGTTGATGTGAAAAGAGAAGTCTGAACTGGGAGGAGCTGGTGACGTAGATTTAGGGAGACACAAGAAGAGAGAGGGAGGAGAACTTTTTGGAAGCAGCATCTTGGAGGCAGAGAGAGACTGAGAGGATTGCTGAGGGCCACTTTGAATTGCCCAGGACTTTTGAGAGCTGCCAAGCAGAGTTGCCAAGGACTGAGGAGACATGGCTGTTATGCCAGTACTTTGTTTTGATGTTGTTTTGCCAGATTTGTCCACTGGTGAAGGACAGTGCTGTTGTTGCAGAGGTCCCTGAACCTTGCTGTTGGTTCAGAGCTATTGAGAGTGTTCTGCAGACAGAGAGTGAATTAATGAAGACACTGGCAATGTATCTTGTGGCCTTGCTAAGCTTTGTCTCCCCAGGAACAAAGATTGCTGAGAACTTGCCTTGCATCAAGATGAAGAAAAGACCTCTCTTTGGATATTAAATACTGTGCTTAAGCTTGTTGTAACTCTGGGGTAGATTCAATTGTGATCCAAGGGTAAGGAACTTTTGACTTTTTTGTGCTCTGTGATTGAACAAATGAATGTACTTTACTTATGATTGGAAACTAATCTCCATTTGAGAAGAGGGGCTTTGTGGTTGACTAAATGAATGTAAAGCCTAGGGGTGGAGTAGTACTTAGAAGAGGGACTTTGTGATTGATTAAATGAATTAATGTCCAGGGGTGGGGTAGTACGTGGAGATTATTGAATTACACTTGGTAAATGCTGTATTTTGAATGATGTTATATTTTGATTTTCTGTGTTCTTAATTTTTCATTGAATAAAATGGAGAGCACCTATGCTGGTATTTTGAACCTTGGGAAGTTGCCTTTGATTGGCATTACAATCACCCATAAAATGGAAGTGGAGAGCAGAATGGATTAGAAACCAGAATCCAACAATATGTTGTTTATAGGAAACACACCTGAAACAGAGTCACACACAGAGTAAAAATAAGGGGCTGGAGCTGAATCTATTATACTTCAGCTGAGGTTAAAAAAAATAAAAGCAGGGACAGCAACCATGATCCCAGACAAAGCAAAAGCAAAAACAGATTTACTTAAAAAATATAATCAGGGAAACTACATTTTGTTAAAATATACCACAAAGAATGAAGTAATATCAATACTAAACATGTATGTACCAAATGGCATACCATTTAAATACTTTAACAAAAAGTTAAATGAGTTATAGGAGAAAACAGATGGTATAAATATAATAGTGGAGGACCTCAACTTTCCCCTCTCAGAACTAGATAAATCTAACCAAAAAATAAATAAAAAAGAAGTTAAGGAGATGAACAGAATTTTAGAAAAGTTAGATATAAAAGAGCTCTGGAGAAAAGTAAATGGGAATAGAAAGGAAAATTCCATTTTCTCAGTGGGACATGGCACCTACCCAAAAATTGACCACAAATTAAAGCAGAAAAACCTAACAACCAAATGCAGAAAAGCAGAAATTAAATGCATCATTTTCAGATCATAAAGCAAAAAAAAAAAAAAAAATTAAAGGGCCATAAAAAAAGAAAAAAAAATTTATTAGAAACTAAATAATTTAATCCTAAAGAATGAATGGGTTAGTTTCCACCCTCCCCAATCCATGTAAAAAGGGGACTCTAAACAAACTTTGGAGCTGCAGAACCCACAAAATGACACAGAGAAGCTAACCTCCCGCTGAGGACAGCCCGGCAGCCCGGCAGGCTGGCAGGAATCGTCCAGCGCAGCGCTCTGGGAGCCGAGCCCAGCCCCACGCCAAGGCTTTAGCCCCAGGGCGGGCCTGACCAGCCGCCAGCCAGAGGGACTCCAGATCAGCAGCAGCTGTGGCCGTTTCCAGATTTATCAATACATAGATGTGAAGGACAAGGTGAGAGGCCAGTGCAGTCTGGATTTTGGGACCCAGTAAGTGGGAATGTGTGGCTTTTACCCCTGGGGCGAGAAACCGCTGAGAGGCCAGCACTGCCTGCCAGTGCCATGTGGCGGCTTCAGCTCCTGGCCTGCAGAGTGTAGGGGGACCAAGCACCAGTCTGAGGGGTAATCGCACTTGCTTTAACCTGCTTGGATCTGGATTGCAGTCTAGGGTGGAGGTCCTGGGGTATGTGTCCAGCTTGCCAGAGCGTGTGGAGACCTCAGAGAGGGCACCCAGCTAATACCTCCGGCAGCTGAGAAAACCCCAGCGGTTGGGACGAAAACTCCCCTGTCTGGTGGCAGAGTCCTACTGTGGCAAAAAGCCCAAAAGTCAAATCATTGAGTGGCAAAATGAGCAGGCAAAGGAAACAAAGCAGACAGAAGATTCCAACATTACACTCCTATTTTGGGGATAAGAAGGAGCAAGGCATGGAACAGGGGGAAATCAGTGAAGTCAGAACTCCTGCATCAAAAGCTTCAAAGGAAAATACAAGCTGGTTACAGGCCATAGAGGACCTTAAGAAGCAGATAAGAGAAGTGGAGGAAAAATTGGGAAGAGAAATGAGAACAATGCAAGAAAATTACAAATTGAGAATCAACAGCCTGACTGAGGAAAATAACACCTAAAAAACAAACTGACTCAAATGGCAAAGGAGGCTCAAAAAGGCAATGAGGAGAAGAATGCCTTAAAAAGTCGAATTTGCCAGATGGAAAAAGAATCTCAAAAGCTCACTGAGGAGAATCATTGCTTCAGAATTAGATTGGAGTAAATGGAAGCTAATGACTTTATGAGAAATCAAGAGGCTGTTAAACAGATCCAAACAAATGAAAGAATAGAAGGCAATGTGAAATATCTCATGGGAAAAACCACTGACCTGGAAAATAGATCCAGGAGAGATAATTTAAAAATTATTGGACTGCCTGAGAGCCATGACCAAAGTAAGATCCTGGAAAGCACCCTCCAGGAAGTTCTCAAAGAAAACTGCCCTGATGTTTTAGAACGAGAGGGCAAAATAGAGGTTGAAAGAATCCACCGATCACCTCCTGAAAAAGATCCCAAAAAGAAAACTCCTGGGAATATTATAGCCAGGTTCCAGAATTCCCAGATTAAGGAGAGAATATTACAAGCAACCAGGAAGAAACAATTTGAATATTGTGGAAAAACAATCAGGATAACCCAGGATCTGGCAGCTTCTACACTGAGGGATCGAAGGGCCTGGAATGTGATATTCCGGAGGTCAAGGGAGCTGGGATTAAAACCAAGAGTCACCTACCCAGCAAAACTGAGTATCATGTTTCAGGGAAAAATATGGTCATTCAGTGGAATAGAGGACTTTCAAGCATTCTTGCTGAAAAAACCAGAGTTGAATAGAAAATTTGACATTCAGATACAAGAAGCAAGAGAAGCATGAGAAGGTAAACAGGGAAAAGAAATCATAAGGAACTTATCAAATTTGAACTATTTTTTTTTTTAAAGCAACTGGGGTTGAGTGGCTTGCTCGGGGTTGCACGGCCAGTTGTTGTTTCTGGTTGTGGTGCTGAGTGTCTGGGCCCGGATTTGATCTGGGTCATCCTGGCACTGGGGCTGGTGCTCTTGCTTGCTGAGCCACCTGGCCAAAGTTGAACTATTAACATTCCTACATGGAAAAACAATAATTGTAACTTATGAAACTTTTCTCAGTAGTTGAAGGGATTAGAAATATATATGTATATGTATATATATATATATGTGTGTGTGTATATATATATATGTCTTTATATGAGGGTATGCGGGCATATGAATACATATGTGAATGTGTGTATATACGTTTACAGGTATACATAGATAGAGGGCACGGGACCAATTTAACAGGAAGGGATGATACTTAAAAGGTGAAATTAAGAGGTGAGAGGAATATAATGAGAGGAGATGGGGAGAGACAGAGTGGGGCAACTATCTCATACAGAAGAGGCAAGGGAAAATGGTTACAATGGAGGGGAAGAATAGGAAGGCAAAAGGGAATGGGTCAACCTTATTCCTATTGAATCTGGCTTGAGGAGGGAGGGAAATACACACTAAATAGGGGATCTAACCCTCCAGGAGAATAGGGGGGGAAGGGGATGTGAGGGGGGATGATGGAAGGGAGGGCAGGCTGGGGGGGAGGGAAGTTGGAAGCACCCACTTTTGAAAAGAGACAGGATCAAAGTAGAGAATAGAACAAGTGGGAGGTGGGATAGGAGGGAGGGAAATATAGTCAGTCTTTTACAATACATCTACTATGTTACTGTTTTGCATTAGCCGCACATGTACAATCTATACTGAACTGCTTGTCTCCCCAGTGGGGGTGGGTGGCAGGGGGGGAAGGGAATGAATCTGGAATTGAAAGTTTTAAAATCAAATATTCAAATATATGTATATATGTGTGTGTGTATATATATATATACTATTATTAATACCATCTTATATGTTATTAAGAAAAAAAAGATATACAGGCACTGGGGCATAGAGATTCACTGGAAAAGTTGAAACGGGTATGGGAGAAAATATGGGAGAGAGCAGACTGGAGGTGGGGATATCCTGTGGGACTGCTGTTTTGGGGGGATGGGTGGGAGAAAAACGGGGAGAAAATTTGCAACTCAAAATCTGGCGGAAACGAATGATGTAAATCAGAAGTTAATAAAGCATTAAAAAAAAAAAAAGAATGAATGGGTTAAAGAACAAATTATATAAACAATAGTTTCATTAAAGACAATCACAGGGGCGGCCAGGTAGCACAGCGAGTAAGAGCACTGGTTCCAGTGTCGGGATGACCTTGGGTTTGAATCCAGGCTCAGACACTTAGCACCCACCCAGAAACACCTGGCCATGTAACCTTGTGCAAGTTACTTAACCCCAATTGCTTTAAAAAAAAAAAAAAGACAATGACAAAATGAGACAACATACCAAAACTTATGGGATACAGCCAAAGTAGTACTTAGGGGAAATTTTATCTCTCTAAACACTTACATTAAAAAAAAAAAAATAGAAAAAGGGAAATCAATGAATTGGACATGCAGTTTAAAAAAAAATTCGAAAAAGAAAAAATTAAAAGTCCCCAATTAATCAGCAAACTGGAAATCCTGAAACTCAGGAGAGATTAACAAAACTGAAAGTAAGAAAACCATTGAACTAATAATTAAAACTAGGAATTAGTTTTAGGGGGAAAAAAATAAGATAGATAAACCATTGATTAATTTAAAAGAAAAATAAATTATCAGTATCAAAATTTAAAAAGGCAGATCCACCATCAATGAAGAAGAAATTAAAGCAATTACTAGGAGCTATTTTTGCCCAATTATATGCCAATAAATCTGATAATCTAAGTGAAATGGATGAATATATACAAAAATATAAGTTGCTCAGATGGAGACAGGGGGAAGCAAAATACTTAAATAACTCAGCTTTTAGAAAAAGATATTGAACAAGTCATAAATAAGCTCCACAAGAAAGAATAAAAGCTGGAACTTGCTTAAGCTCCCACACCAACCACCTCCAATACCTATCAAATATGACTCTAAACAAATTTTAGAGCTACAGAACCCACAAAGTGACAGAGAGAAACAAATATCCCATTGAAGGGAGCCTGGCAGGCTGACAGGAAGGGTCTATCACACCTGGCTGAGAGCTAAGCACAGTCCTGCATGAGCTGCACAGGTCCAGACCTAGGACAGCCTGACCAGTGACCCAGAATGGCTGCAGCAGACTTCAGGAGAGTGAATCACTCGCAGCTGTAGTGGTTTCCAGACTTCTCAACCCATAAACTTCAAAGAGAAAGCAAAAGGTCAGTAGGGAACTCTGTTGGAACTGGGTGACAGAACAGCATGGTCCAGCTCCTGCCCCTGGGATGAGAGGTGGCAGAGGTGCAACAGCTGTAGCTGCTGCCCCATGGCTGCCTCCAGAGCTCCTGGCTTGCAGATTGTAGGGGAACCAAGTGACCATTCAGAGTATTTGCTCTTGCTTTGACCTGCTTGGATCTGGGTTTCAATCTTGGGTGGCAGTCCTGGGGTGTGTGGCCAGTATGCCAGAGCTGGTGGTGGCTGTTGAGAGGGCACCCTCCTCAGACCTCTGACAACATTTGTGAAAACCCCAGTGATTTGGGGCACAGCTGTCTCCACTCTGGAAGCAGAGTTCTACTGTGGCAAAGGGCTCAAAAGGCAAGCAATTGGCTGGCAAGATGAGCAAGCAGAGGAAGCACAATCAGACCACAGAATCCTTTTTTGGGGACAAAAAGGATCAAAACATGGAACCAGAAGAAGAGAACAAAGTCAAAACTCCTGCATCAAAAGCTTCCAAGAAAAATAAGAACTGGTTACAGGCCCTGGAGGAGCTCAAGAAGGATTCTGAAAATCAAGTAAGAGAAGTGGAGGAAAAACTGGTAAGAGAAATGAGAATGATGAAAGAAAGTCATGAAAAGTGAGTCAACAGCCTGCTAAAGGAGACCCAAAAAATACTAAAGAAAGTAACACCTTAAAAATAGACTAACTCAAATGGCAAAAGAGGTCCAAAAAGCCAATTTTCCTAATGAATATTGATAAAAAATTTTAAATAAAATACTAGCAAGGAGATTACAGCAATATATCATACACTATGACCAGGTGGGATTTATACCAGGAATGCAAGGGTAATGCAATATTAGGAAAACTATCAGCATAAATGACCATATCAATAAAAAAAAGTCAATAAAAATCATACAATTTTCTCAATGAATGCAGAAAAAGTATTTGACAAAATATAACACTCATTCCTATTAAAATCTCTAGAAAGCAAAAGGAATAAATGGAGATTTTACTAAAATAAGCAGTATTTATCTAAAACTGACAGCAATTACTATCTGTAATAGGGAAAAACTTAAAACCCTACCAATAAGATCAGGGGCAAGAATGTCCATTATCACCACCATTATCCAATATTGTACTAGAAATGTCAGCTACAGCAATAAGAGAAGAAAAAGAAATTGAAGGAATTAGAATAGTCAACAAGGAAACAAACTATCATCTTCACATATACTTGGAGAATTCCAGAGAAACAACTAAAAAAACTACTTAAAATAATTAACAATTTCAGCAGTCACTGCAAATAAAATAAACCCACATAAATCTATTTTATATATTACCAAAAACAAGTCCAGCAGCAAGAGATAGAAAGAGAAATTCCATTTAAAATACTTGTAGACAACATAAAATACTTGGGAAATCTACTTGCCAAGACAAACCCAGGAACTAAATAAAGTCAGATCTAAACAACTGAAGGCAGGCTGAGTCAATATAATAAAAATGACAATTCTACCTAAATTAACATACTTATTCAGTGCTATACTAATCAAACTACCAACTAAATATTTACATAAATATATATAATAAATATATATTTATTTATATAAATTTTATAGAGCTAGAAAAAAATCATAACAAAATTCATCTGGAATAACAGGTCAAGAATTTATTTCAAGGGAATTATTTTTTTTAATTGAAAGAAAGGTGGCCTAGCCATATCAGATCTCAAACTATATTACAAAGTGTTAATCATCAAAACAATCTAGCTACTAGCTAAGAAACAGAATGATGGATTGGTGGAATAGATTAGGTACACAATACACAATACAAAACAACCAAAGTAAATTTGTATTTGATAAACACAAAGATCCAATTTTTGGGACAAGAACTCACTATTTGACAAAAATGCTGGGAAAACTGGAAAGCAGTTTGGCAGAAACTAGGTTTATATCAACACCTCACACCACATACCAGATAAAGTCAAAATGGTTAAAGATTTAGACAAAAAGGGTGATACCATAAGCATATTAGGGAAGCAGGGAATAGTTTACCTGTCAATTCTGTAGACAATGGGACAATTTAGTACCAAACAAAAGAGAACATTATAGGATATAAAATGGACAATTCTGATTACATCAGACTTAAAAAAAAAAAAAGTAAAATGACCTCTCTATACAAAAATATTTATAGCAGCTCTTTTTGTAAAGACAAAGAGTTGGAAACTGAGGGGACACCTATCAATTGGGAAATGGCTGAACAAGTTGTGGTATATAATTGTGATGGAGTACTATTATGCTATACAAAGCAAAGAGCAGGATGCTTTGAGAAAAACCTGGAAAGACTTAAATGAACTGATGCAAAGTTAAGTGAGCAGAAGCAGAATACAGTATACAGTAACAATAGTATCACACCACGATAAACTGTGAATAACTTATTTTTAGTAATATTAAGATCTAAGATAATTCTGAAGGAACTATGATGAAAAATGCTACCTCCACTTTCAAAGAAAAAACTAATGAAATCTGAATGCAGATCAAAGTATACTGTTTTTGTAATTTTCTTCATTGGGGGGGGTTTCCTCTGTGTGTTCTTTCACAACGTGACTAACATGGAAATGTTTAGCTTGATTGCACATGTATAGCCTTTATCAAATTGCTTGCCTTCTCATGAGGTGGGAAAGCAGGGAAGATGGGAGAGAATTTGGAACTCGAAATTGTAAAAAAAAAAAAAAAGTTGAAAATAATTTTTACATGTAATTAGAAAAAAATAAAACATTAAAACTTTTTTTTTAACCCACATAACTTAAATTACTTATTATTACTCCCATTTTATAGATAAGGTAGGTAAATTGATGCTTTGCAAGATGGCAAGTATTAACAAACAGGATTCAGGGGTGGCCAGGTAGCACAGTAAGAGCACCAGCCCCAGAGTTGGGATGACCTGGGATCAAATCCGGGCTCAGGCACTTAGCATCCACCCAGAAACACCTGGCCGTGTAACCTTGAGCAAGTTACTTAACCCCAATTGCTTAGGGGCGGCCAGGTGGCACAGTGAGTAAGAGCACCAGCTCCAGTGTCGGGATGACCTGGGATCGAATCTGGGCTCTGATACTTAGCACCACACCCAGAAATAACTGGCCGTGTAACCTTGAGCAAGTTACTTAACCCTAATTGCTTCAAAAAAAAAAAAAAAAGAAACAGGATTCAAACCCAAGTCTCCCCTGACTCCATGTCAAGCATTCGTTCACAAAGGTTAGCAATGGTAGAAGTGAATGGTTTATGTTTCAAAAGTTCATTTGAATATTGGTTATTTTTAAATTCAGAACGTGCTTTCCTATAGAATGTCAATTTTAGGTTCCCAGATTCACCTAAACAAAGTGTTTAGCCACCAATGGAGTTGAAATACAGCAAAACCACAATATTTTTAAATGTTTTTATAACGCTAATTTTTTAAAACTTTAAAAACTATTTTGAATTCAAGTTTCTTAAGTGGATGCCTGTACTTGAGGAAAAAAAAGGAGTCTTATTAGGGAAGAGCAAGAAATAAATGGAGACTTTCGTAAAAATTCCAAAAGTGACTTCTCTGCACTTTTTGAAGGGTCAAAAATTTATGGTCAACAGGTATATCTAATTTAATTCAAATTAGGTTTTCTTTCCCTAGCTATCTAAGTATCAGCAGCACTTCTTGTATGCTTATCAGTCACGATTAGGATCGTTTATTTTTGCTATTCTCAAATAGAATAAAGAGAAAGGAACAAAAACTTTTCCTAAGATTTTTTTTCACAGTTGAGCAAATTTACAACAGAGGAAAAGGAATAAGAAAATGAGGGATGGTAAATTATGAGAAAAAGATTGCTTGAAGTGGAATTAATTGAATTATGGATGGAAAAAAAGACTAAAAAAAGATGCACAGGGAGTACACACTATTCTTTTGAAGTAGAAGAGACAAGGCTCAACACTTCCCCTGCTCTGATTACCAGCTGGTCTCACTAGTCCTTGTAGAGAGGTAGAAAGGGAACCTGTCTTTAGGATGGGGTAGGAAGAGAGATGAATGAGAGGGGTGGAAGAGGCTGAGCATCACTGTAGCTAACTGTTCATATGTATTCAATGAGGGGCTATATTCAGAAAGCCATCCAAATCTAAGTTTAAAATTGTCTTTTCTACCTAAAGTTAATTTCATTTTGTAAATAAATCTCTCCTCACCTAGAATATTACATCTCCATGTGCCCTTCAGACATCTCGAACTTGATGTCCAGTAGACATTTCAAACTCAGAATGTTCAAAAAAGAACTCTTTTTCCCTCAATCCTCCCCTCCTTCCCTATTGTTACAGAAGGCTACACATCCTCCCAGTCTCACCACGTAGGAGTCATCCTGGATTCCTCACTACCTCTCACTCCTCATATCCAAATGAGTGCCAAGGTCTGTTGATTTCACCTTTGCAATCTCTCTCAAGTATGCCACCTTTTCTCCTCCAACACTGTCACCTCTCCAGTATAGGCCTTCATCACTTCATGCCTGGATTACTGTAATAGCTTGCTAGTGTATCTGCCTGCCTCAAGCTTCTCCCCACGCCACTCTATCCTCCTCTAAGCCACTAAAATGATTTTCCTAAAAAGCAGTTCTGATCATTTCACTACCTCATTCAATAAACTCCAGCGGCATCTTATTACGTCTGGGATCAAATACAAAATGCTCCATTTGGCATTCAAAGTCCTTCATAACCTAACCCCCTCCTATTTTTCTGGTCTTCTTATACCTTAACCCCCCCCCCCACTCCAACGCCAGCCTCCTAGCTGTTCCACCAACAAGACATGCCATCTCTCAGCTCTGACTGCTCCCTTGCTTTCTCTCCTTGCTCCAACTACTTACTTCCCTGGCTTCCTTCAAGTCCAAACTAAAATGCCACACTCCATAGGAAACCTTCCCTTCTCCAACCCCTCTTAATTTTAATGCTTTCCTTCTTTTAAGTATTTAATTGTTATACAGCTTGCTTTGTATGCATTTGTTTGAATGCTATCTCCACCATTAGAAGGCAGGGGCTATCTTCAGCCTCTTTTTATCTCTGGTGCTTAGCACAGTGCTTGGCAGCCACTTAATAAATGTTTAATGGATTGAGGTGAACTGAATAAATACCAAAGAAATAACATGCTCTTCCATAGAGGCCTAGAAAATTCTAATTTTTTAATTAAGCCAAGTTATGGCACTAAAATATGCAATAAAATATATCAAAAGGCAATTCTGTGTCTATAGAATTTGATACTGAATTTTTGCCTTTGAATTTTATATACATGGATCATAAGTCAAAGATAATTTACGGATAAACTTTTAAAAAAGGTTCTACAAAGTACCTGGCATTTTAAAGTGGAATTTTAAATAGCAAAGGAGAAACTTGTATGGTACTTTCACAATTTTTAATAAAAAAAAAGAATCAGATAGGGGCAGCTAGGTGGCACAATGAATAGAGCACCAGCCCTGGAGTCAGGAGGACCTGAGTTCAAATCTGGCCTCAGATACTTAATACTTACTAGCTGTGTGACCTTGGGCAAGTCACTTAACCCCAACTGCTGTGCCCTCTTCCCTCCAAAAGAAGAAAAAAAATATCAGATAACTTCAAATCTGACATATCTACATTTCACTGTATTCTCCACATTCAAATGGACTAAGTAAGGGACATAAAGACATACCAGTGTTTGGAGGTGGAGGTTTATTGTGTATCCACTTAACTACTTTTATGCCATTCTGTGCAGTAACAATATTTACTCCAGGAACACAGGTGATGAGATGTTCCAAGGGAACTCCACCTTGATCTTCCTGTACCACTTCTAGATCACTGAACTCTGCAGTGTAGCAATCTGGGAAACTACAATGAAACAGACAAAACTTAAGAATCATTGAGAAGTAAAATAAATTAAAGCTCTCCTAGTGATCTATCAATCCCATGTAAACAAAACACTACGCAAACTATAAAGGAATATAGAAATAACACAGGAACGTCATCATGTGATCTTGAAATTAGTAATAAAAATCTCATCAATGAAACAAGACATGCTCTAATTGTTCAGGTCATGTTTTCCCCAGCCGTAGTACAAGGAAATCTTACTCCACTGTAGAGCTCCTTCATTTAACCACGCTAAGCGTAGGCTAAGTGACAAAGCAAGACAAACTACCAGGATGCAGAATTTCACTGCACTTGGCAAGGAGAGACCCTCTGCCAAGTTTCAGTACAAAGGGGAACAGAAAAATCATTTTACTCTAGTAGTGACATTCAAAATTATTCACCTCAGTAACGGCACAGTGCCCTCATGTGTTTGTAGAAGACTATGAACCTGGGGTGCAAATGTCTTCAGAGAGAGTATAACATAAGGAATCTTGTATGAATCTGGATCAAATTCATGTTCACTAAAGTAAAGAAAAAGTATTTAGTTGTCTAGTTATGTTTTAGCAAACCAACTATAACAATTATTTCTTTAGAATAAAACATTTATAGCAGGATGAATTTTTTAAAAAAGATTCTTGGCGGTGGCTAAGTGGCACAGTGAATAGAGCACCAGCCCTGGAGTCAGGAGGACCTGAGTTCAAATCCAGCCTCAGACACTTAACACAAAATTAGCCATGTGACCTTGGGCAAGTCACTTAACCCCAAATGCCCTACCTGCCCCCCTCCAAAAAAAAAGCAAAAAAAAAAAATAAAGATCCTTGATGGTCTACCTGAAATCTTTATTGGAGTAGTGCTGCTTGCAGACAGGTTCATGATATTCTAGTTCTTCAAATATAATTGGACTACAATTAGCTGATGAACCATCATGTGACTGGGAAGACCCTAATGGGCTCTGTCGGGCCTGGCTACTAGGTAGCAGACACACCAACCGCCCGTTGCTTTGATCACGGATTGTTACTGTGTCTGTTAATTTATATAGGTCTGACACACTCAATTTGTGTCCAAATCTAAATAAGAAAGGATAAAAATAAGTACAGATTTTAAGTATACAGTTCAAAAAACTGTTCTCAATACCATATAGAAAAATTCACCAGTTTGAGTAACTTAACACAGATAAGGAAAAAAACCTAGTTTCTACATTATTGCCATATTCATTAATAGAAAATTGAGTTTGTTAAACACAGAATCCTTTTAAAAAGCAATTTCAATAAGTAGTAAATTTCAGTCAACTTACTTTTTTTCATAGACATCTGTAAACTTACACAAAGGCAAGCAACAAGCAGGAGCATCTTGAAGAATGGATACCGTTTCTGAGCTTTAAGCATAAAAAATTAGAAAACATTTTTCTACAACTTGTTCAAAACTATTTTTGTAAACAGATTACAAATTATCAATAAAATTATTCCCACGATGAATCTAAGCTCCTGAAGTTCTCCAGAATTTTTAAAACAATGATTTGGGAACCAAAGAATAAAGTGAAGTTACATATTGTAAATTTTATAAAATGCAATCAGAAAGATGCCCTATTTTATTAGAAAGTAAAATTGAGAACAAATAGCATTAGCACTGCCTAATAATGAGGGTCACACTTCAATAGATGCATTAGATTTCATGTGAATTAGAATTGCTAGTTCAGAAGACCATGCTTTAAAATAATTTATCAATGACAAAACCAGTTTAAGACAAAAAAGGACTACTGATGTTTTAAGCAACTTAGCTCTTAGAGAAAATGATATTTAACTAGTTACCCAAATAGATCACAGAATCACAGATCCTAACAATAACCAAATCTCCTATTCCATACCAATCAAGCAATCAACAAGCATGTATTAAGCACCTGCTGTGTGCCAGGCATATTACTTATTAAGGGGATAAATCATCATCAAAACAACAAAAATAGTATCAAAGCTAGCATACAGAGAGAGCTTTCAGTTTCAGAAAACACTTTACAGATGTTATCTCATTTGATTCTCACATCAACCCTGAAGTAGGTGATATACTTTCTTTAAAGATTAGGAAACTGAAGTTGAAAGGTGATGTGACTTGGCCGGTATTACACAGTTACTAAGTTCCTAAGCCATCTCCATGCCTTAAGCTTCTCTCCTTTACAGAGTAAGATGCCAATGTGATTTTTCACAAGTGTCTATCTAAGTCCTGCTTCCTACTTGATAAACTCTAAAAGCTCTCTATTGCCTCTAGGACAGAAATCCCTCTGTGTGTTGGTTTTTTTTTTTTTTAAGCAATTGGGGTTAAGTAACTTGCTCAAGGTTACACAGCCAGTTATTTCTGGGTGTGATGCTGAGTATTTGAGCCCAGATTCAATCCCCAGGTCATCCCGACACTGGGGCCGGTGCTCTTACTCACTGAGCCACCTGGCCACCCCTCTGTGTGGTTTTTAAAGACCCTTTAGAATATGGCCCAGTTCTATTTTCCAACCTCATCATAAATTACTCCCCTCTTCACACTATTACAGTCTCTAGCCAAACAAGCTTTCTCATTATTCTCACACACAGTACTCCATTTCCCTACTCTCTTTGCTGCCTGAAATGCACTTCCTTTTCCCTTACATACCCCTTCTACCTCACATATCCTTCAATTCCTTCAAAACAGCTTAAGCGTCTTCAAGACAAAGATTTCTCTGACTGCTGGTACCCTCGAATACTAGACTTGAGGTAAGGAAGCTTTTTGGGGGGAAGATAATGGGTTCTGTTTTAGACATGCTAAATTTGAGATGTACATGGGACATCCAGCTTGAAATGTCCAAGAGGCAGTAAGTGATAGAGCTCAGGAGAGAGAATGGGTCTAGCTCTATAATCTAGGAGTCATTTGTATAGAGATAATTAAATCCTGAGGTGTTGATGAGGTCACCAAGAGAGAAAATCTAACAAGAAAAGAAAAGATGGCCTACAACTACAGAGGGCATAATATAGATGCGAATGAACGAAAATTTTCCTAATATAAAAAAATTTACATTGGTGATTCTGTTAGAATCAAAACTGTTAAAAACTAATTTTCTCTATAATATGAACTTAAAAGACAGAATATAAAGCTAGATGGGTGTTATAGAGAAGCTATATTTAATATATGAGATATGATACCACATATGGATGATTTCACTGTTTCTTCACTAGTTTGGAAGTAAAGATTTTCAAGTCCTTGCTTTTAAAGTTTGATTTCATTTTTCTATCTTTTTAAAGCATCTAATCTGTACACATTAGATGATGTTACTTTATTTATTAGTGCTTACCACAGTTAAATTGTACTTCTTAAAATGAATGACCTTAGAATTATAGACTTGAACAAGGATGGAAAAATATTTCTAATGAATTAATTTATAAGTAATCAAGTATTACCATACATTTAAAACAGCTGGGGAGTAAAGCACTGGAAGACTTGAGTTCAAATCCAGCTTCAGTTACCAACTAGCTGAATGAACCTGGACAAGTCACTTAACTACTCTCAGTCTCAATTTTCCCATCAGTAAAAAAGGAGATAATAATACTACCTACTTCACAGGGTTGTTGTGAGAATCAAATGAGATAACCTTATTAAAGTTCTCTGAAAATCATGATGCACTATATAAATACTAGCTACGAAGCAGTTGATGGAATCATTTTATAACAAGGTCAAAATTTTTTCTCCTATAGTAGTTTTTTGTTTTCATTTTTTTTTTTTTACCTTAGCAAAGACAATGATTTGTTAGCAGTTCCAGTGGCTAAAGAGACCTGGATCCTTTTGCTGCCAATTTTATATCTATGAAGATTATTCACAGCAATGATTGCTTCCTGCAAGTTTTCCATCTGAACAATAGCTTTTAGCTGATAATCTGTATGAGGGCTGAGCTCTATGTTCTTCACCTAAAACAGCAAAAAGCAAAACTGTCTAAGCTTCTTGTCACAGAACTCTAACACAGCAAAGCCTGATTTCATTAAGACAGGTTTTAAAAGCATGGTGTTATAGTAGGGATTTTCTTGTCCCATAATTATCTGTAGCACACTTTGTTTCAGTTCTCAGGACCACAGAACTCTAGACAGCTAAAACAGGGTGAACTTTAGGGACGCAAGTCAAGATCACGAGATCTAAAGGTCACAGGTACCAAACTCAGAATAGAAACATTCATGGCATCTTCTCCTGACTTCAAAAATACCAGAAAGATGTAGATCAAAAACAATAACTGGTGTGTTGTTAGCAAGCTGTACCTAAAAACAGGACACCAGATGGGCCAATATACTAATATAAAGAAATTATAACAATTCTAAGGCAATCTCGGTTTTATATTTTAGTAGTTATTAAGAAATACTATCCATTTATATTTTAAAGTGTCATTTAATCCAGCCCCATGATCCTGGTAAGTGCTCCTGACTTACTCCCTTGGGGAAAATAACGAAGATTATCTCTGTAGCTCCATATTCTGTGGTTTGAAGAAAACCAGAAACAAAAAGTACTGGGCTTAATTTCCATTTTTTAATTTATAATAACAATTTAATGCTTTATAATACTGAGAATGATCTTATGTATTGAATTAGGTTTCACTGAACTCCTAAAACTATACGAACTCCTAAATGCTACACGAAAAACACTTAAACCACTACATTTGCTACACTAAACTTAAAACTCATTTAGCAAAGGAGACAAAGAACTAAACAAGGCAAAAATACAAAAATAATGCTAAGAAAAATTTTGAGAAATTACCTTGCCATGCCTAGAGAAGGCTTCTTGCATAACTTGCTGTATTTCTTTTCGAGACAATCGGTAGTCAATATTACTAATCTGAATATCAGTACCATTTGCAAATGGGTCAGGGCAGTCTGTGCTGCTAGGATTTGTAATGCTGAAAGTAAGTGGAGATGCTCTGTTCAAAAGGTTTGGAGATACACTCCTGCTTAAAATAAAAGTATATGAAAATATTATACCAATTGTAATAATTGTTTTAAAGTTTCACTGTACAAATGGCCCTTTAAAAAATTTTCTTTGTTTAAAAATTCTATGCATAATTATACTTATTTTCAGAATAACTGTACTATTTGCTGACTTCTAATTTAAATTGTTAAGGGTGTTAAATATTCTTAGCTTTAAGAATTTTTGTGGCATAGTAGATAAGGTATTGATCTTGAGTCAGGAAACCTTACTAGTTGTGCTATAATGTCACTTAACCTCTCAGAGTCTGCTTCCTCAATCTGCAAAATAAGGCTATTTGTCCCAGCTACTCCAAAAGTTGTTTTCTGAGAAAAACATTTTTAAACCTTAAAGTACTAAATAAATACATTATTATTATTATTATTATTATTATTAAAGAAAAGTAAACATGATAATGAGGGATAGTTCCTTTTAGATACTCTCATCAAATTAAAGTTTAAAATTTGGCATATGAAAATGCCATCTAAACATTAGGATTTCATTTATTCTCTTTCCAGTCTATCTGAATATGTTTTATCACAAGTCTTCTCCCTGTAGAGAAAAATCTTAAAACCTACTTTATGGATTCTCAGAGATCTCTAGAATATTTCTGCCAATTATCTTTTCTGAATTAAAAAAAGTCAAGGGGTGGCTAGGTGGCTCAGTGAGTAAAGCGCTAGCCCCAGAGTCAGAAGGACACGAGTTCAGTTCCGGCCTCAGACACTTAAACCCACACACAAAAAAACTAGCTGTATAACCTTGGGCAAGTTACTTAACCCCAATTGCCCTCCAAAAGGAAAAAGAAAAGTCAAATAATACATTAATTTGAATTCTTGTGATATGTTTAGTTTTGTGGCCTCTTCAGACCATAAGATACCCAAAGACCACTTGATTTAAATTTAGAAAACTCAACAAAACTAAGTATGGCAACTGGAAAAGAAAAAAGGCCATATGAATGTTAACAAATTCAGAATGGGACAGAGAACAAATATAATTTTTGTTTGGCTCTACTTTGACAAACTTCATTATAACATGTTATGGATTTAATTTGCAGTTTTATTCCTTATTTTGCATGTTTATTTAATCATTTTGTCTGATAATTTATAATAGTGACTGTATCTGTGATTTCATTTTTTTTATGGGACTCCCAAATAAGGAAATCTCTCTCTACCAATGCAAGTTGTCATTCTTTGCAGCTTAGTCTTAAGGAATTGTTTAGAGCACAGAGAGGGTAAGTCAATGGTAGAACTTGAATCTAGGTCTTCCTGGCTCCAAGGCCAGCCATCACAATGTCTTTTGACATCACAATGTCTAATTTACTGAATTTATAATAAAAATTAGAAAACAAACACAGCTGTTTTGAGTCTCTGAAGTCCTAAATTAATTAGTTATTATAACTAATCTTTGCTGAATTAACACAACCAGCAGTGATCTGGTTCTAGGTCAGGTTTCCTCAGCAGGGCCATAATGACCAATAGTAAATTCATGGCAGATTTCTCAGCTGCAGGCACATTCTCCTTTATCTCTGGCTAGCAGTCTTAATTAAATCCCCTCTCTCAGTTGTTAGACAAAATCTTCAGTGGAGAGCAGAGCACAGTTGTACCATTCTCATTCCACAATACCACTGTCGACTTCCTTCCTAAAGGTTCTTCACAAGTTGAGGACCACTGATCCATGATCTAGCTCTACTCACAAAAGAAAAGTAATTATAGAAAATTATCAAAAATCACTATTTTCCCCTTGGGATCTATGTATATATGATAATAGTGTACTTTTAACCAAATGTAGATTAACATTTCCTATAATTTCCCTTGCCATAAATTTTCAAATACAAAAAAAATCCCCATGAAAAATCTAGACACTCATATGTAAAGCTGGTTTTTACCTAGAAGACCAATTCTGAGACACAAGCAAAGGACTGAGTTGCCTTGATGTAGTCAGCTTGCTAAAAGCAGATGGATAACTGACTTGGAACATAATCTCCTCTTTATCTTTTTTCTCTACAGGTGAACTGGTAATACTTCGGTTACTAGGGTTCTCTTTCCTAATTTGAAAAAATAGAAAAAGTGAAGATGAGAAGAAAAGTTGTTTTGTGCTATAATAAATTAATTCAATTTTTAAATAAAGTAACTTCACATACTTCTGACAGTTTTTATAAACAGATTCTGCCGTTCCTGAAGTTTTAGCTGTCAGAGTTTCAGCACTTGCAGCACGAGAATTATTTTGTGGAGAAGGTGTATCCATCCTTAGCTGATCCTGCTGGTGGTGTTCACTGTTTTTATTATTTGTATTAGATTCAATTCGGCATAGTTCCTTTAAAAAATAAAAAGACAATATTGCTTAAAATACAGAGGTCACCGGGTCTAAGGTACAGAAGTCTTGTCAGTGTTGTAGAGAACCAAGGTCAAAGAGGAAATACAGAGAAACTTTAAAAGTTAAGCTGTCAGAATCACCTGTAAACTCTTAATGTCAGTACTCTTTGCAGCAGACCCAAGACTTGCTTGTAACCCTTTTCCAGGCATGACTTTGGCACTGGCAGATTGTTCAGTTCCATCTCTGACTGGGCACAGCCTTAGATTCTTGTTGACCTTTTTGGGAGATTTTGCTTTATCAGCAATAGTGTTTGGACTCTTTATCTCACTAAGTTCTTTATTCTTGGGAGTAAATGACACGATAATTCTGTTGCCAAAAACATCTTCATTTTCCATTCGCTTTTGGGCGCGTTCTGCACTTTCTTGGTTCAAGAAGCGCAGAATGGCACTGCTCCTGGAAAGGCTGAGCACTTTGCCACCACAGTTGTTTGACAGGCATCTGAGGCGGTTGCTAACACTTTTGCTATCTCTGTTTGTTGGTAGATTATACACATAGAGCAAAGTGTGGCACTGCTGCAAAAGACAAAAGATTAAGTTTCATCAAGCCAATTATAAACAATCATTTAGAAACCAAGGAAACAAGTCTTCAAGTCATAACTGATAATGAAAGGGCATGACAAGAAAAGGGGGCACATTACCCAGTATCAATAGCTTTTACTATGACACATAGTAAGAGATTTCTGAATTTATCAATTCTATCAGAATACATGACATCTAAACTGGCATTTGACAAAGTCTCTATCACTGCAGACAAGATGGAGAGATTAATGTTAAATTACTAGAAACAAAAGAATACAAAGAATAATCATCAATATCATAATGATGTTAAATTAGAGGGAGGTTTAGCCCTTGGGCTCTGTGCCATTTAGCATTTTTATCAAAGACTTAGATAAAGGCATACATAGCATACTCATTAAATCTTTCAGATGACACAAAACTGGGATAGCTAACACATTAGCTATCCTGACAAATACAGTCAGAATCCAAAAAGATCTTGAAATAGTATAGCACTAACCCAAATTATTAATAAGATGAAATTTTTGAGGTAAATATAAGGTCCTACACTTGGGTTCAAAAAAATCAATTTTGTAAGAACAAAATGGAAGAGGTAAGGCTAGAAAACAATTTATGAGAAAAACACCTAGCAGTTTTAGCTGACCAAAACTGAGTAATACAACGCAGCTGGAAAAAGCTAATACCATCTAAGGATGCAATAAGAGAGGCATAATCTGCAGAATGAAGGTGATTAGGGTTATGTTGTACATTGCCTGGTCAAACCAAATATGGAGTATCTGATCATTCTGGTAAAAAAAAAAACATTTTAAAGACATTAATAAAACACTAATAGTATATGGAAAAAGCAAAAGGCAGAAAGAAAGAGAGAGATAGAAAGAGAGGAAGAGAGAGAAGGGAGAAAGAGAGGAAGGAAGGGAGGAAGGAAGGGAGGAAGGGAGGGAGGGAGGGAGGAAGGGAGGAAGGAAGGAAGGAAGGAAGGAAGGAAGGAAGGAAGGAAGGAAGGAAGGAAGGAAGGAAAAAGAGAGAAGAGAGCTCCTCAAAAAGATAATTTAAAAGATGCTCAAAAAATTATGATAAAGGGCACAAAATCTGAACTGCTCTGCACCTTTGGCTGGGAAATGATTTGACAGGCAATTGAGCAAATGAATATCAAAGTGTCCTTTAAAGATCTGAAGTCCTACGTAAACCTAAAATAATTTCCAATCCAAAGTTTGATAGTCTCCATAATTTAATATTGTGATATAATTAAAAGATTCTTAAGTCTCTCTCACACACACACATCCACTTACTGGCATTTTTAGTGGCAATCTTGGGGGCAAGTCTGAAATGAACTCTTCAAATCTGATAAGCTCATGAGCATGATGCAGTAGTGCTTCAGAGGCCTGGTTTTTATGTACCAAAATAATATGGAAACCATGCCGGTGCCTCAAGTCACTAAGTTCCAATGCAAAATTGACATCAGCTGAAAGAAAAAAAGTATTCCCTCTCAATATTAGAAAATGTGGTACACAATTCTACTAATATTCATTGAAGAAAAAGAACCAGCTATAGAAATGAATGTGAACTTTCTTCCAAAATCCACTTTTTTAAAGCACATAAGCACAAACAAAAACCTCCTATAATTTAAAATCTTCCAACCAAAGGGCTGCACAAAACAATTCCTCCTTTAAACACAAACTTATACTATATGTGGCATGGCAAAATATGTTAGGTTTGTGAAAGGGCCCCACGAACTTGTTTTCTTGAGATATCCTATTTTCCAGAGATAAAGTCCCCCTGAACTAACTTAACAGTGATCCTTTAAGTTTCAAGTAAACTATGAGTTCCTCATTTGGTGCCCCACCCCCTTATAGTTCTATTATTTATAAGGTTGGAACCACATGTTGCCAGCTGGTTTTCACCATATGAACTAGTTGTTAGAGAAGTAAATTTTGAAACTTGTATTGAAATCTTGTATTGAGCTCTGTTTTGCAAAAGATTTTAATAGAAACATTTAAGAAGTCTTTAAAAATAATCTGGAATCAGAGAGGAAATTTATTGAAGTGGTGACCCTGAGGACAGGGCATTTTCCAGAGTGCCCCAAGAAAAGATGTCAGACAACTTCATGGGACATTTAGGATCCAAGATGAAATGTGCTGATTGAAAGGGCACTGGGGAGCTTTAATGTGTGTTAATGCTGATGTTCGTTATGGTGCTGCTTTGGCTTTTTGTTTCACTGTTGTGAATTTCTCCTCTGAATCAGTCCCTGATTTTAAGTGTGCTTATTCTGGCTTGTACTGTGACTGGTCAATGATTCTGATCCCACTTTGTACTTGGAACCATTCTGTAACACCCCCAATGTTGTAAATTGCCTGAGCCATGTTTCTTTGTCTCTAAACTTGGTCCAGAAATTCTGGCTCCCTGGAGGCCTAAGCTCACAGTGGCTTGAGCTGTCCTTCAGGGGTTAGGGCTCTTGTTAGCTTTTTATTTGTTACCCTTTATCTTTGTGAAGTACTTTTTTACCTTAACCTTCAGATGTTCTTCCCAAGTACTGCCCAAGATGTTTTATGAGTGTTCTCTCTGTGGTCACTGGCATACCCAGGGGTCACCTTGACCAGTGTGAGGGGATAGGAAGGGGCTCCCAAACTTATTTTCTTGAGTTGCCCTGTTTTCCAGAGATGAAGCTCCCCTGAACTAACTTAACAATGATCTTTTGCAACTGAATTCTATTAAACTTTCTGTGCCTTTGAAGCTAAGCTTTGCTATAGTCAGTCTACCCAGACTGGTAAACTGTTGGTATAGTTGGGACCTTAATGAATAAACAGACCATCCTCTCTTCATGGGCTAGCATTTCCCAAAGAGGAAGAAGAACCAACTCACTCTCACTACCTACCTTCCCCTTCTCTCTACCCTTGGGGAGGAGATTAGTCCCTTTCCCCTCCCTTCCTATTTCCCATTTTTGCTATAACTTAAATGCCCAGGGTTTTCCCTGCATAGCTGGACTCCTTTGTATTTGGTATAAGGGAGCTCTATATGAATGTTCATTTCTCTTATAAGAAATCCAGTTTCAGGGGCAGCTAGGTGGTGCAGT
Organism: Petaurus breviceps papuanus; assembly: GCF_028583685.1. Classification (NCBI taxonomy): domain Eukaryota; kingdom Metazoa; phylum Chordata; class Mammalia; order Diprotodontia; family Petauridae; genus Petaurus; species Petaurus breviceps. Next base: position 13,814,732 of record NW_027185616.1, read on the forward strand.
GAACAGAGCACTGGCTCTGGAGTCAGGGGGACCTGAGTTCAAATCTCAGACACTTAACACTTACTAGCTATGTGACCTTGGGCAAGTCACTTAAACCCCAATTGCCCTTCCTTCTCCCCTCCAAAAAACAAAAACAAAAAAACAAAGAAATCCAGTTTCTACGTATATCTTATGAAGTCGTAATTTTTGGTTAACAGTTTCGATACTACAAAAGCAGCAAATTTCAATATGTATACTCTAAATCTTATATTTCATTTCTCATATTACAGTATGATATAAAATTATAGAATATCAACTCAATTACAGAGGTAGATAATTCCATTTGCTATTATAAGCAGTTCTTTCGGGAAATACAGAGTTAGAAAACTTGACACTCTGAAGCTCTTAAGTAATACTAGATTCAGAATCAAAACTAAAAATGTAATGATAATAAACCTGGTCCTAACATACTGAAAAGTAGAAAAGAAATGAATAAAAATATCTAGTCTAAAGCTTCTTAACTTTTTTGAGGTCATGGAATCCTGTAGGTAGTCTGGTGAAGTCTATGGATCCCTTCTCAGAATGTTTTTAAATGTGGAAAAGACACCAACTTAGGGAACCAAATTATAATGAAATACAATTATCAAAATATTAAAAACAAGTTCACAGATTTGAACCCAGATCTTCCTAGCTCCAAGTCTAGTACTATCCAACACTGCCCAGTGAAAAATATTTTTTTTTCAATCAACAAAAGATTTATTATCTAATATTGAAGGGGAATATAGGAGGTAGACAAAAAAGACTTGCCCCTTCATCAGGAAAATAATTAATTGGAGAGATAATGAGACCCAAGGTTAATTACTTCAGAATAGACACCATTTTCTGCTATAATGAGGCTTCAATTTAGTAAGCATCAAGATTTATTACATATTCCTTTTTGGCCATATTTTATTTTATAAATTTTTAGATTCCAAAGTAATCCATAACCATTACCATAGAGTAAGTTTAACTTAACCTTGCAAATACGTTGACACAAACTTACTAGATACAAGAACCACAGTGGCTGGTGCAGTGTGAGTATCTGCAAATCTTCTGAGACTCTGTCTGAGTTTATCATCAGCAGCATTTTTTGCAGTAGCATTGATATGTGCAACTGTCACCTACATTATTCATAAGAACAACAAAGTGAAGATTAAGCTCTATTATAGCTGCCCATTACCTTTTAATCCTTAAGGAAGAAAATTCATGTTATTCTTTAATTGCCATTTTAACATGGAAAAACATAAATTACAAACAGCTTTCAATTAATTATATTTATCTTATATTGTTTTGAATTATCTACATATATTACTACTAATTTTCCTTCCTTTGATCACCTTTTGTTATTCTTTCACTTTATTCTTTAATTCTTATATCTGAGGATGGACAGAAGGAAAATAACAAAATCTGAGACAAATTTATTAAGCAACTTTGGTTAAAATATGCGGACAGTGGCAAGGATTTGAAACTACGGTTAAAATTAAATCTGTGGAATATACTCTTACAGTTAGTAATCACTTAAGAAATTATGACAATGGAATGACAGCAGAGGGCAGAAGAGGAAGGATGGGAATAGACAGACTCCTAAAATACTTTTGTATTTTTTATGTCAAAGTTATAAGGTTCATATAAAGCATTCTCTCTTATTTGATTCCCTGAACCTTAACTCCAACACACAAAAAATAGCAACAGTGAAGCACATAAATATACCCTCTAACAGGAAAAGTTCTACTTCCAGAGGTTGTCCAGCATCATAAAGGATATACAAGTAGGAATTTCAGCAGATGTTTAATAGAAATGTAATCTTAGATAATCTAATGATTCACAAAGCCTCCATTATTCAAAAGAACCTAGTATTTTAAAAAGTGCATTAATTTTTTTCATTAGGTAGTGGTTATTACCCAGCACAAAACTAAAAACATCACCTTGAAAAAAAAACACAATAAATAGCTTGAAGGAGTAACTATCAGGGGAGCTGACCTGCTGAAATGACTGCTAAGATATTTTAAAATGTCATGTAATGCCTTTTTAGTTTTGATTCTGTGAATATTCATTCACCTAAAGCTCTCAAAGTAACAATAATATTAACAATGGCACAGTTATTGAATACTTTAAAGTTTACAAAACATGTGAGGTACTTCATTTCATTTGAGCCTTACAACAACTCTATGTGGTTGATAATTATCATTATCTCCATTTAGAGAGGTTAAGTGACAACCCAGAGTCATGCAGGCTAGTAAGTAACAAAGGTGAGATTTGAATCCAGATCTTCCTAGCTCTAAGTCTAGTACTATCCAACACTACCCAGTAAAAAATATTTTTTTTTCTCAATCAACAAAATATTTATTATCTACTAAATGAAGGGGAATACAGGAGGTAGACAAAGAAGACTTCCCCCTTCATCAGGAAAATAATTGGAGAGATAAGGCAACCACATGAAAAATTCATAATATCCAAATGACAATACAAAACAAAAAATACTATTACCAATTGGTTAATTAGATATAATTGGGAATTGATAATTAATATTATGATATTATCTAGATAGATGAAGTACAGAAAGACAGATAACTTGCTATGGTCCCAATCAGTCAATAAAAGAGGACACACCCAATAAAGATATGAAATAAATATTACTGGACATTATTATAACTTGGAAAAATTTCACATCATTTATACTTATTACTATACCATAACAGAATGTTTTCTTTTACCTGGCAATTATTCAGCTCCTGAATAACTTCTTTGCTTTCTTTACTGATGTCACAGACACAGATGAATTCTGCTTCTCTGTGGCCTTTAAAAAACTTCTCACGAATTCGCTGTACAACAGTCACAGCTGACCGGCCAGAAGGAACAGAGCAATTTTCAATGTCCCAAAAAACTCCAATGGGGGGTAAGTTTTCTAGCACCTGTCCGGCTATTGCAACTTCTGATGACCCTTTAAAAAATTTAACATGTTTTATTGTAATCATGGAAAAAAAAAATTGGTGAAAATAAAATCAAGATATCTACTATTATTTTCTTCCAGTTAAGTATACTTGATAGAAAAGAAACACTTGATTATATATCATATTTCCTCAAGGAGAAACCACTACTATGGGGGGAGGGGGAATACCAAATTTGCCATTTAAAATGCCATCTCTATTCCCAAGGAAAAAAACTAAGCCCTAAAGCCCACATGAGCTGGTAAAGCACATAAAGAAGTCAATTTATGAATCTGACATTTTTTTTGATCAGTCATATTTCTCTGAAACCAGCACACATCTGAAATACTATGACTACACATCTGAAAGACTATGTGAAAATAAAAGTAAAGAAGTACTACAAAAAGTCAAATAAAAGGTTGAGCAGTTACAAAATACTTTAATAGCACTACATTACTACCTGATTTAATATTTATAATTTTTTAAAAAGACAGAATACTCAACAGTTCTTGTATGAAAGAACTGTTATCTTAACATATAGTAGGGATTCATAAATACTATTCTTACCCTCCATGACTAAAATTCCTATTTCCATTAGACAAAGATGACAGACTCAATAACAAATCCCACCAACTGTAATCCTAATTTGACAGTAACAAAGTTGTCTCTTCTAACACTTTTTAATCCTTCTAACAGAAGAGACTCAATTTAAGGTGACAAAAATCTATTGGTTTAGTGAGTTTTAGAATTTTTTTTTTTGCTAGAAAGAAAAAAGGAAACAGAGGGCTTTAGTACTACTCCCCAAATTAAAGAAAATGAAGTATATTTCTTATATTAACATTTTATATTAAAAATAAAGCTAACATAAAAAGTGTATTTAAATATAATTTACCATATTTTGATGCTGTTTTGCTAAGACTATTTGCAAGTAGCAAAGCTGTCTCATTCCCTGTTCCTTTGGTTCCACAGTCATTACACAAAGGGATAGAGATTGATGCAGTTTGAGTATTCGGAGGCGGAATATTTGGCCAGACTTTAGCAGCATCAATTATACTATTTCTTGCCGGCTGTTAAAAACAAGTTTTTCAATCACATTATTTTAGACTTTATACTCATACTCATATCCAAAAAGTATGTGCTGAATATACTTAATACTTTTCCATCTCTCTATTAAAATTAATTTTCAGTTATATTTCTTGGAACTGATTGACATTAAATTCAGAAACTAATTCCAAGCAGTTGTCCTTTATTTTCTATCACAAAATATGACCATGCCAAGAATGGCTAGGGAATTCAGTATCTGAAATTTCATTTTCTAAGGCCCACATCACCTACATACTATTTCTTCATATCTATGTGCTTTGGGGCAGTTAGGTGGCAAAGTAGATAAAGTGCCAAGCTTAGAATCAGAAAGCCTGAGTTCAAATTCACCCTCAAGACATTTGTAAGCTGTGTGACCCCACTTTACTCTGTGTGCCTCAGTTTCCTCATTTGCAAAATGAGCTGGAAAAGGAAATAGCAAACCATTCCAGTGTCTTTGCCAAGAAAACCCCAAATGAGGCCCTGAAGAGTTGGACACGACTAAAGTGACTGACAACAAATCATGTGCTTTACATAAAGTATATTAAAGTTTTTCACTTAAAAGTAGTTATGCATTATAGTCAAGTATCAGGTTCCCAATTTTACTACAAATGTACAAAGTTCATTTAAATTCTGAACCACATTACATGACTGAATCTGTAAAATCAAATCTTTCAAATGCTCTAAGCTAAAAAAGTAATTAATTTACACCACAAATGTGCTACATTCTCTTGTCTTTATTCAAAGACAAAGGACTCTGGAAAACTGACCTGGTTTTGTAGGTTCCATAACTTAAATAAGCAATGGTAAATCTGCTGCAATGTAAGAAGCTCTGAGAGACATAATGGTGTAATGGATAGAAGGCTGACCTTGTCAGAAAGACTTGAGGTTCAAGTTCTCTACTTGTGACATATACTAGTTATGGCACCATGGGCAAAGCTATCAACTCTCAGTGCTCCAAGTAAATCTTTAAGACCACAACTAAAGACAGTTATTGATCTGTATCAATGGAGAGTCTACAAGGAGCTCTTCCACACAATAAAAGCACAGGTCCAGAGAAAACAAAACATTAAGTTCTACAAAGCATGAATACCTAGCTCAGTACAAGCACTATTTCTACATAACTATATTTCTATTTTGGTAGTTCTTTCATTTTACCTTCAATGTCAGACCTAATCCTTATTGTTGATTAATTTCACATCTTCCTCTAAGACCAGCAAAAGTTATACTGCTTAATAAAATTATCTTCTAAATTAAAAAAAATTAAAAGTACAAACTTATAGCTATAAAGCAAGGCTCCTTACAAATTCTCATTTTTAAAACCCCAACCATGTTTATGCGCTGTGCAAAAAAAAAATATATATATATATACATATAACATATACGAACCTTGCTTAAACAGTCTTCGCAGTAATGAGAGCCCTTTAGACAAACCGATGGTGCCATACTGAGATGCAAAGGGTTGGTGCACACATGGGATGTGAGCTCCGACTGTGAAATGTGCTCTTCCAAATGCCCAGGAGCCCCACTTGTGAAATCAGAACAGGGGAAATAGCCAGAAGAGGTGCAGCTCGGAAGAGCTGGGAACTGATGCAGTTTGCGCACATTACCATGACATGATTGGAAATGGAGTTTTCCACAACAGGGCAGGTGTTTACAGGAAGAGAAGTTACTTTCTATACACATGCTGGAAAAGTCACTTGCAATGCCTGCCAAATTATTTCTAGCTGGAGCATTCTTGAGTGAAGATGCAGACTGAAAAGCAAACCCTGACCCTACTTGACAAGTGATTGTCCCAGTGCCTGGTGAGTCTAATAGTGAGCCAGCGTGAATCAAGCCCCCAGTACCTCTGCCACCAGCGCTGCCGCTGCTGCCACCACCACCAAAGTGCATCAGAGGAGTTGAGGGGTCATTAGAGCAATGCGCACAGCAGCTTACTTTAGGAGCAGGCGGAAGTTGTATTTGAGATTGCTGAAGAGGATGAATATCTGGAATTGGGGTTGCTGGGAAAAGTTTAGGGCCAGCATGAAGAGGAGATGGTACATCCTTTAAATCTACAACAACTTTGTTCTCCATGTAATCTTTCTGCAAAATAAAAGATTGGGATGTATCTTAATTAGGATATAAAGCCTAAAATTTCCTTCACATTCCATTCAAAAGCACAAATCCGAAGTCTATGTAAGTACTACTTTAGCCAACAAACAAAACCTAAAGTGGAGTAATAGATAAAATCACTATTATTACTCAGATTTAAGGCAATGAATACAAGTAGATGAAATACAAATCAACATAAGTGAGCTCAGATAAAAAAGCTACCAAACTTTGAGTCCAGAGATTAGAGTTCAAATCAAACATCTACTGGAACCTACTATGTAAGGGACACTGTACTAGGGGCTGTGATAAAATGTTTAGGTGAGACACTATCCTTGCTCTCCTGAAGCTTATAGCCAAGTGGGGAAAATGACACACAAATATAATACATGACAAGTATGTAAGAAAGGGTTAAAGGACTACTGGAGTTCAAAACGGGCAAGTAATGAATGAAGACTGAGGGAGGAGATAGTATATGAAATGGTAGGAATTCAAAAAGGAGTGAAAGCATTCTAGACAAAGAAACAACAAAAGAATGACAAGAAAACAAGGAAGCACAGGGCACATATATATACATCAGTTTGTAATTCAATTTGGCTGGAGTATGTGGGAAAAATAAGGGAAAATGGCACCACGTTACTGAGGGTCTCAAATACCAAGCTTTACTTTTTTTTAAGTCAGCTTGGACAGACAAGAGACATAACCAGATAGATGAATAAAGGTAGCTAACTAACGTATCACAGATGTGAGAGTGAGGGTGACTGCAAAAGCCTAAGCAAGTGGTAGTAAGTACCATAATAGACTGGGAGGAAGGAACAAGTATCTAAGAGATGCTCAAAAGGTAGAATCAACTGGGCTTGGTAACTGGCTGGATATGGGAAATGAAGGACAGAGAAAGAGTCAAATAAACACCAAGGTTTCAAAAATGGAAGATCAGGTAAGTGGTGTTACCGCTGACAGAAAATGTGAAATCAGAATGAGGGGGAAGTTTAGGGCAAAATCTAGTAAGCTCAATTTTGAATGTATTAAGTTTAAGGTTGAAATATTCTCTAGGCAGGCAGTTAGAGAAATGGGTATAGAAATCAGACAGTCAGCAAGCATGCCAGGCATGGTGAGAAGCCCTGAGTATATAAAGAAAGGCAAAAACAATCTCTACTCTTAAGGAGTTCACTTTCTAATGAGGGAGACAACATGAAAATAGGTATGTACATACAAGATAGCATAACCTGTAAATGAAAGGTAATTTCAGAGTGAAGGGTCTGGGGTGGGTGGGTATGGTGATAGCCCTGGTACAGACCTGGTACAAAGTTAAGTCTTGAAGGAAGCTAGGTAACCTAGGAGGCAGAGGTGGGTAGGGAGAACATTCTAGACATAGTGCATTGCCAGTTCAAATTCAAAGAGTTGGGAGATGAAGTGCTATGTGGATCCCAAAGGAAGAGGGTAGCTAGATCACATATGCATGAAGGGGAGTAAAGTGTAAAAAGACCTGAAGGTAAAAAAGGTACCAGGTGGTGATATACTTTCAATGTCAAAAGATTTTATATTTGGTGATTTCATCAGCTCCCATGAAGATAAAATCACCATCCCTATACTGATCATTAGACGGATCTGGCTAGCTTGATCTGTCTCTTGTCCTCTGGTCTAGTCTCCAACTGCATATAAAGATACTTGGACTAGACTCACAAACAACTTAAATTCAATATGTCCAAATAAGCAACTCATTATCTTTCCTCCCACACTGTCCCTTCTTCCTATCTTCTCTAGTTCCCATCAAGGGTCACCATCTCCCAAATCACTCAGACTTGAAACCTAGATGTGACCTTTGACTCTTCACTCTCACCCTCCCCATATCCAATCAATTGCTGTTTCATTGTTTATGCATTTGCAACATCAATCCTATACACTTCTTTCTTTCCTCTGACAACCCCACCCTCCCCTCCCCACACACACACACACACACACACACACACACACACACACACACACACACACACACACACCTAGGTTATAAGAATAGCCTTCTGAGAGGCTCTGTTTCACGTTTCTCCTCACTCCAATGGAGCCTCCACTCAGCTGTCAAAATGATGTTCCTAAAGCTCAGGTCTGACTATTCCACCATCAACCCTCCCCATTCAATAAACTCCAGGAGCTGTCATCTCTAGGATCAAATATAAAATCCTTTGTTTGGGTTTTAAAGCTTTTCAAACTCTGGCCCCTTCCTCCATTTCTCGTCTTCTTACACTTTACTCGTATACTTCATACACTCTTCAATTCAATTCCAGTGGCCTTCTTTTTGTTCCTCACATATGATACTCCTGCCTCCAAGCATTTTCACTATTTCCCAAGACTTGAACTCTCTCCCTTTCCTCTGTGCCTCCTGGCTTCCTTATCTCACTTCAAATCTCATCTAAAGGCTCATGTCCTGTAAGAAGCTTTGCCTGGTCCTCCTGAATCTTAGTGCCTTCCCTCTGAGGTTATCTCCAGCTTATATGAGTATGAACCTGGACAAATCTTTTAACTTCTGTTTGCCTCAATTTCCTCAACCATAAAGTAGGCATAATAATAGCACCTACCTCCCAGGGTTGTTGTGAGGATCAAATGAGATATTTGTAAATAGACTTGGCACAGTGCCTGAAACATAGACACTACAAAAATACTTATTTCCTTCCCTTCTCTTTTTTTGTATCACTAGCATTTAGTACAGTGTTTGGCACACCGAAGGCACTTAAATGCTTGTTGACTTGTTTCATTTGGGGAACAGAGGAAGCCATTAGAATTTATTGACCAAGGAGCTGATTGTTGAGTGGATGTCAGATTGCAGTTGGAGGAGACATGAGTCAAGGAGACTTATAAAAAAGTTACTCTAATAGTCCCAGGGAAGAGGTGATAAAGGATTGACCTAGGGGTGACTATGGGAGCAGGGAAAGACATATTGTGAATGTAGAAATGACAAGATTTGACAACAGACTGAATATATGGGACCTGCGAATTAGGAATTGTGGTTAACAACTGAAAAGAAAAGGCAACGATAAAGATAAAGATTTTAGAGTTATTCAAATAAAAGTGGTAGTTGATGCTGTACAGGGGAGTAAAAGATTGTCAAGAGAGTTGACAAAGAAAAAAGGTGGCTAAGGGCAGACACATGGGAAATACACAACTTAAGGAAAAGAATGAAGACAAGCAAAAAGTAGAGACAGACAAAGGCCAACATGAAGACAAGCGGAAGAATAAGTGTCAAACCTAAACCAGATTAAAATATAATTGAGAAATGTTTAACAAAATAAGCGAAAACACAATACAATATAGAAAACATTAATCTGTGGTTTTCAAAGTCAATATAGAGCCCACAAGAATCTGTTTCTGCTTGAGTTTGCTACCACTGTCTTCAAAGACAAAGCATCAAAAGAAGAGGTGGTTAACAGAACCAAATATTTTTGAGGGCTTATAGAGAACAAGAACTGGGAAAAGAACAATGTGATTAGATTACTGGTGACCAGAGAAAGCAGTTTCTGCAATACTGAATAAAGAAGTCAGACTCTGAAGATCAAGAAAAGAGTACATAATGTTTGCATGGATGTATCAGATGTAGACTATCTTTTCAAGAAATTTCTATTTCTAGTGCTGATGTACTCCAGTAAATGAATTTAACCTACAGCAGTTACTCTACAACTACTCTCAACTGATCAAAATTTCCAAGAATGAGACAGACAATGTCTAATAAACAATATAGTAACATACTAAATTCCTTACTGACAATTGTCAAGTAAGGTATGCCAAAAAAGAGTTTTCCACTTCCCATACTTCGTTATGAACCAAAGTGGTTATTAAAAGAGCTCAATAAAGATACATATAAGGATGGAAATTGAGAACATTCATAGTTTATTCAATGAGTCTCTGAAATTCATCTGAATTCCAAGAAGGAAAACAAATTAGAAAAAGCCCACAGAAATCTAAAACAATAAGCACCAGAGGGTAAGAAAATTTTTGCATAGAAAAAAATGTGAAATTGTTAAGAAAATTTTGAAAGGAACTGACTAGCAAGAGATGACTCACTGGGTAGGGGAAGGGGATAGGAGGAATTTGTAAATAAATGTAACACCGGCATTAATAAAAATAAATTTTCTTTAAAAGGAAAAAAGCACTAAGGAGCTATGGTATGACAAAGTATTGAAAGCCAATAAAGTTCTCATTTTCCTTTTCTGTATTATAAGAAAAAGACCTCGAAACTTGAGATATAGTAACTATAACCTTCATTTTGATCTTTTTTTACACAATGAAATGTAGAATTTATCTTTAGAGTCAACTGCTGCCAGGTATAAAGGGAAAAAGCCTTCCTAAGAGTCTAACATTAAATATTTAAAGTATCTACTCTTTCACTGAGCATAGGAGTTATGAAAATATACTGCTCTTTAGTCAGAAAACATAATGAAGAATGAAACGACATTACAAAAAGTATACAATAAGAAAGCTTGTCATTGACCATATGGACATAATATACTAGTCAATATGAACCAATGAACTATTTCAGTAACAAATTTCCTATGTTGTTAGTATACCAAATAGTTACCGTTTTGGGACTAAGTGGCAATGTCTGTTCAGGACGAGAAAAGCAATTAGAGAATTTCCAAAGCCATGGCTTAGCATCGCTATCTTGTTGAAGCCATCCACGTGACCTACTGCAGGGGTTCTCAGTTCCGTTTCCTTCCATCATACAACCATACAGTGCAGTTCAACATTCTTTTGTCTTTCCTTTCTTTCCTTCCTTCCCCCCTGTGAAGAATGAATTTGAACATTATCTTTTTTAAAGCAGGAAAAAAAATATTTTCTTTACACTTAACACTTCAATGTTTATAGTGTAATCGTCAGTTTAATGATCAAATTTTTTAAAATATCAAATCAATATTATACACAGGAAGATTTAGATACAGTTTACTAAAGTATCCTGAACACTATTTACTTGCTTGAGAGCTACTATTCATTTATATTGTCTTCTTATAGGAACAAACTATCCATCTTCACTACCAAAAAGAGATCATTTTAAAATGTGTTAAAGATATTTTACCCCATGTTATTTTTGATAGTATGTAAAATCTAATCTTTCATGATGGCCTAGTCATGGGCATCTTCCATGAATGCCCAGAAAACCAACCAAGAATTGTCTGGGAATTTTGTACTTCATTCCTCTACTTATTTCACTATTATAAACTGACATCACTAATGAAAAATAAGTAAACTATTCATTTGTAGAACTGATGATTTTATTCTGAGCAGTTCACTCGTGATTTACAACTACAAATTACAAAGACATTCTTATAATTTAACAGATGAAGTCACTGTTGCCCATTTACCTGGGGAAAGCCTGACGATTGCAAAAACAATGTTTGATGCCCACGTTTTCATTTTCTATACAAACATAACCAACCACCATTATTGGTCTTCTATTTTTAAAGTTTATGAAATAGCTATAAACATTTCCTTTCAGTAATTTCCCAAAAGAAGACACGTTTTTAGAAGAAATTTTTTAAAAATCCATCCCCAAATATCTCTTCCAGGCTATCTTCTTCACAATGTGTTCTTTTCAAAAAATTACTTTTACAGAGTTACTCAAAATCTTCCTTCTAACTAACCTTTCTCTGCCTACTCTAGACACTATGATTTCAGTAGGACTTAAAATTACATGTGAACCTTTTATTTTTAAATTCATAGTAAGCTAGGATCATTGTTTTAACTTATTTCACATCTAACTCAGTTTTCTTTCCAACAGACTTTCACCATCCTCATCAAATAGAAAGTCATCCAACTACAGACATGAGATTAATTTAACTGGAGAATTCCTCCAAAGCTTCAATTTTTCTGCAAGGGCTCCTAGCAACCTAGTTTAATAGGAAGTAGCAGCACTGACTATCTGCAGCTGAGTGTTGATACTGACTCAAGCTTTCCCTTCTTCCCCCAAAATGAAAAAAAAACAAGTTCTCCAAATTTATTTAGACTTGTGAGACTTTGCACACAAGTTCTGACTGATGGAGATATTCACATCTGTAAACTATATAAACTTTGCATGGATAAAGTAAAAAAGTATTTTTTCAGATGCACTAGTGTTCATCATCCTTTGGTTTTGCTACAACTTATGAGTCACAGAATCTTGAAACAGCAACAGACTCACTAGCTGAATCTTTTTGGGAATCTTGAGGTAAAATCAGGAAGTACAACATATATTTCTGATGAAATATTGAATTCCCAATGGTCATTTTCTTTTTCCCTTACAACCTGTGGTCACAGATAGATAGTTATAGATTCTATTATCTTAAATATTGACCATTTTAAAAGTATAATTCAGTATGTATTTATTAACTGTCTACTAGGTACAGGGTTCTAGGGCTACAAAGACAAACTTAAATAATTCCTACCCTTAAGAAGCTCGTACAGGAGAGAAATAACATGTACATGAATAAGTAAAAGAAATATAGATACAAAGTAATCTGTAAGAGGGGAGAGAACTAACATCTGTGAGATTGAAAAAAAAAAAAGGCCTGGAAGGGAATGTACTAGTAAGTAAATGTTCAGCTTCATTCATCTATTTTCTTCTTAGCACCACATCTTTACTTTGTTTCCCTACCTTTTTTTAATCAGAAGAAATTCTAATGTGCCTGATACTGACCCACCCTACCTGAAGTTCACTGTCATCCCATCCGGGAAGATTAAATATGTTGACCATATATGCTCATCTCTTTACAAGAGTGTAGCTCCAGCCTCAAAATCATTCACCTCATTTATAATTCAACTGTTAAACTTTAGAGGGGTAAGAAATCAAAGTTAACTTTGGTATAATCTGCTTTAATTTCCACTTTCGTTTCCCTTTTCAAGAACAAACTGAAAGTAAGGTGAAGCCTACTGAGAAAGAAAAGAAGAAAGTGCCTGGGTCAATTTACTACAACTAGAACCCGTGTCTCAAATTCTACTAAATCCTCCCTGGAAAACACATAAAGTAAATCACATAATCAAACAAGATGTTTTAATTAGTTAGATGCATGAGGCAACTCAGTCAGTCAGTCAAGAAACATTTATTAAATGTTCATCATGTGCCAGGCACAGTCCTAAGTACTGGAGTTACAAAGAATGGCAAAAAGACAGTCCCTGCTCCTGAGGAGCTCACAGTGTAAATGGGAGAGACAACAAGAAAACAACTGTGTACAAACTGAAACGGACAACTGAGAAACAAGACGGCAAAGCCAATTATAACTTGACAGGAGTGCTCATTAACGGGCTGGTGACTGCCTCCCAGTAGGGAAGCCAGTCCCGAGCATTCTGCGGAGCAAGTTTTTATAGAGAAATCCTGGGCCGAAATGTTGCTAACAACAAATGTGCCCTTTCTAGCAAAGCCTGGATTCAAATAAGAACAGACCTGTATCTGGGGTATGTTTCTAGCAACACAGGTGGGAAGTTCTCTAACTACTGTGGCCTTTCAGGTGGTCTCCAGGGACCTCTTCTAGCAGGTTTCGGACTGGGAGGGGGCTTTGGTGTATAATTTCTGGTGGGCACCTCACAAACAATGTAAATAAACGAGTCCTGGCTGAACGCGGTCTCCTTGACTGTTACAAAAGCTGAGCTGAATGGAACCGTAAACTCAAGCGGTGTCTGAGGAGGGCTAGGGAGCAGGGACAGACAGATTGCGAGTCCCACACCTCAGACTCTATCCTTGAGACCGGACTGGTGCTGGTCTCTCTCCTGGGGGTAAGGGTGAGCGGTTCTTTTACAGGCTGTGCTGCCTATGACATGTGGCACCTTGCAGAACCCAGTCTCATAATACAAAGCATTTCTGTAGGACGGATTCAAACGCGCTGCGTTTCACTCGGGCATCACAAGTTCTCTGCTAAACGGTGTCAGCAGTTTCACAGCGGGTCCCTACCTACACGCATGTGACTGTGGTCACCTATACAGCCCTAACGCCCTTCCCCACCGCGCCAACACAACTGAAGGGTGCCGCCACGTTTAAGCCTCCGACGGCCGGGGCGCGGGCACGCAAGGCAGACGGTCGGCTAGCCAAGTGCCCCTGCTTCTCTCTCCCTCCTCCAAACCGGGAGCTGAGAGCCGTCCGCGGCTCTCGTCCCACCCCCGCCCCGGCCTCCAAAGGACAAACAAGGGGGGCGCACACGCCCCGACGAAGCTGCCGACCCCCAAGCCCGCACTGCTTTCAGGAGAGGAGGCACAGGAGGGCCCAAGGGGGAGCTGCCGGGGTCCCTAACCCAAAGCAGTGGGACGCGGAGGGGGGACCGGTGTCCTCGAGGCCGCCCTGGAGCGAGGCCGAGGGCCCAGGCCGGGGAGGAGGCGAGTCCCCGAGGGGCGCGGAGGGGGGAGCGGCCCTCCCAAGGCTGGTGTGGAGGGGGGGAAGGGGGAAGGCGGAAGGAAAGCGTTCTTCTTTCAGCTCCCGGGGCCAGAAGGAAGGGACCGCAGGGCGGTGACGCGACCCCTCCGCTCCTCCCCACCCCCCCCGCCCACTCCCCCCCACCCCCCTCCCCCCCCTCCCCCCCCTGGCCGGCCATCCCGCCCCCCCCCCCCCCCCCCCAGCCCTTTGTTTTGATTCCCGACTCCGCAGCTCCCGCCGCCGCCGCCAAGCGCACCCACCACTTCCGCTTCCGTAACGCACCGCCCTGTCGCAAAAGCGACGCCCTCACGCACGCCCTTCTCACCTCTTTCCCCGAACCCCCTCCCACCTGGAGTCCACTGGACTCCTCCTCCGCGGGGCGTGCTGGGAATCCCAGGAGGCGGGGCCTGGGGGGCCCTTCCCCGCCCCTTATAGCGGAGTCCTCCTCGGGAAGCGCTTCTCCCGAAGCTGGCTGCCCCCTCCCGTCTCCTGCCCACTCTGCCCCTCCCCTTCCCTGAGGATCCTCCCCGCTCGGCCCCGCGCTCCCCTTCCGCTCCGGCCGTCCCGGGATGCAAGAGCCCGGGGCGCCGGGGGGCGGGGCAGGGCGGGGCAGGGCGGGGAGGAGCCCGGGGCGCCGGGGGGCGGGGCAGGGCGGGGAGGAGCCCGGGGCGCCGGGGGGCGGGGCAGGGTGGGAGGAGCCCGGGGCGCCGGGGGGCGGGGCGGGGCTAGGTTGGGGGATCGTGGTACGAGGGTCCCAGAAGCTAACTCCAGAGCAGTATCCTTGTCGGAGTTCCACTCGTGCTTTTCCACTTCCTGCCCGGGTGACCTCAGGCAAGGACCCAGACAAAAAACATCTGGGTGACTTTAAACGAGTCACCAGCCCCTCCTAATCCCAGCGCCGCCCCCTGTTAACTATTTCCTGTTTGTAGCTTGCTTTGTGTGCATGTGCAGGCTGTTTCCCCATAGAGGGCTGGGGCTAAGTCTCGCCTCTTTTTGCATTTAAATTGAACCTCTCAGGCAGGAAACCTTTGGGAAGTTCCTTCTTTAGGCCAGGGACTGTACTAGGCAGGAAGCGGGGGAGGGGGATGCAAAACCAAAAGACTAGTGCCTGGTTCTAGGAACAGACAACATGCAAACAGCTATACGCTAACAAGTTGTATGTAAGATAATTTGGAAATAATCTGCAGAAGGTAGTGACCAGAATTAAGGGCTTCAGTTTGTTCAGCTCTAAAATGAGTGCTTGGACCAGAAGACCTTTGAAGTTCTTCAAATACTAGCAGGTTTGGTGTTTGTGGAGCTAGGAAGCAGGAAAAGAGGCCCCTCCCCGTCTCTGGACTCAAAAAAACCTGTCTAGGTCTTACGAAAATATAAGGAATAAGATTACAGGAAGAATCCTTGAATGAAAAAGTATTATGACTTTAGTACCTGTTAAAATATTAGCGTATTTGAAACCTAGGCAGGTGATAAAACATACCCTAAGGTCTGTACTGGTTCTCTCCTCCAACTTTAGACAGTTTATTTTTTAGTTATGAATTCAGTTACAGCGGCTCCCGAGACCCCAGTTAGAAGAATTTCTAACATTTGGGCAAAAGTAGGACTCTGAGTTTATAACTATCCCTAATTAACCCCTGGTCTCTTTGTGGTTGAAGCAAATTTTAGTTTACTGGAAACATTTGGATAATGAAGTAGCTGATTATATTAAAGAGTCTGTAGAAAGACAGGCATGGGAGGAGAGATTGGGCAAAAAGTTGATGTCTTCTTGAGACTTCCCTCTAGATATCTCCCTTCTCTGTCATGGTTCAGTGATACCTTTGGCCTCAAACACACTAGAGAAAATCACATTCTAAGTTACTCCTCTTTGTAGCAAATCTGATGATTATATAGTAGGGCCCAGAACAAAATTCCCCAACCAATTGGAATATATCTCTTGCCTTTTACTTCATCCAATGGCTTTCAAAGACTTTTTCACACAGTCTAAGGTCTTTTGATTGATTGAGTCCTTGTTCTCACCTAGCTTAGGTATCTGAGCTTACTCAGGTGCTGCAGATACAAATGCAAATAGAGAGAGACAATCGATGGGAGTAGAGGGTTTATATGTACAGTGGCAGATGGCAAAAAGATGGCTAGGGTGGGTCATAATCAGGTATGGGGAGTCAAGGAAGCCCTCACAAATCAGGATAGCAGAGTTTGTAGGCAGGTGCTCCAAAGCTAAGTGGACTAGCTCCTTCAGGTCCTGGTCTCCTGAAGTCCATTTGGAAGAGTACAGAAGTAGGGCAGTTGGTAGGGTGAAGTCCTCCTTGAGGGCCAAGCTGTTTTTGCTTTTTTATCCCCATTAGCATAGTGTCTACTAAATAGTAGTGCACAGTAGCTACTAAATAAATTATTGTTGAATTAAATTAAAGAAGCTCCCACTCTTTTAGGGAACTAAACTATACGTCCTCTGAGCTAACTGGGATTTCAGAGGCCATCTAATCTAAACCATATCCAAACAAGAATCCCCTCTATAAATAACTAGACAAATGGTCATCCAGACTTTGCTCCACTACCTCCTGAGGGAGCCCATTCCACTTTTTAGCAGCTCTAATTGTTTCATTTTTCTCCATACAAAAGATCTCAAATCTGAATCTCTGAAAGTTCTCTCATTGGTTCTTGCTTTACTCTCTGTACTCACCCATAGCAAGTGGCAGCCCTTTAGACTTTAGAAGCCAGAAGTCATGACTAGGGTTGGCCTCTTGATTAGACAAATCCTGGAAATTTTGTTGCCTTTTTCTTTTTCCTTAGCCAACAGTAAAACTTTGTAATTCAGTCGCTATTTCTGTACTGCATCCTTAGAGTGCCACCTAGTGGTCGCACTTGCGAAAATTCATTTTCGTTCTATTAAGCCAATAAACTTCAGGTTTCTCATATCAATGAGTACTTTTATATAGCACCTACTACTGCCTAGCACTGGGTCTAGCATAGTGGAGATACAAATACAAAGAATAAAACAATATCTTACTGTTTACTCCCAACTGAGGGAGCCTCATTCGGACAGAATCTGTTCCAAAGTCGTAATTCTGAAGACAAAATAAAACACATTGGGTTAAAGTATGTTGAAGAACTCATCTATGAATTTTAAAAATAAATTTAGCTTTTGTAACAAATGTAATTTTAAAATGCCAACCTGTATATTATGCTGCTAGTAATGTCCATTATTGTGTTACTTTCAAAGTAAAATATCATTGAGACATTTTTCTAAGGACAGACAAGGAATTTGTCATTTTAGGGCAAGAGCTCCTACAATATCCAAGCATTGCCAATGGTATTTCTGTTAGCAGCTTCACTGTTTTTATTTTTAAAACTACCGATACTTTGTAGCTAGAACACCTGCAGATTTGAAATAATGGTCATTTGGGACAGTAAACAGGTCTATATAACTAATAAATTCTCACTTCTTTTGATAAGTAAGATTCATGGTTATTTGCCACAAATAACTGTTAGCTGCCTTAGGTTACTTCTACTCTAACTTAATTTCCTGAATTTCCTAAGAAACTAATTTTGGGGGGAAAGGGACTTAATTCTTTTCTGATATTCACTTCTGATGATCCTATACCACAAAGTTACATCAGTAGCTGAGAATTTAGGAAAAGCTAAGACACTGATACAGACTTGTACTCTGTGCTTGAGGGCAAGATCAAACAAGCACATGAAACATCTTTCATGCTCGTATTTAACTTGCCAGAAGGCAGATGACAACTATCTATGTAGGAGTTTATAAGCTGGTGAGCATTTGCTCGCCATCATTATGTATAAGTTCAAAACATTTTACAGGTGAGAATCATAAAGTAAATTTTGAAACAACCTTCTTACCAGTCCATTCATTCAAAAAAAAAATCTAATTAAGCCCCTGCCATGAACAAAGAAGGCGATAAAAAGTTTAAATAATAATAATGAGGCTCTAAGGCAGAGGTTCTTAACCTGGGGTCTGCCAACTTTTTAAAATATTTTGATAACTATTTCATTATAATTGGTTTCCTTTGTAATCCTATGGGCTTTATTTTATGCTTTTAGAAACATTATTCTAAGAAGGGGTCCATAGGTTTCCTAGAATGCCAAAGAAAATGATGACACACAAAAAAGTTAAGGAGCTCTATTCTAAAGTCTGCAAAGCTCTTTATATGTGTAAGGTATACTCCTTAACCTGGCTTTCCCAGAGCTAGGTTAGTGATAACTCCCCCCATTCAAAGTTCTAAAGGTACCCCTTTCACTACTGCTATTGACTTGAGCCAATATTCTATTCCCCCTCCCCATTAGCTTTTAGTGACTAAAGGATCAGTTCCATTTAACTGATTAACATCAATTATCTTTTACAGAGGGATATTAAATTCAAAGATATAGTAAGAATAAAAGTACAAACATTTTTTTCCCTTCCCCAATTCTTGAGAAATACACTCTCCCTCTCCCTGTCCCTCCACTTTGGTCCCTGAAAGAGGTGGCTGAGAGTTAATACAGTTTCTACCCAGCATTAATCTCACCTAATTTAAGTCAAAATGTGGCATTGTGATTGGATGAGCCTTAGTTCTATCTACCTACCACTGGGCTGGGTTCAGAGGTCACTCCTTGATCCTTGGAATATCAATCTTGGACCAAGCAAGCTGGCTGCAAAAAGTGACATGATTCCACTCTTCAACTTCAGATGACTTGTTTTCCTGATCTCAAGAAGTTCACAGTCTCCAAAATCCATCTCTAGTATCTTTCATCTAAACAAAAGAACAGACACCAATGCTAGATTCCAGTGGGAGGGACCTAAGGCCTCTCCCTCTGCAGCACTGTTTCTCTTCTCTCCCTGGAAAGACACCCCACAGGAATAAGTCTGCTAAAGACAGAAAAGATGAGGGCACCTAGTTCCTTTTGAATGGACTCCAATTCTAGCTAAACAGATAGCTACAGCCATTCAGGGAAGCGTCTATTTACCACATGGTTAGAAGACTGCAACCAATTATAGAATGTCTAGACATTCTACAAAATCCACTTCTCAGCTGAGCACTCTGTACATGGTGGACCGGACTCCCTGGCCAGTGACCTGTTCTCTCTGTCAGTTCAGTGAACCTACCCTCCTTTAAAATGTCTTTTGCTCCTTACAACAACCCTGTGAGGTAGATGCTATTATTTTTATTGACATTTTACAGATAAAGAAACTGAGGCTCAGAGAGATAAAGTGACTTGTGTGGAGTGCCACAGCTAGTAAATATCTGAGGTGGAATTCACATCCCAATGTTCCTGACACCAAGTACAGTGCTCTGTCGGCTATGCCAAAACTGCTTCCAGATAAGATTCAGTCTCTACTCTCTTGGAGCTTACATAAAACCATAAATAAATATATAAATCCATAAATACATAAATCCATAATAACATAATAACATAATCCATACATAAAAACATAAATCCATAAAACCCAATCAGAAATATTGTCAAATATGTCGGATTATTGCAGAGGATGGTATATGAAGTTTCCTTGTTTAACACTGACAAAGAAAGTTCTAGCTCTGATACTTTCCTTTTGATGGGGTATGAACTTCTCTTGCTATGGCCATTTATTGGCTTTTTAAGCACCATAGTAAGAATGATTGGTTGAGTCATGGCCAGTCCTGCCCCTGAACTATGGCCTTGGCCTTTAAAAATAGAACTGCTTATCACACTGTTTCACAAACAACACACATGGGAGGCACTGGAGTTTTGGGACTCCAGATTCTAACAGGTTCACTCAATCTAGGCAGACAGGAAGGACTGGAAGAAGCCTCAGAGGGGTTAGTGATTTTACTTTATTCTAGTCTATTCTTCTCAAGTGAGGCTTGCTGATAATGGAAGCACCAACACCTATAGCATTCGAAAATCGCCTGTCTCACAGGGGCTGACAATTACCCCTACATCTCAGTGAGGGTCCATCAAGACAGGCACAGCTTGTGTACTACCCTAAATCCCCTCGAATCTCAATGGGGGTCAGTTAAGGCAAACACAAATTCCCCCTAAACCTTGATGGAGGCCAATCAAGGCATGAACAGCATTCCAGCTTGTCCATTCAACCCTACCCTAAGGGCTCCCCACTCACTGACCAGTGCCCACCTGCTTTATAGGACAACAGACAAAGAAGGCACATTGCTAACAATAGCCTCACAATTTTACATCACCTCATCCCTATATCTCACTGTGTAGTTGCAGTGGATATTTACAATTTAAGCACAAATGTTTATATTATTTATCATCATGTAACACTGCACAAGCATGGTGGAGATATTTTGAACTGTGATTGTAAGAATGCATATCTAACACCTGGGAACAAGAGATTGTTATGGCTATGGATCCTGGGAACTAAACTATAGGAAAGAATAACAAA
Organism: Petaurus breviceps papuanus; assembly: GCF_028583685.1. NCBI lineage: Eukaryota > Metazoa > Chordata > Mammalia > Diprotodontia > Petauridae > Petaurus > Petaurus breviceps. The sequence continues at coordinate 13,835,583 of NW_027185616.1, forward strand.
AATCCACCTTACACACTCTAAAATCCACCTTACTTACACACATACACACACACACACACACACACGGAACAAACCAGAGGTAAAAAGGAGAGAAAGATGTTATTTAGACACACATTAATTCCATTTCATTTAAGGAAAGCTTAGGTAGCTTCTTCCAGGGAGCCCTGTGGCCCAGAAGGGAAGGGAATCATGTAGACTAAGAGATGGAAGCATTTAGAAGCAGTAGTGGAGTTAAGTTCCATAGCCTCTTGGATCCAGTTCGGGAGATTCTGGATTATGCTAGACCAGAGGAGGAGTTTCTGAATAATATAAAATTCCCTGTCCATGGGAATGGACCCATAGGAAGGCTTCCTGGACCAAGGAAGAATCAAAACCAAAGCCATGATGTGGAAGAGGTAACGTCCTTCACAGATAAAGATGAATCCCATGGACTATGCAAGTCTGGAATAAAAGAACTCATTCCCTAGTGATCCTGTGTGCTTACCCCCTTGGTATATATATGTGAGAGTGGTGTGTGTGTGTGTGTGTGTGTGTGTGTGTGTGTTTGGGGGAGGGGAGACACAACCCCAGAGTGGCACTATAAATCAGAAGCAGGGTTCACGATAGGAGTAAACTCACTAACAATCCCAATTTTCTCCCCTTGCTGAAGCTACCAAGAATAAGCTAGTCTGTATAGTTCTTAAGGAGAGGTAAGGATCACTGGAGAGGATGAGATGTTTTGACTGTTTATAGGCTTGGATGCTAGTCATTTGTACTTTCTTGTGGGTGTAATAAAGCCCATCCTGTCTTGTAGCCTGAGTGTTGGGAGCTGAGACCTTAGATACTTATTAACTATGTGACCCTAGGCAAGTTACTTAACTTCTGTCTGCCTCAGTTTTTCTCATATGTAAAATGGGACTAATAATAGCACTTACTTCTTAGGGTTGTTGTGAAGATAAAATGACATAATATTTGTAAAATGCTTTGTAAACCTCAAAGCAGTATATAAATGCTAACTTTATTATTGTTCTCGTTATTTATTTATTCTCCAGAGACTAAGACGTGAGCCAAATTCTAATGTTCCCAAAGAATATCCTGAATGAGGGCAAAATGAGTCAAATTTTGATGTTTTCAATGAAAACTATTGGGTGGTTACATGAACCAACCAAAATATTTGCTTAGTTCATGTAAACCCATAGCTTCAGTTCTGGGCAGAGAGTATTAATAAAGGGAACGAAATTGTTCTCACCTATTTTTATTCTAGTTAACTAACAAACAATATGAACTGTCCCAATTCAAAGAGGCAAATTTGATTTAACAGATATTACTAAGACTTGGTGGGCTGAGTCATGAAATATGGCTCTGGAAGGGTATTCCTTATTCAAAAGAAACTGTATAAGTACAAGGAGGGGCAAGGTAACATGATATATTAAGAAGGTATATTAATATAAGGAAATTCAGAAACCAGAGGGGGAAAACATCATGGAAAACAGTTGGGTGACAATCAGTGGAGGCAGAAAAATGAAGTAATACGGTCATCAGAGCATACTATAAAGCAGCTGGACAAAACAAGGAAATGGGTGAGTTCATTAAGCATGGAGGCGAGTCACAGCAGTGATGGAGGAATTCAATTATTCAGACATCTGCTGGGATTTTCACTCTACCAAAAACTTACCAATGAATAATTCCTTGATTTGCCTTAATATTACCTGTCTATAATACGGCTGTTGTTCGTGATTTTGCAGTGCTCACTTTGGATCTTTTTTTGAGGTTGTTCTTCCTGTTTCCATTTGGTGTAGACATTGTGCACAGTTTTCTTGGTTCTTCCAACTTCACTCTACATCAGCTCATGTCTATTAGTCCATGCTTCTCTGTATCCATTCTGTTTGCTGTTGCCTAAAACTGAGTAACATTCTATTACATTCATATAACAGTTTTGTTTAACCATTCTCTATTTGATGAGCATCTACTTTGTTTCTAATTCTTAGCAGTCACAAAATTTGGTGCTATAAATATGTTGTTGCATAAGGGGACTTTCTTTTTTATCAATGACCTTCTTAAAATGTAAGCCCAGTAATGGATTCTCTGGGTCAAAGGGTACTGAACATTTTAGTCACTTTATTTACATAATTCTAAATTGCTTTCCATAATGGTTGTGCTGATTCACACTTTACCAACAATGCACCACAATCTTTGCAATTTTATCATTACTATTTTCATCATCTTTGCCAATTTACAGGATTTAAGGTGGAATCTCAGTTATTTTTGATTTGCATTTCTTTTATTAGTGATTTGGAGTATTCTTTCATATGATTATTATAGCTATTATTCTGAGAATTGCTTGGTCTTGTCTTTTGATCACTTATTTATTAGGAAGTGGCTTTTGATTATATATACACACATATATACATATGTAATGTATATATACATATATATCTACATAGCAAGCTATCTCTATATGTATCTGTGTATATACATGCATATCTGTTCATTATTTCTATCTGTTGGATACAAAACTCTTTTCTGAGAAATTTCCTCATCAAGTGACAAAGTTATGATTCAAAAAGATCTTAACAGATTTGAACATTGGACCAAGTCAAGTAAAATAAAATTTAATGGGGATGAACGTATAGTCTTATTCTTACTTTTGAGTTTTAAAAAAATCAATTTTACAATTACAAGATGGAAGAAGCATGATAATATAATAGTTTGTCTAAAAAAGGCCTCAGGACTTTGTCAGATTGTGAATGCAATATGAATCAATACTGGGATATGGGAGCCAAAAAAGCTAATGGGTTCATCTCTGGCTGCATTAAGGGCATAGCCTTGAGACACGAGGAGGCGATTGTCCTATTGGATTCTGGCCTGGTTAGATCACTTCTGGATTCAATTATAGGCATTGCACTTTAGGACGACAAAAGGAAGAAGAAAATCTAGAGTCGTGCTCCCACCTAAGTGGAAGGAAGTGAGCTGGAGCTAGAGCTCTGGGGCCGGCTAGCTGACATCCTCTGGACAGGTTAACCTTGTCTAGAGTCCCCCGACTCTACTGTCATGGCCTTTTCTTCTGTCGTGGGACTGGGCCAAAGGGCGGTATTGAAGACTACACAACTAAAAGCATGGGGGCTTCGAGAATTTGCTTCAACAGCTTTTCTCTCTACAAAATCAGGAGGCAATGAAAAGGAAAACCAGAAGTCTAAAATGTAACAGCCACCAAAAAAGATTGAAAATGCTGAGGTTGCCTCCGCCATCCTCAGGACCAGAGTCACCTAGACACTGAGTTAAAAGAAAAATTTCAAGTTTTTTTGTGATTCAATTTGTGAGTCATGTTGCTGCATTTTCTCCTCCATAAATAAAGTCAGTTCAAAAGTAAAAAAAAAAAAATCTAGAAGAGGGGAACCCAAGGCTTTGACCTCGTCATATGAGGAGGGACTAAAGGAGCTGGGGGTGTTTAGCCTAGTAAAGAGAAGATTTGCAGTGAATGGGATAGTTATTTAAAGTATAAGAAGGAATATCACCTGGAAGAGGGATCATATTCTTTTTGTTTTAGGTACAAGTTTGCCAGAAATTTTATTAATTTAACATCAATCTAAATCTAAGCATTTCTAGTTTAGAGAAAGAAATGCTCAAATTGGCATATTCTCTCATGCTCTCTAATATTACTCTCTACCCCCAAGATAATTTGAAGTAACATTTATAGGAATCTTGACTAAAGAAAAAACTAAAATATGTTAAAATATGGGTCTAACATTCCTAAACCCATCACTTCATCTGCTACAACTACTGGATTCCTCCCTTGGCCTCTGCCCTTAAAGACTGAAAGGCTTTCTCTTGGTTATCAATACCTTAATCCTTGAAAGGTAAAGACCCTGCCTTTAGGTGAGTCATGGCACCAATCACTTTAGGAAGGTGGGGAAGCAATAGACTTAACTAGACCGTAGGTGCTTTTTGTTTTCAGCATCACCTCCAATCCCTATTCCTGGAGTCTTAGTGTTTATCTCAACCTTCTACCCATTTTCCTAAAGGGAAAGGTCTGGAAAGTGTTTTTAGCCTGAAGGAAAATATTAATTCTTAATATTATAAGTTGAAAAGAAGGAAATTTTAAAATATACTTTCAGACCTCTCAGTACTCCCACAAAAAAACCTTCTAAGAACAAGAAGACGTGCCTTGGGAGAGTTTCCTCACTGAGAATTTCCCTTTCATAGGACTGGGCACAAGACTTGTACCTACTTCCCAACTCTACCCCCGTGCCCCCCGCCCCAACAAATATTACAAAGAGGCAAATTTAACCCCAAAGTCAGGAAAAACATTCTAACATTTAAAACTTTTCAAAATAGCTGTCTTGAGTTATAGCAGTTTTTCTTTTTTAAAGCAATTGGGGTTAAATAACTTGCTCAAGGTTACACAGCCAGGTGTTTCTGGGTGGGTGCTAAGTGTCTGAGCCCAGATTGGATCCCCAGGTCATCCCAACACTGGGGCCAGTACTCTTACTTGCTGTGCTACCTGGCCTCCCCTGGAGTATAGTAGTCTTAATCAAAACTTATTGCATTGAAGTGGAATGCTACATAGACTACACAGGCATGTATATATCCAGGGGTGTGCTAACAAATGTTTAACAGCTGGGAGTGTGGTCCACAACACACTTTGAAGTTTCATTTCCATTATTAGCATTTTCTCTGTCACTTTCTAGATAGTCAACAAAACAATAAATCAAGCCCTGATTTGTGGTCTTTGCCTATTTCTAAGGTAAATGCTCACACTGAAGATTTAACAATCAGGAGTCCTTCCAAGCTCAAGCATAACACTACATGTAACCTCAGTAGGGCCTTAATACAAGCCAAAGGACCCAGGTTCTACCCAAATTGAAGGTATCAGTTTGCCTTGGGAAGTAGAGATACAAGATATGATGCCATTTTCTTTAAGCTTGGCCCAGCAATCAGTATCAAAATCTTACCCTGGAATGACTGATGGATTTGGAAGAATTATCAGGATATGGAGTATTAATTAAGTGCTGTTAGGGATAGGGATTACTCCCTAGAAATCTGAGGAAAGCAGTGACCATTGCTCTCTGGTTACTACCAGTGTTGATGTGGATTGGGGAAATAACCCCAGAGAAGGTGCTAAATTTAATATAGGGAATTTCTGGATTAGGAAATTCCCTGTACAGTGAAGGACCTTATAGTCTTCCAGAGTTTCTTAGAGGACTGAGAGGCTAAGTGAACTGTTCCTGGTCACACAGCCAGCATGTGTCAAGAGATAGGGCTTGAAGCCAGGTCTTGCTGGTTCTGAGGCTAGCTCTCTGCCCATTACACCAAGCTGCTGATGTGATTTTGATAATGACCAAGTTAGAACTAGAACATGAAGGGGGTGGAGATAGGATGGGTCAGAGATCCTGAAGAATCCTATTCAGGGAGAAGACTGGAGACCCAAGAGAAAAAGATGACTGAGAGTAGAGAACAGGGCAAGAATCCAGAGAGCAGAGGAGGAGCATATGGAACCAAAGGAAAGCAGAACTCCTTAGCAGTCAGAGTAGAGACTAGAATCTGCTGAGAACCCTGGGGCCAAGGCCAGTCATGGGAGCACCATATGTGCAACTTTGCCAAGCCCTAGGAACTCAGAAGAACAGAAACCAGAGAGGGATCCTCAAACGGAACCACCAACATCACTGATTTTGAGATCATATGAACTTGGGGATTCTCCAAGAATTATTTGTGGGCTTTTCTTTGTTCCCTTTTCTATGTTATTTGCGTAATAAAGCTATCTCTGACATAAAGGCTTCTGTGGGCAGTTGCTAGGCTGTCCAGCACATGGATTTACCCATAATTCTAGATGATGCAACCCTGGATCTTTGTTCTATTGGGGGTTACAAGGCTTATCTTGTTTGTAATATATATATATATATATGTATGTATGTATGTATGCTGTCTCCCCTTTAGAATGAAAGTTCTCTAAGGATAGGGACTGTTTGGTTTTTTTCTTTGTATCCCCAGCATTTAGCACAGTGTCTTGCATACAGTGTGTGTTTTATAAATCCTTGTCAATTGATTGATTCTCACTCTCATTCTTATATTCTCATCCTGGTCAGGCTGTCCTCTATTCCTAGGGGTCTGTGCCCTCATTAGTTCTGCCTTTTGAATTCCTTCTCTTCTTTCAAGGTCCATAATACTTTGTCTAGATCTTTCCTCTGTCTTTATCACATTCTATCACGCTTCATCCTTATTTGTGTGCATTTTGTATCCCTTCTGTTAGATTCCAATCTCCTTGAGAGCAGAGACTGCCTTTCATCTTTGCATACCCAGTGCCTAGCATGGTGCCTTCTGCCTAACAAGTACTTATTAAATGTTTGTTGAATTGAATTATAATTATGTTTGTAATGACAATTATAATTATGTCAGTCAAGTCACCTGACCCAAAGGAATAAATTATAAGATGCCCAATAACTCAATTTCAATCATAGGCCTAAGTGTGAAAAGTCTTTGAAAGTTATTTGATAAACTTGTTCATGTCATACAGAGAATCTGTATCAATTGTTTGGGAGAATTCATTACACCCTCTGAATCCTATATAAAAACATCAAGTTAGCTAGTATCTGAGGATACCAAAAATTGGAGTGTGACATTCTAGCGAAAAGCCCTGAAATGGAACCACTTGGGTAGGCAGGAGAAACACTGCTTTAGTTCTGGATCTCTTTTCCATACCCCTTTGGTCTGAGTAAGAAACTTGGAAACTGTGAAGGATCTAGGGCAGGGGTGGGGAACCTGCAAGCTTGAGGCCCTCTAGGTCCTCAAGAGCAGCCCTTTGACTGAATCCAAACTTCACGGAACAAATCCCCTTAATAAAAGGATTTGTTCTGTAAAATTTGGACTCAGTCAAAAGGTCGTACCCAAGAACCTAGAAGACCACGTGTGACCTCGAGGCTGCAGATTCTCCATCCCTGGTCTAGAGGATTTGGGACTTTATATCTTTCTATCAGCATCCTAACATCATCCTCCCAAAGTAGCATTGGGTGGTAGTAGGGTCTGCATTGGTAGCCAAGGACAAATGGACACAGATTCACCATACTTAAGGGGAAATTTATGAGCAGCTCTACAAATGGGAGAAAAGGACTTCTAGAGCCAGGACCTGGGGATTACTCCTTTGCCACATGTGCTTTCTAAGCTTGAGCCCACTTTCCCTTGGACTCTGGATATATACCCAGGGAAGGATGTGTTATAGCTTTTTTTGGGGGGGGGCATGGGGTAGGGTGGAGATGTTTTGTACTGACATCTTATTATACCACCTCCGCAAATATCCCTCTCTAAAAGCTACTTACAACTGGCTGACTGCATTTATCATCAGCTGGTAATCTCAGTGGGTAGGAACCTGAGCTAATGATATTAAAGTATTGCTCCCCATTCCCCCCACTTTTCATGAATAGCCCCAAAGACCTGAATCAGGGATGTATCCAAACTCTTGGGACCCAACACAGTTGGAAGAGGGATCCTCCTAGCTTATAGGATCTACATGTCTTTTATTTTCAGTTATTTAACATGAAAACCAGTCAACTGCCAAATAAAGTACAAACTGAAAACAAAGTCTAAGTCCAAAGCTTTGGGAGGAGAGATGATAATTGCATTGCAGCATGTCCTGGTCTGACTACCTCTGGAGTACTGCATTCAGTTCTGGGTGCTGCATTTTAGGAAGTCTACTGATAAGCTGGAAAGTAAACAATAAGGGACAATGTGGATGGTGAAGATTGAGCCATATGTGGATATGCTGAAGAAATGGGAGAAGAAAAGATCTAGAGGGGAGCCATACCAGCTGCCTTCAAGTATTTAAAGGATTGTTATGTGGAAGAGGTTTTCAATCTGTTCCACTTGGCCTATGTGTAACTAGTAGCAATGGGAAGAAGTTTGCAAAGGAAAAAACTTAAGCTTGATGCAAGGAAAAACTTCCCAACAATTTAAAGTTATCTAAAAATATAATGGGGGCAACTAGGTGGTACAGTGGATAGAGCGCTGGTCCTGGAGTCAGGAAGTCAGGAAGATCTGAGTTCAAATTTGACCTCAGACACTTACTAGCTGTGTGATCCTGGGCAAGTGATTTAATCCCCTACTTGCCCCAGTTCCTCATCTGTAAAATGGGGACACACTGGAGAAGGAAATGGTAAGCCCCTCCACAGTCTTTGCTAAGAAAACATAGGTTCATAAGGTCATGTAGAGTCAGACGTGACTGAAGGATTGAAAAACAAAAAATGTATGGGCTTACTAGAGGCCTTTAAGCAAAGGTTGACTACTTGTGGGGTATGTTGTATCAACCGATCAAAAAGCAATTATTAAGTTCCTAATATGAACCAGGTAATGTGCTAAGCACTGGGGATACAAATATTAAAAATAAAAGTCCTTGCCTTCAAGGACCTTACATTCTATCAGTGGAAACATGTACATGTTTGAGCACTTAATAAATCCCATACAAAGTAAATACAAAGGGATTTGGGGATGGAAGGAGACAGGAACAGCTAGGAGGATCTGAGGAGCTTTCTTCCTTCTTCCTTATACCTTCCTTTGAAGGAAGTGAAGATGTTCATTCTAGCAATGAGATGCAAAGACAGAGAGAGGAGAAAATGTCATGTGGGAGGAAAAGTATAAAGGCCAGAAGGGATGGTGTGTATCTCCTGTGTGTATGTGAAATAACATGATGTGAATAAGCCTGCAAAGGTAGGTTGGCATCAGGTTGTAGAAAGTTTAAATGCCAAGTAGAGGAGTTCGTATTTGACTCAAGATTCCTAAAAGTAATAGGGAGCCACTGGAGTTTATTGATTAGGGGGAGGGCTGAGTGGAGGATGAACTGGACAGGGAATTCTTGCTTGAGTGCATGTTGGACTAAACGATCTTTGAGGAACTGTCTAACTCTGAGATTCTGTGAAATGCTTCCCCCCCCCCCTTGCCCCCGCCCAGTCAACAAAAGATAAACCCAGTGAGATCTTGGATCTTACATACCTTTCAATGTATCATATGACTATGAAAGTGTACACAGATCTAAGAAGAGTAGCATGTTCTATTATTGGATTATGAAGCTAAATAGCTAAAAAGTCATGTTTATTTCAGTGATTAAGAAAATCACATATATTACTTTTGCATCTCATTTATTTTACATGCTATCACTTTTGCATCTCATGATTTCAAATGCTTCATGCTGAGTACAAATGTTGCATATAAAATGATTCAGAGAGTAAAATGAACATGTTGAATTTATGGTTACCTATAAATAATTGGCATTCTGGGGTGGGAGTGAGGAAGTCAGAACATTGTCCCTGGCTCAAAGCATTCTGTGGGTGAGATTATTATATCCTGACTATATCTAAAAGACCATACTCAAGAAGTCCCAGATTACCCCTAGAATCAAACATAAACTCGTCTTTAGACATTTACAGCCTTTACAACTTGCTTCCAACCTACTCTTTAATCATTGGCTCATGTCTCATCACTCTCTAGCTGACCAAAGCTGTTAAGATTCATTCAAAACTCAAGTTCATAATTAAGTAGCTTGATTAGACTAGAAAAATCATGGGAAAAACAGGAAGAATTAGACACAGGTATGACAGGATGAAACATTCCAACACTGTCCAGCTACAGCCTTTCTGGTTGGAGTCCATTTTAATTCCCCTAAGCTACAACTGTGGGGCCAACCTGGAAGCTCCATATCTTATCAGAAAGCCCTTTTCCCCCATTAAAGAAGCAGGATACTGGTAGTATAACTCACAAGAGGTTGCCACACAGTGCTAGCAGAGTGATGTGGGAGCTTTACATGATTCTCTTAGTCTTAGGTGCATAGGCAAACAGGATTGCAGGATTGCTATCTCCATTAAATCCTGTATATCAAAAACCCCCTTCTGTATTAGTTTGATTCATTCACCTTCCTGTCCCTGAAGCCCCAGTGCTGCAAAAGTGCTGTTCTAGTGTACATAACCTCTTTTAATCTTTATTCTTTCATCTAATTTGCTGTTGACTTCTGACTTTCATTCTGATGAGTTGATGGTTTTAACCAGAAACAGACGCCTCATTTGCAAATGGCTTCCCATGAGTCATCAGTCATTACCTGTCTGTTAAGATCTTCCTGGTGACCAATCCGGTTCCCTATCCACTATACAAGACGGCCGGCTAGTTCATATTAGAAAGTTAGAATACCATGCCTGCTGTTCATTTGTCCTAATTGCTACCTTGTCTGGTCTTTTACATTTAGCAGCATCACCATAATTTAATGTGCTGGCATGAATGAAGTCCATAATCAGCCTGGTATTCAAAGGCTTCCACAATCTGACTCCAATTTATTTTACACTACTACCCTGTCAGAAGTAGCTAGGTGATACAGTGGATACAGTGTTGGGCCTGGAGTCAGGAAGACCTAAATTCAAATTCAGCTTTAGACACTTACTAGCTTTGTGACCCTGGTCAATTCACCTAACTTTTGCCTGTCTTAGTTTCCTCAGCTGTTAAATGGGGATAATAACAGCATCTAATTTATAGATTTCCTGTATCAAATGATGTAAAATTTGTAAAGTGCTTAGCATATTGCCTGGCACATAGTAGGATTGAAAATTTTATTTTATTTTTAATTTATAGAATAAAACAAGCATGTCCATAACACAGTATAAAAAAAATATAACAACATGGAACTGCAAATCTATTATGTTCAACTTGCTATTCCTTTTAAATATATAATAAAATTATCATAGAAATCTTAATAAATGCTCATTCCCATTCTTTTACAGGGTCATAAATTTAGGGCAGGGAGGAAAATTAGAAGATAACTTGTTCAATTTCCTCATTTTACAGATGAGGAATCTGTTAAGTAAACCCAATGTTACATGGGTGGCAAGCAGCAAAGCTGGGATTCAAACCCAGATTCTCTTACTCCAAATTTAGTATTCTTTCTTTCTTTTTGTAGGGCAATTGGGGTTAAGTGACTTGCCCAAGGTCACACGGCTAGTTTTTTTGTTAAGTGTCTGAGGTCGGATTTAAATTCAGGTCCTCTTGACTCCAGGGCCGGTGCTCCACTCACTGCGCCACCTAGCCGCCCCTTTAGTATTCTTTCTGTTTAGTATTTAGTATTCTTTACTATATGATTTCTATTTACTCCATCCAAACTATACAACCTGCCTTTTACCACACCTCTCCTAGCTGTTTCTTCCTTGATTATCGTCCCTTATCAACCTCCATTGAGTTCAGCGTATGATTTACAGTTTCTCTAGTCCGGCTCCTGCTGTCATTCTAGCAGATTCTCCCTAGCTTACCATCTCCTCAGTCTACTCAACTAACCAGAGCTATCCTCTACTCCACCTCAGTTACAGTCATACCCTTCCATGATTTTGCCATCACTTATAAGAGTTCCACTTCTATGTTGACAAACTCCCAAATTCCTTTATCTGATTATAATCCTTCTCTTCTAAACCCTCTCCAATCCTGTTTCCCATCTCATTATTCAACCAAAATTGCTCTCTCCAAAATCACCAGAGTTCTCCTGATGATCAAATTAAATGGCTTTCTCTCAGTGCTCATCCTTCTTGAGCTCTCTATAGCTGATTACCTTCTCCTCCCAGATATTCTTTCTTCTTTAGGTTTTCATGATACTGCTCTCTCCTGGTTCTCCTATCTGTATGACTATTCTTCAGTCTTCTTTGTCAATTCACGCCCAATAACCTTGGATGTCCCCCAAGGCTCTGTCCTGGGCCTTCTTTTACCCTTCCATATTGTTTCATTTGGTGATGTCATTAGTTCCCATGGATTTAATTACCATCTCTACATAGATGATTCCCAGACCTGGACATCCAGTTGAACTTTATATAGACTCACATCAACAACTGACCTTGTGACTAAATTGGATATCTCATGGGCACCTAAAACTCAATCTTCCAAACCTCACTATTACTGTCAAATGCACTAACATCTTCCCAGTAACCCAGGCTCACATTCTTGGTGTCATCCTTGATTCAACATTATCACTCACCCCATATTTCCAATTTGCTGTCATATCTTGTTTCTACCTTTATAACATCTCTCACGTGCATCTTCCTTTTCTTCACTCATACAGCCACAGCCTTAGTTTAGGCCCTTATTACCTCAGGCCTGGACTATTCCAATAGCCTTCTAACTGCTCTCTCTGTCTCAAGTTTCTCCTTATTCTAATCTATCCTCCACTCATAGCTGCCAAAGTCATTTTCGGAGGGGGGGGGAGGGGTATTTAAGTAGTCAGGGTTAAGGGGTCATACAGCTAGTATCTGAGGTTAAATTTGAACTCAGGTGCTCCTGACTCCACTGGACCACCTAGCTGCCCCAGTCAAAGTGATTTTTAAAAAGCATGCTGACTATGTCACCACCTTCACCTCACCTTGCCCTTCCATTCAATAAATTCTAATTCCTCCTCTCTTCAGGATCAGATATAAAATCAAAATCCTCTGTTTGGCATTTAAGGTTCTCCATAATCTATCCCATTCCCACCTTCCCAGTCTCCCTCAACTCTACAATCCAACCATACTAATCTGTTCACTGTTCCTTGGACACAATTATACTACATCTCCCATCTCAGGCTGTCTGTCCTTCATGGCTGGAATGTTCTCCTTGATCTTCTCAGATTCTCGGTTCCCTGACTTCCTTTAAAATACCAGCTCAAAGCCCCCAACAAGAGGCATTTTCCAGTCTGTGCCTGCTAATGTCTTTCTTGGGATTATCTTTTACTTATACTACATATACCATATATTATATACTAATATCATATGTAAATATACTATATATTATTTATACCAATATAATATATGAAGATTATATAATATAATACTAATGTATGTTGTTTATGTTATTATACACTATATATTATTTTTATTATCTATCTTTCTCTTCCATGCACATAGTTACTTACATGTTATCTCCCTTGTTAGAATGTAAGCAGCTTGAGGTATGACTTTACATATATGTATGCACAGCTATATATATATTACATATTTTTATATAAATCAATTTTTTCCAATTACATGTAAAGACAAATTTTAACATTCATTTTTAAAATAAAGTTTTGAGTTCCAAATGTTCTCCTTTACTTACCTCCCTGCTTCCTAAGCAATTTGACATAAGTTGTATATGTGCAATCATGTAAAGTATATTTCCATATTAGTCATGTTGTGAAAGAAGAAACAGAATAAAAGAGAAAAATATGAAAAACAATAAAGTGACAATAGTATGCTTCAATCTGTGTCCAGACTCCAAGAGCACCTTTCTTCACAGAACATCTCCCCCTCTATAGCATGACCATTTTATTCATTATGGAGGCAAGCAAGCTCAAGGGCCATTTCCTTCAGGAAGTCTCCTTTGATCTCTCGTATCAAAAGAGATCTTTCTCTCCTTTAAACTCTGATTTATGCTTTGTTCCTACTCTCACATCCAAATGTTATGTTTGTATTATGCCATAGTTACTGGTGTTTATGTTATTTAAATTTCTCCCATACTATATTGTAAGCTCCTTGTTTTATTCAAAGCATCTAGCAAGGTCCTTTGCATATAATAGGAGCTTATTAAATGTTTGTTAAGTAGGAAGTGAATAAACAGCAACTCCCAGGAGAGCTAAGCTTCTTAGAGCCCTGCTTTCAGGAGTGGGGAAAAATTCTTTATCAGTGTTTGAATATTGTTTTTTTTAATCTCATCTACTCTATAATGATACATTCCTTTCAGGGAAAAACCTATATATCTCATAATCTCTTTCAGTGCCTTGCACAGTTCCAGCAAGTAACTGGTGCTTAGAAAATGCTTTTTGATTGATTGTACACAAAGGTCTCAATGAATGAATAAACATGCCACTACAATTTGTTTACCCTGTTCATTTAGGTAGTAAACTCCCTTATCATAAAACAAAGTTAAATTTCAGTCAGCCTCTAGTTAAAATTTATGAGAAATTACAAATGAATGAAGTCTGGATGAATTCGATTTTATAGTATACTCATTAGATCATTGCAGAGATAAGGTGCCTTCTGCTCCAATGCTGACTGCTGAATTTACCTAGCTAGCACTGAAGGAGCTTTTTCTATAGCAGCCTTCTCTTCTTTTTACCTTGGTGTTAGTATTTTGAATTAATAAATCATGATCCGAGGCCCATGGAAAAGAAAAGAAACAAAGAACTCTCAACTACAGAGGCCCAAAGGTATAAGAAAAATACTGAAAAAATGCATGATTTTAACCACTTACGGATTTAGAAAATTACTAATGTTAAGGTTTTCTCTCTTCTGTTATATTTATTCATTCATTTAGCAGACCTTCATAAGGGCTGTAGAAGAGGACAGAAGGAAAATTCTACCAAGATCCTACCTTCAAAGAGGTTAAAGTATTGAACATGTACTAGCCCTGTGACCTTGGGCAAGTCACTGCCTTCCCCCCTGCGAAAAGCCAAAAGAAGGAAAGAAAAGTGATGGTTTGATGGGAGAGAATGGCATATTAGCAGGTATAGCACAAAGGCAGGGGAGGTAAGAACCCACGGGACCTGCTTGGGGCATGGAACACGAGAAGGACGAGTCTAAATACAGACAATTTTATACCTGAAAGATCATCAAATCCTGCCTTTGACAGATTCTCTACCACCTCGGCTAAATCCCCTAACCTCTCCACTCCCCAGGCAGCGCTCCGACACTAAGTAACTAGCAAGGAGTCTAACCTCGGGGAGATTCCACCCTGGGAGTCCCCAACCCCGGTGAAGTCACAGGTTCGGAGCCAAAAATGAGGTCCAGAATTTCTCCCTAAGGAACACGAGGTCCAGAAAGGTAAGACCTGTTCACTGTTCCGAATCTAATTAGGAGGAAAGCCCGATCTGTGTCCCAATCCTAAGCGGTCCTTTCGCCATACTGAGCATCTCCAAAGTTTCGAGTGCCTAGTATAATTAAGAGAAAAGCAACCAGCCCGTCACCAAAGAAGAGGGGTGGATGATTTGCCAAGGGGAGGAGCGGGTGGAGGTGAGGAAGCAGACTTGTTTTGCCTTTGGTGCAGAGAGAATAGTGGTCTCATTTCAATCCTGTCCTTTGGGATTTTCTTGGCAAAGATACTGGAGCGGTTTGCCATTTCCTCCTGCAGCTCATTTTACAGATGAGAAAACTGAGGCAAACGGGGTTAAGTGACTTGCCCGGGGTCACGAGGATTTGAGCTCTGCTCTTTCTGACTCCACGCCCCGCGCTCTATGGACCGCACCACCCAGCTCCCTAGTGGGTGATCCTTCCGATGAACAACGCCCGCGTTAACCTCCGCTCCGGACCTTTGCCCCTGACTGGGCACTAGTGGGTGGTGCATGAAATCGAAGCTCCGGAGGGGGCGCGTCTGAAGTTCACAGTTCTTGCAGGAGAGCTGGACGGACAGCGCGTGGGACCGGTCCGCGCGCTGGACCTTGTCCGTCCTGGGCGCCAGCGGTGGTAAAACACGACGTCCCCTCCGGTTCAACTTCAGCCGCAGGTAAGGCCGGGACGAGCCAACCACGTTGCAGGCCTCTGGCCCCTCCCCCGCCCCCAGCGCGCCCGGCTCGGCCTCGCGTTCCCCAGGGCTGGGGGGGGGGGGGGGGGGGGGGAGAGAGATAAAAAGTTTCCAAATGGCGCTGAGCGGCGCTGATTGGTGGAGGAGGTCGCGATCCCGCGGCGAGGCCGCCAATGGCAGGCACGGCCCCGGGCCCGGGAGGCGGGGGCGGGGGCCGGGCCGGGCTGGGCCGCGTCGCTCCCGCCCCTCCCGCCCAGTCCTCGGCCGCTCGGAGCCCGGGTAAGTGCAGCGGTTGGCCGCGGGAGTGGGAAGGAGCCCGACCCCGACCCCGGGGCGGGGTGTGGGCCGGGGGGGAGGTAGGTCCGGGCCGAGCCGGCCCGGGGGCAGCCGCGGACCTCTGCCCCCCCCCGCCAGCGGCCTTTGCTGGCTCGTCTTCCCTCGGCTCGCCGACCGAAGTGGGTGTCCCCGCCCTTTCCCCCCTCTCCGCCTCGCTTTCCCAACTCCGTGCGCCCACACCCCACCTCGCCCTCCTGCCAGGGCCGCGCGCTCTTCGCCCCCCGGCCCCCCGGCCCCCGCTCCCTTCCCCTCCTCCGTCTCTGCGGCAGGCAGTTCCAGATTCCCCTAGACAGCACTTTGGGTGGTGCTGGATGGACGAGAAAACGATCTCAGCCCCAGCCTGAGTTGAGTGACTCTTCTGGGGTCACGGGGACCCCTCCGGCACCTTCGCGTCCTCCTTCTGGGAGCAGCCACAGCTCCCGGGCTCCGGTTTGTGTCTTGGGACGCCTGTGAACCCTTCTTCCGAAAAAACGCTTTTAAATGCAAACTATGCCAGAATGACAAAGGGGATCGATTTCATTGAAATAAAGATACAGGACTTCTCCCTCCCCCGCCCCCCCCCCCCTACTTTGATACCTTCCGAGATTAAGAGCCCTTGATCTTGAATGAGATCAAGGAAGAGATGCCCCTGAAGGTTTCGAGCTTCCTCGGTTCCTTTGTCGTGTTTTACACAAAGTTGGGGCCGTCTTTATCTTTAGCCTGATATTTCTTTTAGCTTTTTTTAAAAAAGTGTTCTTTTGTGGAGTGTGGCCGAGTTGGAGCTTATGTCACTGTGCTTGTAGATCTTATGGCAAATTTTGATGCATGGGGAGGATCCTTCCCAGGATTCCTGGGTACCAGTCTGACCGACCCCCTTTAGGTTCCCTTGTGGTGAGGGTCCTCTCTCCCATCTCTCCATATCTGTGCAGATGAAAACCCTCTATTCCTTTTCATTTTCTTGCCCATGGCTTTTCATAAATCTTTTATAGAGCATCCAATCAATGTGCTAGATATCTCCCTCTGATTCTTTTACTATCCAGGGTTACCAATTCTAGCACCCAGGCTGTTCATCTGTTTCTCATTCTTAATACATGACTAGCCCTTTTTCTGGTCATACATATTTCCCCTTCTTGAGAACATGTTATCATAGGCAATATATTTACAGCCTACTTATTTATGCCCACCATGAGCCTTGTTCTTAAGTTCATTAATAGTTAGCCCCAGAATAGTAAGTTGCTATAAACTTCACATCTGTCGATTCGTCAGCATTGATAAAAGTGGATAAAATTTATCTGTGATATGTAAACAGTGTAGACAGTAGCTGGGTGGATAACGTTGTTGAGAACTCAGTGTGTGTTCTGTCTCAAATATATGAGTATACATGAATATGTATCTTGGATATTGGACAGCAGATGAACAACTGAAAACTGCACTTTAGCAGAAACCCATTCTTCTAGTGTGGATTTTCTCTGATCTGTGTCTGAGTCATGGAGCACTAAATAGCCAAGAGTCATTGGAAGGGAACAAGCATCGATGGAAGGCCCACCATGGGTCAGATACTGTGTTTCTTGTTCAGTCGTGTCAAACTCTTCTTGCACCCACAGCCCATACTGTCTGTGGGATTTTCTTGGCAGAGATACTGAATGATTTGCTGTTTCCTTCTCCAGTGAATTAAGGCAAACAGGTTGAGTGACTTACCTATGAATCACACAGCTAGTAAGTGTCTATGGTCAAATTTGAACTCAGATCTTCCTGACTCCAGGCTCAACACTTTATCCATTGAGCTAAGCACTTTCTATAAATATTATCTCATTTGATCCTCACAGCAACCCTGGGAGATGGGTGCTGTTGGGATCCCTATTTTATAGTTGAGAGAACTGAG
The DNA here is from genome assembly GCF_028583685.1 of Petaurus breviceps papuanus. NCBI lineage: Eukaryota > Metazoa > Chordata > Mammalia > Diprotodontia > Petauridae > Petaurus > Petaurus breviceps. The sequence goes on from NW_027185616.1 coordinate 13,853,233, forward strand.
GCAAACAGGTTAAGTGACTTGCCCAGGGTCACCTAGCTTGTAAGTTTTCTAAGGTAATATTTGATCAACAGGTCTTTCTGACTCTGGGCCTGCTGCATATCCACTGCTCCACCTAGCTGCCTTCAGTGGAAAGACATTTTTGAAGGTCACTTCCCCAGCACCTTCATACCTGTTTGCCTCATCAGGTTTTTCCTCTTGCATTTAATGTTAGGTAGAAATAAATTGTGCTTAGGAAATTTTGAAGCTCCTGACCTGACAGAAGGCCATTCTTGTTTTAGAGAACGATTCCTAAAACCCAGTTCATTCTCCTGAGAGATTTTTATACCGTGAGTGTTTTTTTTTACTTCACTGAGTCTAGGTCTATATTGCAATCTTACTCCTTGGAAGATTATTCATAGTATGATAGAGGCATCCTGGTATATAGTAAGTGTCTGAGGTTGAATTTGAACTCAGGTCTTCTTGAGTGCTAGCCTTGGAGTCAGTTCAGATCCTGCTTCTGACATGAACTGTATGACCTTGGATAGGTCATTTAATCTCTGTGTCTCTTAGCCTACTCCCTAGAACTTAGTAACTAAATCATAGGAGGAAATTTCCACACTGGAAGTTCCTCATATTGAAGAAAGTATATATCCTTTTTGTATATCTGCATATGATAGATCTTGTGTACAGCTTTAAAGAATATCGACTTTAAATCAAAACTGAAGCGAGGCCTGACCCCAATGATGTCACTTCTGCAGATCATGAAACTTACATCATACAGGTGCTTGACAGTAACTTCCTTACCATTACTTTCTTCTCTGCTCCCTTCTTCATTTGTTTTAATCAGAAGCTGTGCTTGATGGGTCAGGGAGGGAGAATATGGAGGAAGGGGAAGGTGACATCAGTTCCTATGGCTTTACATGGTTTTGTATTGTCAGGGACCTTCTGTGCTGACTTTTTGTATTGACAGGAAACTTGAAAATGTGTTTAAAACTTGTTCTGCTTTTAATGGTGTTTTGAAATCAGAGGTATACCCAGAATTTGTTTTTAAATTCAGTTTGCTGGGAGGTTAGGTAACCCTTGTACATAATAAGCAAAAATCTGCATGCAAAAACAGATGTTTGTATGAAGGTTACATGACGGCTTTTTTTGGCATAAAATACTCTGGTGGAGTTAGTTCCAATTTTATTCCTCCTTTACTTGCATGTTATGGCAGATTTGTAATGCATTTTGTATGCAGATACTTTTTCTCACTGTAACTACCTAGAATTTCTCAGGAATATGTTCTGAAAAATGACATAATTTAATAGCAGCATTTAGTTGGAGAGAAGATTGAGCTAAAAGTCTGAAGATGTGAGCTTTAGTTCCTGTTCTGCCATTCTAACTCTGTGTAACCTCATACAAAACACTTAACTTTTCTGGGTGTCAGCTATGGAGTGAGTGGATTCAACTTCCAGTTTCCTTCTAGCCTTAACTGGTTCTGGGACTAAATAACCCAAGTAAAAATCATGTGAAAACTGGAAGTTTTGATTCAGGACAGTTGGAGGAAAGTCCTGCCTCAGTCAGAATATCTCCTTTTTCCATGGTTCTGGACCCTGTTTGCTCTTGGTTTTTTTGGCAGGTTAACTTTTATATGTTAAAAAACAATGATCTTTCTCTTTGTCAAAGCAGAGGTGTGTGAGGTTTACACATACATATATATATATATATATATATATATATATATATATATGTATATATATATATGTCTTCCTTCTGGGATTAGTAATTTATTCACATTTAAAATAGAACTAAAAATCTCTTTCTGTAGTATGCCATAGTTCTCAACAGCAAATGTAGGATCGAAGGCAAGTCTTTTTCAGCTCTAAGTCTGATCCTATGATCCAAGGAAAATGACTCAAGATAATAAGATTGGATTAAGTACGTTTCTGGCTGCTTGGGCCAGAGATGTTTATAGCCAGTCTGGCACTAGGATATACAAAGGGAGTTGAGCTTAAGAGCCCCTCCTGGAATCTGAAGCAATTTTATCTTTTTATTTTTATTTGTGGAATAGAACTCTCTGAATAAAAGCCTCACTTTTATTTGTGTGAATGTGAAAAAAAAAATTGCTTTACATCACCCAGATAGTGCTATATAAGAAATAAATAAGACATGCTGGAGGAACAAGTCTTTGAACTTTATTGAGCTTGTTTGCTTCAGGGAACAGAAAATGTTCGATGTCACTATGTTCTGTGCTATTTTCAAATAGCAAAATCTTAAATTATTAAGATATTTATTAAGAAAGTTGAATTGTTGCTTGCCTCTCTCAGCATTGTGTGATTTTCCCAAAGGTTTTTTTTTTCTTTTTTAATATGAAAATGCTTGATTTGTATTTACACTTAACTATTTTCATTGTCAGCTTCAGGTTTAAACAATTGTGCTGACTGATGGCAGCTCAGCTAAAACATTTAAGCACCACATGCAAGGCACTGTGTTTTGTAACAAGGCCCATGATTCTGTTTACCAAGTCCCAAAGTCTGTGATTGTACTTTGTGTATATATGGCTGTAATAAAGACCTCACCCCTATAGGATTTTTGCCCCAGAGACACCTTGATTTCATCCTTTCTCCAATCCACAAGGTTATGAAATACTAGAGAGATGGGTTTTACCTTAACATTAGGATCTACTTTTATGTTTTCACTTGCTGAGACACATGGCATCCCCTGAAAAGGAAACCCTACTCTGAAACACACCTTATCATAATGGTACTTTTATGTGCCCCACATGCTTTATCTCCTAGCCTTTTCTTATCAGCTCTCTACTAAAGTTCATGTTTATTTACGGATTTGAATTAGGCCAGAAGGGGGACTTTTTTCACCCATAGCCATTTATTTTATTCTATTTAGTTCTTTCTCACATGTTCATTTTACTGTTAATTTTTTTTATTTTGAACTTTAAAAAGTTAAACCTATTCAAATGATTCACAAGAATAATATATGCTTTATCACAAATAACCACTTGTCAGTTACCTCTGTATGATTTTTAATTATTTTTGATTGTCTGGTCACACGTGCATATGAGAGTTAGTGCATATGTTCCTAGCTCTTTTTTCTTTGATTAGTATTGTAGCTTATATTATTTCTTTGCATTATTTATAATTGTAATTCTTAATGGTGGTGTAATGTAGTAATTCATTCCGTTCAGGTCTGTCTAAGCTTATTTTAGTTAGCTTTTGTTACAAATAACCATTTTCCAGATAGCTCTTTCTTTCTTCTTTTAAAAATAAAATCCTTGGAATGTATCCCTAGTAGCAGGATTATTTGGTCAGAGGTTTGTAATTTTCCTTATGTGCTTCTTGGTTGCTCCTTTAAAAGATTGCATCGGTTTTCCATATCACTCACCAGGAGTTGTAAGAGTACCTATTTCCCCGTAACCTGTAAGATTTCTTTTCTTCTTTTTTTCTGTGATATATTGATGAATTTGAGATATTAATCCCGGAGTTGATTTGCTTTGCATATTTTGATTATTTTTCAATATTGTTATTATTACTGAGTTTGAGCGTTTTTTCTGGTGATTCTTTATGATTTGTGTTTCTCTTTTTTTTTAAGTGTTATATCAATTTATTATAAATATATTATAAATTCTGTTGGCCAGAATTTTATCCAATATATTTGATGCAAACATTGGCAAAAATTAATGTGTTAACTTGTTTAATTTGCTTATAGTTTTCATTGCATTAAAATATTTTCGTTTTATAGTTTATTATAGTTTTCATTGTATTAAGATATTTTAATAATCAAGTAAATCTTCCTTGTCTCCACTAATTTATTTCATTTGATCAAGAGATAAGTTATCCATCTTCTACAATCAAGATGAATTTTTGTGTTTCAATCTGATGTGTATTTAATTGATTGTTTTCATACCTTGTTGCTGTGATACATAGTATAAGGATGTAAGTTTATTTTTCACTGTATTTATATCCAGTTTTCTCAGTATTTTGAACAATGATTCCTTTTACCAGTGTTTAATATCTGTATTGTTTATTGAACACAAATATACTTGTATACATTTAGTTCTATTTCTGGAATCTATATTGTGATCTAGTCTAATTTTTTTGTCCACTTCTAAGATGGCATTGATAATTGTTGCCATGTTTTAAAGTATGTCCTTTTATACAACTGAGAAAAAGCAGAATTATTCAACTCTTATCTTATTCCTCTTTTCTCTGCTATGGAAACTGATCTTTGGACTGGAAAGGACAGAACAAATATAGCTAAAGGGGAGTTAAAACTGAAGATAAGTAGGGAGATAGTAAGAGCCCTTAGCTTTCCTCAGTTATTTCAAGTGACTGAGTCCAAATGAACTACATCCTAAGGTACTGGCAGATGTGATTGTTAAGCCATCAGCAGTGATCTTCAAAGCATCATGGAAAATGGGAGACGTATCCCAAAAATGGAGAGGGAAAATATCCCTATTTTCTAAAAAGAAAGAGAATAGTCTTCATACTGTAGGATAATGCACTTGTCTTTGATTCCTGACAAAATTCCAGAATGTATTCAAAGAATGGTGATAGAACATGAAAATAAGAAGCTGGGATCACAGAGATTGCATAGGTTCATCAAGAACAAGGCACACCAGAGGAGCTTCCATTTCCCTTCTTGTGGGAAAGAGAGAGGTGTGGGCTAGACGATAATACAGTTTAGATGGATTTGGAATTGCTTCAATGGTTGGATCCAAAACACATTCATTAATGGTTCACTTTTAAGGCAGTGGCTTTGGAATCTGAGGACCTGGGCTTGAATCTCAGCTCTGCCTGCAACACCCGCGACCAGTCACTTTAACCACTCTGCACCTCAGTGAGGAGGTTGATGACCACTCCAGTCCCTTCCTGCTCTTTGGTTATGTTTTTAGGATTGCGCTTGAACTTGGAAGGAAATCTCTAGCAGAATGCTCCGGGGCCTGTGTTTTTAACATTTTTATTGGTGACTCCAATGAAAGCATAGAAGGCATACTTATCAAATATGCAAATACCATAGAGCTAGGAGGGATAACTAACTTGCTGAATAACAGTCAGGATCCAAAAAGATCTTGGACAGGCTAGAATGTTGGGCCTGATGTATTAAGTTTAATTTAAAATTTAATAGGTATCCAAAAATTAGATCTGGGAATTTTAGTAGACTGCAAGCTCAGTGTGAGTCAACAATATGATTTGGCAGTGTAATGGGAATGTAAATTTTTAAGATCTTCCCTGCCCCTAGGCTAAAGTGCACCTGGAGCCTGGGGTGGGAGGCTTGTTTTTCACTAGATACTTCTTGATTGGCCAGTGAGTCAACAAGGTTGTTACATTCTCTGAGCCAGGAGAAGGCTATATAAGCCCTGATGTGTAGCTTTATTTTGGGGCTCACTTTGAGAAGTGTTCTGTGATTTGATCAGATGAAACTCTGGGAAGCCGGTTGTTGAGAGTGCCGCCCCCCCGCCTTTGAAAAACCCAGATGTTGATGAACCCCAGATGTTGCTTTGGTATGGATGTAATGGTTGGACAGTTTGAAATCTGTCTACTTGATCTGTTTCTCTAGAGGTCTTGATAATTCTGCCTATATACTTTGAAGTTCGGGGTGCTGACCTTCTTTCCCTGAACTAGGTAAACAATATATGTTTGACTGATTAAAGTAAGCTTGTTAACCCATTTTGAGTTGCTTTCCTTTTAACAACGCAGATCCAAGAACCTGTGTTGGCAGACACCCTGGGGACGCTGGGGTGCTTGCTGCTACAGGCAGTTAAAATGAAGTGTTCAGGGCCAGGAAAGTGACAATCCCACCCTACTATTTCTTGCTCCTTAGGAAAACCATTGGTAAGCTGCCAGGCAGCTAGAAGAGGGCAGGGAGTCTAGTGAAAGACCTCAGGTTCACATCGTGTGTAACTCCACTGCAGGAACCTGGGGACAGTTAGACTGGAGAAGTAAAGACAGACAGCTGTCTTCAGGTATTTAATGGGCTAAGAAGGGTTAAACTTGTTCTGCTTGGCCTAAGAGGACAAAACTAGGAGCCTGGAGAGTAGAAGTAACACGGCAGATTTAGGCTTGACACCTAAAAACGGGACTCTTGATAAATGTGCTCCGGAAAGAACGTTTTCCTTTTTGGGGTCATGTTTGTGGGTTTTATTTGATTGTATATAGATTGTACAATTTGGCCTCTGGGGTCCTTTCCAACTTTTAACAAAAATTGTTTCTGTCAGTATTTTAAATTATATGATATTTTTGCAGCAGGCCTCCAGGCAACTTTCTTACACTAAGTTATAGAAATGATGTCATACTATTTACAATGGTACAAGGAGTTTCCTCCGAAGGTCCAATCCCTGTCCTCCATAAGGAAATTATTGAGCACTGTTTTGGGCACCATCAAGTCTGCTTAATGCTTAGTGGATGTGATCTGGTCCCCCAGAGATCTGATCATCTAGATCTAGTGTAACCGGTGACCCAAAGAGAGCCAGTAGTGTGGAAAGGGAGAGGAGATGGGACTGACAAACAAATTTGAGGGTTTATTGCTGTAATTCATATATCTCTCCCTCCCCCCAAATAAAAACAAATTAGTTTTTTTAAGCATTGAGAATATTTTACTCACCAAAAAGATTATTTTCACTCAACTGAAATTTCTTCAGAATTACCAATCGTTTCTAAATGGTAATTTTTTTAGTTCTCATCCTTTTTTTTCCCCTTATTTTTTCCCATTTTATTTTTTCCAGTTATATGTAAAGATAGTTTTCAACATTCATTTTTATAAGATTCTGAGTTCCAAATATTTCTCCCTCCATTCCTCAGCACTCCCCAAGACAGCAAAGTTCCCATCTTTTTCAACCTGTTTGCTATGTTTGACCCTGGTGACCGCCCTCTCTTCCTTTCTGACTTCAAGACACTTCTCTCCTGCTTCTTCCCTACTCACACCATTTCTCAGTCTCCCTTGTTGGCTCATTATCAGTATTATGCCTCATAACTCTGGTGTCTGGGCCTTCTTAGAGATCATATCTATGAGAATGAGTCATAATTCTCTCCATATATCCAGCCCCAGACTTTTCCCTTTGAGCTTGAGGCCCTGTCACCATTTGACTATTCAGCATCTCAAATTAAATGCCCAGGAATCATTCTAAACTGCACATGTTCAAAATTGAACTCAAGGACTCCAGTTGAAATTTGGCCTCATATTTAGTAGCCATGTGACCTTGGGCAAGTCACTTGGCCCCAATTGCCCTTCATTCCCCCCTCCAAAAGGCAAAAAAAAATAACCAAGAAAACCAAAATAAAATTGAACTCAGTATCTTTCCTCTTAACTTCCTTTAAATCTCCCACTTTCTGTTGAAGGTAACACCATCCTTCCAATGTTTCAGTTTTCTAACCTTAGCATTAGCCTGGACTCTTCACTATTCCTCACCCCAAATATCCAGGCATTTGTTAGATCTTGCTATTTCTATCCCTTCTCTCCATTCACATAGCTGCCACTGTAGTTGAGGCCCTTTTTTACCTAGATTATTCTAACAGCCTATGACATTGGTTTCTCTACTTTGTCTCTCACCACTTAGGTCTGTTTTGTACCCTGCTGCCAAAATAATTTTCCATAAGCACAGATGTGACTATGTGTCCCTCCTCTCAAATCTTTCTTGTGTCATTGACCACTTTGGAAGTTTGGTGAAGCTTGTGGATTCCCTCTCAGAATAATGTTTTAAAATACATAAAATTACAGAGAAACCAATTATATTGAAATGTAGTTCTTAGAATATTTTTTTTAAAAAGATCACAGTCTAGGATAAAATATCCTGGCCCCAACCTCTCTTTCCCTTCCTAAACTCTGCAATTTAGCCAAAAGGTCTATCTCTTTATTCCTCAATACAATCCTTTACTTCCTATCTCAGTACCTTTGTACTAACCATCTCATGTGCCTGAAATGTATTCCATCCATACCTCTTACCTCCGAGATAGCCTGCCTTCCTTTATGAAGCCGCTCGAGCACTATCTTTTGCATGAAGCTTTTCCTGATTCCAACTGCTAATATCCTCCCCAAATATCTTGTATTTAACTCCTTTTGTATATATTTGTATTTATTTACTTTATATTTATGCTATATATATTTATACACAGACTTCTTATCTCCCTCATTAGGGTATAAGCTCTTGGAGAATAAAGGATTGTTTCATTCTTTGTACTTGTTTGCCCAGCTCCTAACAGTGCTTACAAAGTAGGGGTTCAATAAATGCTTGTGCATTAATTAATCGCCTTACTCTTTACTTTTGCCACCCTAAGGATGAACCAGGAACTATTAATAGCTGACAGAAACAATCTAATCTGCCTCCCCACAGTTGAGATATAAACCACTATTGATATTTTTTAAAACATTCTTTCTTAACTTTCACCAAAGTTTAAATTTTTTTTAATAGCACTAAGATCCAGAGAGGCTACTAGTAAGAGTGAGGATCTTTGTGGAGGAAATACTCCCCCTCATATTCCCTCCTTAGGATTTGGGGAGTAAAGAGAAATAGGTGAGAAAAATGTGAGTAGATAAAGCCTAAAATGAAGCTAAGAAACAAATTATTGCGTTGAGAAGAGAAATGCCAACAGAAAGTATTATCTTAGCAAAATCTAATTTACTGATCATTAATAGAAGTTAGCAACATTAGTCCCTATATTGAATACATTAATATTTTGTATGCCCTAAATACTCTGGTAATTGTTGGATTTTATTTTGTCTTTAAGTATTATTTCCCTGGCAGCATTTTGTTAGGACTTTTGGACTACAGATTGTGCATTAAGTGCATGTAATGTCTGAATCTTTCTTTATAGGTAGTATGCCTCGAAAGTAATAGAACTATCCTCATATTCTTACCATGGAGGACTTGGGTAGGAAGACTTTCAGTTCTGAGGAGGAAGAAATTAGCTACTGGAAAGACTTAGCTATACAGTATAAGCAACGGTAAGTTATTAAACTTCCCCACTGATCCTGTCTCATTATGTCTCCACCATCTTAACTACTTATAGACTGGCGTAGTGGTTAGAGTGCTGGACTGAGAGTCAGAATACTTGTGTTCAAATCCTACCTCAGAAAAGTACTAGCTGTCTGACCCCAGGCAAGCCGTCTAACTTCTCTGGCCCTCAGTTTCCTCACCTGTAAAATGAATGAAATTGGATTTGGATCTTTGAGGTTCCTTCCAGCTCTAAATTTGTCATCCTGTGATTCTTTGACTGTTTGCTACTTCAGTATCCCATCAATTCTGAAAATAGAGAAAATGAGCTTTCCTCAGTATCATGTTCTAAGCATATATAATGTAGTGAAAAGAGCCCTGAATTTGGAGTCAGAAGAACTGGGTTCAATTTCCTGTCTGTGTCATTTAGTAGTTCTGTAACCTTCCTATAACCAAGTTGCTTAGTGTCTCTGAGCCTCAGTTTCCTGATCAACCAAATAGGTAAATTGCTGTACTCTTTACTTCATGGCTGTTTTGATGATCAAATAATACAAAGCGTTTTGTAAACCATAAAAGGCTGTATGCAAAAGTCAGCTCTTATGTCTTCTGAAAATCAAATCTTTATGGGGAAATTTTATTCCATGGATTATTGCTTCTTTCTACTCACTTAAAGACATTTTAAGATTTCAGGTATTGGGGACGAGATTAGAGAAAGGAAGATGAGTGGTCCTAAATTATTCCACAAAGTTCTAGATATCCACATATAAGTTAGTGGTTGGGAATTCTTTTTTAGGGCGGAAAATACACAAGAGGAACTGCGTGAATTCCAAGAGGGAAGCCGAGAATATGAAGCTGAGCTGGAGACTCAGTTGCAACAAATTGAAACCAGGAATCGGGATCTTTTGTCAGAAAATAACCGGCTCCGCATGGAGCTTGAAACAATTAAGGTAAGAAGGAGATGACCACAGATCCATTTAGGTACCAGCTGTGTTTTCAGAGGACTGTTGGTGAAGGAGGCCTTCCTGTCCAGAGTAGACTGGAGTCCCATGTTGTCAGTTTTGACCAATGGGCTGATTTGCCTTTTCTTAACTCTCTTTTGTTACAAGAGAGGGTTCTCCTGGGCAGGGGAAACAAAAAGAAGCATCGGTTAAAAAAAAAGAAAAAAAGATGGAACAGAAATCTTTTGCAGGTGTTGAAGAAACAGGAGCATTTTAAGTGGGCAAAGACACATTGGTAGGAACAAGCTTGGGTGGGAGCTGTGGATATACAGATCCCGATCTCCTTGAAATGGAGGGTACATTTTGGGTGAATGATGGGATAAGGTTAGATAGGGCTTGGAAGCTTTGTGCCCTAGCCAGCTACATCCCTACATATCTGAAAATTATGCCCCTACGTGTTACTTCCCACCTGAGGTTTTGAACTTTCACTGCCCTGCAATCTGATTTATCACAGAATAAATACATATTATGGAGAGCAGAATTTCTAGCTTGAAGAATCATGCACATTTATAAAAAGTAATATTAAACAGTGTTTCTTAGAATATCCCTGACCTATGGCTAACAAATTCCCTCCTAATTCAAATGCTAGGCTACCTACCATAAACGCAAAGGTGTTTCTTCTGCTTATTATATCTGATTCTTCATTTTTTTTCCACCTCAGCCATTTACCTTTCTTTTGACTCTATTGTGTTATCCCCAGCTGTCATGTCCTATGGAATAACTTACATTTTACTGTTAATACACTTTTCTTTGAGTTGGAGCCCTTTCACTTATATTCCTTCCACCTTCTTGAACTCAACAGAAATCTGGCTCCCCCTGCAAAAGATACACAACTGCAGATGCCCTCTCCAGTCATGGGTATATCTTCCCCTCTGAGTAAGGAGGAAAAATAGGCATATCCTTTGTTCCTTACTACCCACTGTCAGACCCTTCCTCTGCTGTTACCATTCTTTTGAGGTTCACTCCATCATCTGTATCACCCTTTCTAGCTCCGGGTTTCAGTTAATAACCAACTCCCATATCATTCTCCTCCTTCCCTCCTTTCTCAAGGAGTTTAATACCTGGCTTAACTGTAGAAAGTGCTGAATTTAGGAAATGTAGAAAGTGCTGGACTTAAGACTTGAGTTCAAATCCTGTCTCAGACACTTCTGTCAGCTGTATATCTTGGCAAGTAACTTCATCTCTCAGCCACATTTTCCTTAACTGTAAAATATAGATAATAATAGCACATACCTTACAGGATTTATTGTAAGGATCAAATGGAACAATTTATGCAAAGTTCTTTACAAACCCAAAAGTGCTAAATAAATGCTAGCTATTGTTAACTGTTATTTTAAAAATCTTTTTTTGATCCTACTATCCTCTCAGACTATAAACATAGCTCTCTTCCCTTTTATAAGCAAACACCTCAAAAAAGCCATTTACACCTTTCTACTTCTGCTTCTCCTCTCTTGTAATTCTCAACCCATTTGGCTGAAACTGCTTTCTCCAAAGCCATCACATCTTTTAACAGCTAAATCTGGTCTTCATCCTTCTTGGCTTCTCGGCAGCATTTGACCCTGTTGATTACCTCCTCCTTTTCCTGGGTGTTCTGTCTTCTCTCATGCTGTCATTACCCTGTTGCTTTTTTTCTCCTTCCTTTGTGCCTGCTGCTTCTCAGTCTACCTTGGGCTTGTTATCCATGCCTTAACTCCTAACCACGGTCCCCAGGGTGTCTGCCAACACTTGTTCTTAGATCTGCTTTGATAAAGGAAAGCAACTCAAAATGGGGTAACAAGCTTACTTTAATCAGTCAAATATGTATTGTTAACTAGTTCAGGGGAAAAAGGTCAGCACCCCGAACTTCAGAGTATACAGACAGAATTATCAAGACAGAGAAACAGATCAAGTAGACAGTTTCCAAACTGTCCAACCATTACATCCAAACCAAATCAACATCTGGGTTTTTGAAAGCCGGGGGAAGGGGGCGCAGCGCTCTCAACAACCGTCTTCCCAGTGTCTGGTCAAAACACAGAACGCTTCTTTTTTTTTTTTTTTTAAAGCAATCCGGGTTAAGTAACACACGGCAAGTTATTTCTGGGTGTGGTGCTGAGTATCTGAGCCCAGATTTGATCCAGGTCATCCCGACACAGGAGCCGGTGCTCTTACTCGCTGAGCCACCTGGCGGCCCCTCAAACAGAACACTTCTCAAAGTGAGCCCCAAAACAAAGCTATACATCAGGGCTTATATAGCCTTCTCCTGGCTCAGAGAATGTAACAACCTTATTGACCCACTGGCCAATCAAGAAGTATCTACTGAAAAACAAGCCTCCCACCCTAGGCTCCAAGTGCACTTTAGCCTAGGGGCAGGGAAGATCTTAAAAATTTACATTCCCATTACATTCGGCGGAAGATCTTTCATGCCCATAGCATAGTCAATTTACTTTTGAATTAGCACTAAACATCTCTTAGGTCAGACTTTCAAGATACAGAACTAAAGTTACCAAAGTGGCCACTGGGCCTTAAACAAACACAAAGTACTTTGCATTATCACCTCAATTCAAAACAAGAGTCCAAATAAAGTTCTCTTGGGGGGAGGGGTGTCCTTCCCCTCACACAGCTCCAGCCCCAGCTTCCAAGCACAGAGAGGGGGCTGGGCAACAAAACCAACAAGGTGGGGTCCCTGGAGATCCAAGGCACTTCATCCCACCCACCATAGTCACAAGTCCATCCTTCCCCTGGGTCCCAAACTGTGGGATGCAGCCAGGAAACACACTCAGTGCCCCTGCTTTGCTCCTCAGTTCTTATCTTTTCCTGTGGCTGAATTCCGGACTCCTGGGCTCCTTCTCCTCCCCCAGGTGGCGGCTTTTGCCCAGGTCCTGGCTTCTGCCCAGGTCCCGATGCAGGCAGCTCACCATTCCTGCTCTCAGCTCAGCGAAGTCTGCATGCAGGCCATTCTTCTCTCCTGGTCCATGGCTCCACAGAATCACAGCTACCACAACTGGGAAACAAACAATTATCCCAGTCCCCATACTTTCCTTCTACTCTGCAGATCCTGTTTATGATGCCATTTTGTGGCAGCAAGCACCCCAAGCGCCCTCAGGGTTTGCTGCCAAGACAGGTTCTTGGATGTGCTTTGTTAAAGGAAAGCAACTCAAAATGGGTTAACAAGCTTACTTTAATCAGTCAAATATGCTCCAGGTGTGCTTTAGCCTAGGGGCAGGGAAGATCTTAAAAATTTACATACCCATTACAGGCCAGTGCTCATACTCCCTGTGCTACCTGGCCGCCCCAACTTTGTGCCATACTCTTGCTATAGAAAGTTTGGTGGCTCTCTTTATCACTAGGAAAAAATACAAACTCTTAGTTTATAGTTAGAGCTGAAAGGGACTTCATGTCATGTAGTCCAAACCCCTCATTTTATTTTTAATTTTTAGCTTTTACAAAGAAATGTTTACTTTGAAGAAATAGCAAGAACAAAGTACAGGCATTTTCCCCCAACATCTCTGGGCCATCCTCTCCTCTACACCCTGATCTCTGGTGGGGGAAGTAGGCTCAAAACTTAACTGCGTGGCGTTGGTCCCACCAGTTTCATGTCGTCTTTGACTTATCCTCTGGGTTGGAGTCCCAAAAGATACTCCTCAGGGTATTAATACTGAAAGACTACTTCGAACACTGGGACATCAAGGCTTCCTCTAGACCCCTCAAATTCCCACTGCCAAGAACACTCTGCTTCCTTTACTTGGAAAAAAAAGGCCAAGGAGGTAGGCCTGTTTCTTGGACCATGTGTGCTTAGAGGGTAGAAGGCTCTCAGGCCTACCTCCACTTAGCATATGGTCTTCCCAGATTCTGTGACTAAATCACTGAACTCTCCTAGACACAGTGAAGCTGAGACCAGCCCTCACATTTTATAAATGAGAAAAGCTAGAGAGGAGAAGTGACTTTTCCAAGGTCCCACAAGGAATAAAGGGCAGGCCTGGGCCTTGAACCCAGGCTCTCTGACTTCATTTCCTTTGCTCATTTCTTCACTGTAGCTAATATTCATGCCTTTTCTCCTTCCAGCTCCAGCTTTATTTCACATTATTCCCCTTTGTGTACTATGGAAAAAATCTAATTTTTTCCAATCTGGAACATATCTCCATCTCTTAAAAATTCTAGCTTTATTTAAGATTCAGCCAATGTACCAACTCTAGTGGGAAGCCTTTCTTGAACCCTCTACTTATTTGTGCCCCCTCGATCCTCATACTTCCAATATGTACTAATCTGTTTACCTACTATCTCTAGTAGGAAGGAAGCCCTTGGGGTGGGGGTGGGGTTCCTTGTTTTCATATCCCTATCACCCAGCACAGTGCTTTGTACCTCATAGGTGTTTTTAATAAATGCTTGTTGCATTAGATTGGATTTGCTGCTGCCTACCTTGCAAATCTCTAATCCCAACTGGTCAAGTCAGGTTATGAGGAATTGTAAAATCAGAGCAGAGAGAAGTTTAGACCTGATAAGGTAGGCAACAGGGAACTATTACGGTAGGTTATTAAGCAGGGGAGTATGAGTCTTATAGTCGTGTGCTAGGTATTTGTAAATAGTTTAAGCACCTAAAGAAAGTAGGAGGACCAGATGACTGTTGCAGTAATCCAGATGTAAAGCAAATTGCTTGGTGCTGAATTAACTCTTTATTATTATTAACTCTTTCAAGCATGAAAGATTGAATTACTTAGACCAATCCCCAAAAGCCAGCATTGTAGAATATGCCAACATTAAAAAGTGGGAAGGGAGAAGAAGTAGAAATAACTTGGACATTAAAAAAAAAAAACCCCTCTGTACTAAAATACCATCAACAAATACTCATTTGTAAATCACCTTATAGAAACATTCAACTGAGGCTGACTTCCTGACAATTGACTTATTCATCACAAGTTGAATATAAAACCCTGTAAGGGAAGAAACAGAGAATTCATTGATAGCTGCATCAGCTGACAGTTTATTATAATTAGCACAAAATGAAAGCACAACCTTTCAGCAACATTCTCCCTTGTTCATCCTTTTCAAAAGAGAAAAGATTTAAATGTGTAAGTATATGGGAAATGGCTTACAAACCTGTATTCTTTCAGGACATATTTTGAAAGGAGGTTAACTGTCCAGGATTCTGTCAGAACGTACTACATAGTTATTCATTACCCTCTGTTTCCCAGTTAAGGACTTTAAAGAATCTCCCAATAAAATGAAGTGAGATAACATCAAATCTTTGGGAATGTCAATGTGGATAGCTTTGTCATTAGGAAGTGACATCACCTTGTGCTTCTTGGTTTGGTAACTTACTGAGATGAAGACTGGCTAAACTATGTCTTTGCTTATGGCCAGGAAACCGAGCAGCAAAGGAAACAAAAGCATTAAGGATGTCAAATGTCTCTTCTCACTCTGAACAATATGCATCTTCTTCAGATGTTCTTTCAGAGTGGCTCTCTCCACAACTCTCTGGCCTATTCATCATTACATCACTTAAGATGCTCCCAGACACTGACTCCTATTTATTTCTGGAAACAGCTTTGTTTACACAACAAAGGAAAAAAAGTTTCAAAAAGTTAAATTGAATTTTTGTCCATGTACATGAGACATAGGTGTTTTTTTCATTCTAGCAATGATTTCAGGATGATTGCAAATTACTTGCCATGATTATATGGAAATGATTTTGAGAAAAATTAAGAGGCAGATTTTTTATTTTGTTTGGGTAGATAGCTTGTGAATTTTTAAAAAGAGAAAAATGGTCTCAAATTTTAATTGAACTTATCATTAGATCATATGAGACAAAAAGACCGTTAGAAGGAAAGGTCTTAGATCTATATCTTGCTTTTACAAAGGATTACCTAAAATGTTCCAAAAAGGTAAAGACCTTCAAGTTTTAGTATCCTAGTGGTTAAAGAAAGTTTTAAAATTCCTCATGCTTTAGGGGAAATACGCTGTAACAAAGAAATCAGAAAAGGTCTTAAGGAGAATGTATTCTTTGCTAATGATGTATGATCTAGACAATCAAAGTGCCTAATGAAATAGGTCAATATTGTCTTCATTTATTGGCTGGAGAGAGGTTGGAATAACTTTATTTGGATAAGGAACCACAACAGTAGTTGCAGGATTGACTTTTATTTTTAAAGAAAAAGCCAATGCGCTTTTTCAGAAATGTTAAATCTTTCATGTTGGCATTGGTTTCATTTCTCAGGAAAAGTTTGAACTGCAGCATTCCGAAGACTACCGACAGATCTCTGCATTAGAAGATGACCTTGCACAGACTAAGGCAATTAAAGATCATTTACAGAAATATATCAGGGAGCTAGAACAAGCAAATGATGACTTGGAGAGAGCAAAACGGTAAGGCGGATGAAAATAGTTTGATTTTCACTTCGGACTTTTTTAGGAAAAAGTGAAATGGTTTATTTTTAGCATGAGAATGTTTAAGATACAGAAACATTACTTCTTGGAAGAAAGACTTGCACGGTTTCTTTGGCCAACCTTGCTAAAATCTTTTGATCTAATGAGCTGGACAGTGTGGGCTTATGTGTAATTTTTTTTTCTTGATCCAGAGCTACTATCATGTCTTTGGAAGACTTTGAGCAGAGGTTGAATCAGGCCATTGAAAGAAATGCCTTTCTGGAAAGTGAGCTTGATGAGAAAGAGAATCTCCTCGAATCTGTTCAGCGATTGAAAGATGAAGCTAGAGGTTAGGTGGAGATTTCTGCCGTTTTCCCTAGTGTCCTACCTCATCCCCCACCTTCCCTGCCCCATTCCACAGCATTAAGCAGGCACTCCCTTTTTCTGGGAAGTTGAAGTTTACTGTTAATGAATGCTTGTGAAGCAGACTGAGACTCGTTAGACCGCACATTACTGCTTTGGATTAGGTACCTCACCCTGTTGTCTGCGTGAGAACAAGAGGTATTCTTTCATGGAATCTGACTATGACCCCTATGGAGTCTTTGCTGAAATTCTTTTCTCATGTCAGATTCTGTCTCCATGGCCTTTACCACTGTGCTAACAGTGCTTGGTAATCCACTTTAGGAGACATGTTTCCTCAGTGTTGCCTTTACTTCTGAGGTGATTGGATGTCAATTTAGGAGCAAGGATGGGGGGAATTGTCCTATTTGTAGAACTTATAACTGCCAGCTACACTCATGTGGCATAATGGGAATTGGAACAGTGTAAAATCTTATCCCCTTCAATTCATTACATGAAGTAGAGTCATCAGATTTCAGAGGAACAAGGCACTAGCTTGTTTAGCCCCTGAATTCTGAATTTTCCACGTGATGGCATTGGGGATCAAAGTTCCCAACAATCAGTCAAGTATTTCCTAAAATGGTGGAGGGGGGTGTGTGTGTGTGTGTGTGTGTGTGTGTGTGTCCAAGTCCAGTACTTGAGTAGGACATAGAAGCAGAACA
>NW_027185616.1:13870545-13910582 GCF_028583685.1 Petaurus breviceps papuanus
TGTGTGTGTCCAAGTCCAGTACTTGAGTAGGACATAGAAGCAGAACATGAAGTTCACAATCTAGTTCATTTTGAAGGCCTGTGCGGAATGGAGGGATGGTTCTGTAGCTGTGTACTCCATGCTCTCCAGGTTCCTTTAGAATCCATCCCATCAGTTTTTTTTTTACAGTCAACATTTATTGTAGATACACGGTGGCCGTTTAGATTGAAAAGAGAATAATTTTCTTGTATCCTTATTCTTGTAAGACTTGCGACAGGAATTAGCAGTGCAGCAGAAGCAAGAGAAACCCAGGACTCCTATGCATAGTTCATTGGAAGCAGAGAGGACAGACACTGCTGTGCAGGCCACTGTGTCTGTGCCATCTACACCTGTAGCACACCGAGGACCCAGTGCCAGTGTTAACACACCTGGATCATACAAGAGAGGTAAAGGGATGGTGAGAGAGATTCCTGGCATTTTTGAAAAGAGATCAAAAGGAGGGAGGAGCAAGATGGATAGAAATCCTAGTTTGTTTTTATATATGTATGTGTACATTTATACATGTGCATATGTATGGCATCATTCTAGTATCTGAGTTATCAACCTCATGTAGAAACTGAAAAAACAGCTGGTTGTGTTCTGAACATTATCCAAGAAACTTGTTTAACCTTGAGTAAATTATGGGGTGAGAATTCAGTGAAGTTAATTCTAACTCCAGTCGTTCCATTGATAAATTGCCTGGGCCTGGTCAAGCCACTTAGTTTGACTCTTGCGTCCTTTTTTACATCTGTGAAACAGATACAGCATTACCTATGTTCTAGAATTCTACTGAGCTAACTGAGTCGTGGAAACACTTTGTATTTAGTATTTAATGTTAACAGGTACTTTTATTAAAGATAGAAATATTATATTGTTCTAGAATTAGGTAGTATGTATTTTGGACTTCCTTGGAAAAACAGAAATATTTGCCACATACTACATAAGGACTACAAGAGTTATCCATAGAACAAACCCTATGAAAATGTCTCCTAATGAAAGTGCAGAAAGGAATCTGGCAGAATGCTTCTCTGCCATACCTTGGTCTGTGGGGCCTTGGAGTCGTATAGTGTTGCTAAGAGCTTTCTCCCTTTGCACATGCTAAGGGTTGGAGGACAGTTACGGGGGCACTCCTCTCACACCGGCTGCCAGGATATCTGCACTGAACATCGTAGGAGACTTGCTTCGGAAAGTCGGGGTAAGAAGAGACAGCTTCCTGTTGTTTTGTATGACCTCTTAAGGGTGTTGAATTCAGACCCAACAGTAGGACTTTAGTTGAGATTTGTTTGTTTATTAATAAGGGAGTTGTATGAATTTTATGCTTGGTTTTGGCTCTTTGAGCAACATAATGTGACACTTGGATGTTTTATCTGCATTTGATTGAAGCAGATTTCTTTTGAAAAGTTGAATAGTTCAAGTCTTAAGAAAAGTGATCCAGGGGCAGTCAAGATGGTGGAGTAGAAACAGGACTTCCTCGGGGCTCCCGATCCCACCTCCTCCAATTCATATAAAAAATGACTCTAAACAAGCTTTGGAGCTACAGAACCCACAAAATGACACAGAGAAGCTAACCTCCTGCTGAAGACATCCTGGCAGGCCAGCAGGAAGCAGCTAGCACAGCACTCTGTGAGCAGAGCCCAGCCCCAAGTGAGCCTGAGATTTCAGCCTCAGGGTGGCCACAACCAGCCTGCTAGAGGGATTTCAGATCACCAGCAGTGGTGACGGTTTCCAGAATTATCACCCCGTAGATGTGAAGGACAAAGTAAGAGGTCAGTGCAGTGTGGACCTGGGAGTTAGGGAGTGCAGTCCGGCCTTTGCCCCCTGGAGGGAGAAGCAGCTGAGGTGTGTTGGATTTGTAGCCACCATCACATGGCTGCTTCAGAGCTCCTGGCCTGCATATTGTAGGGGGACCAAGTGACCAGTCTGAGGGGTAATCGCTCTTGCTTTAACCTACTTGCATCTGGATCACTGTCTGGAGTGACAGAGTTGAATAGAAAATTTGACATTCAGATACAAGAAGCAAGAGAAGCATGAGAAGGTAAACAGGGAAAAGAAATCATAAGGAACTTATTGAAGTTAAACTATTTACATCCCTACATGGAAAAACGATAATTGTAACTGATGAAACTTTTCTCAGTAGTTGAAGGGAATATATATATATAGTCTATATATGAGGGTGTATGGGCATATGAATACATATATGAATGTGTGTATATATGTTTATAGGTATACATAGGTAGAGGGCACAGGACCAATTGAATAGGAAGGGATGATACTTAAAAGGTGAAATTAAGAGGTGAGAGAGGAATATAATGAGAGGAGATGGAGAAAGACAGATTGGGGTAAACTATCTCATATAGAAGAGGCAAGGCAAAATGGTTACAATGGAGGGGAAGATTAGGAAGGCAAAAGGGAATGGGTCAACCTTATTCCCATTGAATTTGGCTTGAGGAGGGAATGAAATACACACTAAATAGGGTATCTCACCCTCCAGGAGAGTAGGGGGGAAGGGGATGAGAGGGAGGATGATGGAAGTGTGGGCAGGTTGGGGGGGAGGGAAGTTGGAAACACCCGCTTTTGAAAAGGAACAGGATCAAAGTAGAGAATAGAACAAGTGGGAGGTGGGATAGGAGGGAGGGAAATATAGTCAATCTTTTGTACTATATCTACTATGGTAATGTTTTGCATTAGCCACACGTGTACAACCTATATTGAATTGCTTATCTTCCCAGTAAGGATGAGTAACAAGGGAGGTAGGGAAAGAATCTAGAATTCAAAGGTTTAAAATCAAATGTTTAAAAAATATATATATGTGTGTTGTTATTATTATTATTTTACATGTAACTGGGAAATAAGACATACAGGCACTGGGGCATAGAGATCCACCATGCCCTACTGGAAAGTTGGAGGGGGCATGGGGGAAGATATGGGAGAGAGCTGTTTTGGGGTGGTGGGTAGGGGAAAAACTGGGAGAAAATTTGTAACTCAAAATCTTGTAGAAATGAATGATGTAAACGAAAAAAAAAAAATAATATTCTCAAAAAAAAAAAAAAAAGAAAAGTGATCTTTGTGTATTGTCTTCTCTATTTCAGTGTAAGGTCCTTGAAGGCAGGAACTGTCTCATTTGCTTTTAGTTGTATCCCTTACACTTAGCACAGTGCCTGGCACGTAGTGAGTACTTAATAGATGATATTTTTATTTAACTTTAACAACGGAACTTCTTGAGGAAAGGTTAGTTAACATAAGCAGGAGGCTGGTTTAATTTGAGCTTCAGCACTTTGTTCCTGCGTGACAGTCCTACCTGTGCAACCTAGGGCAAGTCATTTAACCTGTCTAGCTTTAATTTTCTTATCTTAAGTGAGAATATTAAATCTGTTGATGACTTTGGTTCCTTCTAGCTCTCAGTCTATGAATCTATGTATTCTGGAATAGAATTCACTTAGAACCCTTTGTTTTCAAACCAAGACATTCGATGCTTTGCCCAAGGTAACTGTATTTTACTAGGCAATGTACCTAGATTATTCTTCTCAAATTGACTTTTAAAAATGTCTAGAGATTTACTTAATTCTAAAACGTTGAGGGATATTTTGAGGCCATATTTATTTTTCTTTGTTTTTCATGCAGTTAATTTCTTAAAGAGAACATTTTAAAAGGCTAGGACAGAAAACTTACTTTTATAGGTTTGGTATTCACTGCAAGGGAAACTCTTCCATTTTGGGACTAATATGAACATTCTTTGTAATTTGAAAAAATGATAATTTGAAGGCTGCAGAATGCAAACAAAGCTCATCCTGTTTTCTGTATGAGTAGGTCCCGATATGTACGACTTCATGGAAACTTGGAACTAATTCCTTTTGCTGTTGCTCTCACTCTTCTTCTTCCAAGAGCCTAATTTCATTAAAGTTTATCTTGTTTTTCATTATGTTGAACAAAGTCTAAAGTTCAGCACTGACTGATTTCTGTGCCAGGCTCTGAGGCTGTCTTGATGTTGCTTTACTTTTCACAACGTTTGTTTTCATGGGACAAAACCAGTGCCTGGTTGAAATTTAGTCTGCCTTTGCACTTATGCCCATGTTTAAAGTCCTAAACAGGAACTTCAGGAGTTCCTTTACTAATCTATTAATGAGGCATGTTTCATTAGAACTGTGTAAAAATGCAGATAGGGTTCATCTTTTTGTAGAGACCACTTAATTTTTTTTAAACATTTTTCTGGAATTAACTTGGCAATAGAGTCCTTGTCTCTAACTCAGAGATGAAAACATTTCTCTTTAGGCACTGGAGTCCAAACTTGCATCCTGTCGAAACTTTGTGTATGATCAGTCCCCAAACAGAGCAAGTGTTGCATCCTCAGGACGAGGCATGAAGACTAGAGATGGCAGTGACAAACGGCCAAACAGCACCACTGTGCCTTTGGGAGAGAAAGGGTTAGTATTGGTTGATGTAATTCCCTTGCAGAGGTAGGAGAAACAAGTTACTGGTTCCATTGGAATAAAAAGTCTGCTTCCTCGATGATGCCCAGTGGCAGTCACATTTATTCCCCTAATATAATCTTCCCTACACACACACACACACACACACAGCCACATACCCTCACGCATACTTTCTCAAAATCAAGAGAATCCTGACAGTATATATTATCTTCTTTACTTTACAAGAAATGTGGTCTGGGCAAATAGCTGAGGAGATGCTTATTTCATTTTACTATCCTAGAACATTGGTTTGTAACAACAGTATGAGAATTCTGCAGTTAAACTCATGTCAACTAAGTCATTTGTGCAGGAATCTGTTATTTGTCTTTATAACTTTAAATTCCACTCTGTTTCTTGGAAGAGTATTTTATTTTTTCCAGAACCTTCAGGAAATTGGCATTAAATTCTGGTGAGATAAGATTACCAGAGCTAGTCAGAAAATACATAGTTGTCCTAATCTACTTTGTGTATTTGGTTGAATTGTTTTTGTTTTGT
Source organism: Petaurus breviceps papuanus (assembly GCF_028583685.1). Lineage (NCBI taxonomy): Eukaryota > Metazoa > Chordata > Mammalia > Diprotodontia > Petauridae > Petaurus > Petaurus breviceps. The sequence continues at coordinate 13,875,525 of NW_027185616.1, forward strand.
TTTTAATAAAGGTTATGCAGAAGCTTCTTTCACATTCATGAAGTTTATTTAGAAATATGCCCACCACCTTTTTAAACTAAGAGCTAAGTTTCTAGGTAACTCTCTGTCAGGCAAAAGTGAACCAGGAATTTTTTTGGTCCGTGATGTGAGTGTGATTGCAGATTTCTTCTGAACTATTAGAAATCACTGTTTTTACAGACAGTTTTTGGGAAACTGAACCGATTAATCCTATTACACTAAACACTGACCAGAGGCAAGTATAATCTCAACTATAGAGGAGGGAATTTGTGCACAATTATTGGCCTTCTGATTCTGCTTCTAATTATTTTGTGTTTCCTGATGTGAGCAAATTACTATCTACTGTATTAATAGCTTAATTTTCATTCTGTCTTAAGGTTAGGAAAACGACTGGAATTTGGAAAGCTTCCCTCAGGTATTCCATCACCATCACTGCCGTCACCACAGGGTGTAGTCAAGATGCTGCTTTGAAAATCATGGGTGTTGAAGACTGTGGTATTCTAGTTTTGTTACTGTTTTTTTTTTTTAAACTAATCTTTTAAAATTAGTATGAATAAAATAACAAACAGGCATAGTAGTTAACTCCATGTGTTGTGGACCAAGTGTATTATTTGGAGAACTAGCCTGCAGGCAGCAGTTTTCTTACCAGATTTAGTTGGGTGTTGCCACTGTCTTATAGTGGGAAGACCGAACATTTTGTCACCTGTTTTATTGTGGAAATGGCTGTAACTTAATTGTGACCAAATACCTTGCCAACTCAGAGGTCATAACTGGCTTTATAGCCAGGGGGATGTTTTGCTAGTCATTGGCTCCCCACATATGGGCCTGCCCATCCTTCCAGGACCTTTATTCACTTAAAACCCATTTTGTCTAGGAATTTCCAGTGATGCATAGACTTATTAAGGGATGGTTTCATTTAAATTATTTCTAGGAATACCAGATAGTATTCCTGAAGAATACTTCTTTTAAAAAGGCCTAAATGGTATGGGGCTACCCTTGTTACCTGGGCAGAGCCTTTTAACTTCTCACTGAGTTATTTAGGTGTTTTATCCTAAGGCTTTTAGTCCAGTTCCAAGTTCATTTTGATTTTGACCATGGTCAGTAAAAGTGGGTTACTTTGTAAGTAAATTGTAACAGTTGACTGTCTGAGTCTACTTGCAGGTGTTGGTTTCATTTTCAGATTTCGTGAGGCAAATTGAGGCAGGTTACCCCCTGTAAGGGAGGGGAGCTATATAAAACAGGCTTCATTCAAAGGCAAATTTGAATTATGTGTGATATCCTTTAAACAGCCCACAATGGAGTTTACTTGTTTTGGAAATTTTCCTTTCCTTCCAAAAAAAGACTATGGCCTTAAGATTGCTAAAACCTAGAGGATTCCATGTAATCTGCAATATTCATCACTGCTTGTTTGTAACACCTGTTACGTATCTTGTGACTGGACCAGGGAAGTGCAGTAACTTCAGGGGCATATACTTATCTTGATGAATCAAAAGCCTTTGCTGACAACCTTCCACTGAGTTAGGTTTGGGGAAGACAGCAAAAATCTTTGAGTTGGGAATATAGTTTTAATTGCTACTGAAATTATTAAGTGGAAATATTGCTACTATTGATGTTTATTAATCTAAGAAATGTTCTTAACCTGTATCAGAAAAAAAATACTTTATTTTTCTAAAAAAAATTTTTTGTCAAGAGTAATGCTTCAGTTTATTTTAAACTAAGCAATAAATCCAAGCTAGTTATTTAATGTCATTATAAATAGGTGCATACCCTATCTAATGTCTCCAGATGGTTCTACAAAAGCTCAGTAATTGGTAAAATGACTTTACAGGGGGCAGTTAAGTTCCATAGAAAAATGTTATAAATGGGCAGTCAGCCAAATGATGTTACAGTGGGGGTTTAGTGACATTATGTCAAGGTTTGGTTATAATTTATTAAGTATTTAATATTGTGAAGTGATATTGATTAGGGCAACATTATATGGGGTATGCTTTTATTTGTACTTTGTCATGTGGTTTAAAGCCTTGTTTTTTTTAACCAAGAAAATGGATATGAATTGAAAATCATCTTTGAAAATAAATTATCTCCACACAGGTAGCCTTTTTAGAAACATGCTGTTTCAGGTGAGGGCACTGATAAAGGTGTGCCAATATTCTTTCATTTTACCAGGTACTTGTTACTTCTTATAATGGAAATTAGCAGTCTTTAATTTCCTTGAATCTTCCTTATGTGGTTGAGTCAGTGTACAGAATAAAGTTTTTTCCTTAATGATATATGTGTGCAGGCTGGTCTTTTGCCATCTGAAATTCTAAACAAATCTATTGCTACCCCCATATTCTTGCACTCAACACTCAACGTCTGCATTGACGTTTGAAATGATCCTGGTCACCAGAGTTTGGAAAGATTCTGGAAGTAAGAAATTCAGAACCATCCCCCTTTCAAGTCCCTTTCCTCCATTCTTCCCTCATAATTTGGCTTCAGGTTCCACAGTGATTTTCATTGGCTGTTGGTGTCAACTTCTCATTCAACTCAGTTCCCAGAGAGCCTCTCAAGTTGATTTCTGCCCAAGGACTCCTATTTTCCTCTGCCAACAAGAAAAACCCATTGCATTCTAGTGATTTATAACCTTTTATTAGTGAAAGTGTCCTTAAGCACAATCAGGGTGCATATAAAACAGTGCAACATTTCTGCTTTATTAATTTGAGCAAATTATTTCATTTCTAATGTGTGACTAATGAAGGCACTTTGTTGTTTTGGTGAACTGTGCATCAGAAGTGTAGTATCCAGGAAAGAAAAGAAACAAACTCAAACAAGGGCATATGCAGAACAGACAAAGGGTATGCAGTTAAGGAAGGATTATGGGGACAGGACCACCTGATGTGGTGACTCTGTCCCCATTTCATGTAAACTAAGGCTCATCTGGGATTAAAAACTGCCAGTGATTCAATACTGTGGTTGTATCTTCTTTCTAAAAATCTCAAAACATTTGCACAGTTCAGGAGGGACAGAGGAGGCATGCATGGATGGCACATGTTTCCTGGTAAGAATTTTTTCTCTAATTTGGTAATGATTGAAAATTTCAATATATACCCTGTAGACAGGGCTGTGCTTTTTAATCATTGCTGTAAGAGTGTTTGTTGAGTGTCTTGTGGTACTGGAACTGAAAATTGATTTAGACAGTGCTAAATATTGTCCTTTGGAGTATCTGACTACAGTGCGATATGCCAGCGGAGTATTTATTCACTGGCTTTGGTTCCATTGAAGTCTGTATCTCTGGCATCTACTTCATCATCTGACCCTTCTGCATTTTCAATCACTCTTCGACCTCCAGATCTTCTAGGTGGGGCAAAGGATGTCTCATTTCCTCTCCTAGGCATTTTGAGAAAATAAACATCATTTAGTAAACAAGTTCTTCTCCAGTCAAGATTGGATTAAAAGGGGGAAAATGCATCAACTTGAAAGTACAATTTGAAATCAAGAAATCCAGAAGTCTTTTCAGGTGTAGATTAGATAATTTTAAGTTAGCCCAAACATGTCTATTGTGCAAATTCGAGGCTATAAAGCAGAAATAATCATATTTGGAAAATTATGAAGGTCATATTTCTGCCTCATCTTTTTCTCTATGAAAAGAGTTAGTTTTCATTTAGACTCTTTTATGAAAGTAGGGCTCTCCATTCCTAGGAAAGTCCAGGGCTAACTTTCAGTCTCATAGTAGATGTTTGTTTCTTTCCTCCCTCAAAATACAGTTTTATTTACAGTTTAAAATAAATAACCAAAGGTATCCTTTAAGAAGAAAAAGAGTCACAAAGGGCATCTTAAGTGAGCAGAGCACCAACCCTGGAGTCAGGAGGACCCAAGTTCAAATCTGGCCTCAGACACTTAACACTAGCCATGTGACCTTGGGCAAGTCACTTAACCCCAACTGCCCTGCCTTCCCCCCTCCAAAAAAAGCCAAAGAAGAAAATGAGCCTGCAAATAGTGGGAAAGATGAAGAAGCAAGAGACAGGTTTGGGTTTGTTTTTTTCCCCAGCAGAGTAACTGCAGTAGTTGAAATACGTGGGCAGGAAGCTATCCCCAGCTTAGTTTTTTATGTCTCTGACCTTGAAGATAGGCCTTGCTCCCTTGTCTTAGAGCAAGCAAAGTGTGTCCTGTAAGAGAATGTTATCTAATAGCATCATAATTCCAGGTAGACATGCTGAAGGCAAGAGAAGACCATCGTTTTGTTTTTGTTTTAATTCCAAAGGAGAAACTATATTTAGAGGTAAGATTATAGACATAAGCAGGGGCCTATATTTCATGATTGCTGAGAAAAGTAGCAAAAGTCGCTCAGATTGTATCGGAAACATGAAAACACTGGCCTGTAAATGCTACCAGCTTTTGGAATGTTTCCAAGTGGGCAGCAATCATGGATAAATGGTTAAAGTTGCATCATGTCACTGCAGAAGACTAGGTCAGCTTCACTCACTTCAGGGATGGATGTTTAGGCCTTGAAAGCCACCTTGGAACTTCATGGGGTTGGCAGGAACTCTTGCAGGCTAGCTATTATAGCTATTACTTTGATCTTCAGAGCTTCAGTAAGTTCTACTTAGACTCACTCTAAAAGCTTAATCATGTAGGGCAGCACTTCCCAACACCAAAGTCAGTGACATACCAGTGGGAAGGGGGAAGTTAACGTACATACACATACATAGAAATAGCAAGGTGAGACACATTGGGGAGAACTAGTGTACCCCTCTGAGTAGGCGTGCATACACACACACACACACACGCACACACACCTTCTCTGTGCCACAGTTAGTGGCATGCCAAAAGCTGAAAGAAAAGGGAAAAGACCAAGGTTGCCCAGGAAAACACAGACAACTCCACGTGTTAAAGCGTTCCAACTAGGTAGTGAGAAATGGATATTTGGGGGCGTAAAGCACCGGCCCCAGAGTCAGGAGGACCCAAGTTCGGTTCCGGCCTCAGACACTTAACAACCACACACAAAAACTAGCTATGTGACCTTGGGCAAGTTACTTAACCCCAAATGCCCTCCAAAAAAAAAAAAAAAGAAATGGATATTTTAGGGAAAACACAGATGCAGCAATTGAATGTTATGAAAAGGGCCCAGGGTTTGGAGTCACCCCTGAGTTTCAATTCATCTCTACTACTGTTTGATTCACTATGCCTGTGTGATCCTTGAGTGAGTGACTTAACCTCTTAACCTCAGTGGTCTCCTCAGTTTCCCCGTTCTGTAAAATTAGACTGGACTAAATCATTCCTAAGGTCCCTTAAATTTTAAATCCTATTATCTTACAGTTAAAAAAAGAATTTTAAAATCCCCGCTCTTTATGGTTTCCTGCCTTCTGTTCTGTTTCCAGTACCCAAAGGAGATTTATTTTGACCTAGAAATCTCAGTCTTGAAGGGAAGTAGTTTCAAACCCTAGTGCCAAGGGTTAATAAGGATGGGTCTATTTATACTATGAGATAAGGAAGCCACTTAAATGTTTTATATAAAGGCTTGGTCCTAGAGTAAGTCAAGCTGAGTAAACTTCCCTAGAAAAAAATCACTTGCTCTAAGGATAATAATACTTTGAGGATCCTGCTTAGTATCCTAAACCAGCTTCATTCCAGTATTTGACAACTTTGCTAAGAGGAGGCAGTCTCCTCTTTGTAGCAAATCAAGCCCTAGGCTTGTTGGAACAAGTTCCTGCCTTTGTCAGAAAAAGAATGCTTCACCCTCTGCCCCTCTCCCCCCCAAAAAATAAGTGAGCCCTAGAGCTGCATCTACTAAAGGATTCGGGATGGTTCTGCAGAATTACACGGCGAGATGTAAAGCTGCGAATAAAGCCTTTGCTAAGACATGATTCATCTTTAAGTATTTTGTTGATAGTAGCAAAGCAGAGACTGCCCCAAAGAGAAGATTCACGCAAATATTACAACAGAGGGTTATTTGGCTTCTGAAAGGAAACCAGGAGCAAACTAGTTTGCAAATGATATAACTTTAGATAGGAAAAAACAATGAACTATTTTCAGAAATTTAAAAATTCATCTCTTGCAAAAGACCTGGGAAATTTAAAAATTCATCTCTTGCAAAAGACCACAAGCATTTTCAATTGAAGAATTCTGCCCTACATTCCATGAATGCATTGTTCTGTGCTTTTGAAAAACAACGCTGCCATAAGGATGGTATAGCTGGTTTTGCAGTGGCTAGCCTGGGCCTTCTTATAAGCTATACTGAGTAAAGTGGCCACTGGGAATTAGGACGTTCTCAAGCTTCATGCAGTTCAGGCACTAATGAAATATTTTGGTGATTCTTTCCCTGATATCAATCCTGTTTGTGCAAGCATAGTTGTGAGAGAACATTGTTTGTGGTCTCCATAAACGTGGTGCTTTGTGATTTAATATGATTTGTGAACCACAATAGCTAGATGGAAGCTGTTTTCCTTGCAAAAAAAAAAAAAAGAAATTGTGTCAATGGCAAAATATTGATGCTCAATTATCAATGTGTTTTTAAGGATGCAGAAGAATTCATGCAGATAAGAAAACTAGCAATTCATTCAGTGTACAGCTTCTCATCCTTGAGAATAAAGTACTGTTTGGTGTAAAATCACATGCTAGCACGGTTCCTAGAAGTAGGGAAAGAAAACGGGACAAGGGGTAGTCTTATTGTAATATTTGTCTCTTGGGATAAAAGACAAATTGGTACCAAGATGTTTAAGCCTTCAGATTTTGCAGGAGTCTCATGGACATTTGCCAGGGCAAGAAAAACGAAAATGGAAACTTGGTACAACAGAAATGAGCTACAAAGCTGAAGGCATGGTACCTGGTGAGTCATTGCGAAGGTTCCTGTGGACCTCTGAAACAAAGAGAGAAGAGTCCCTGGTGGTTACCATTGGAAAGTGGGAAGAATTCCATTTATTTACGTACTTTTCAACAAAATTTAAAGCATTTGGTATAGCACCTTTAAACCAGCCTTGCAGATACCTGATGTCTATGGCAAAGATACTGACTTTTACAAAGCTTTTTAGAGAGAGGGAACTAAAATTAAAAAAAAAAATTAAATTAAAAAAAATGGTTGGGGGGCAGCTAGCCCTGGAGTCAGGAGGACCTGAGTTCAAATTTGGCCTCAGACACTTAACACAAAAACTAGCTGTGTGACCTTAGGCAAGTCACTTAACCCCAATTGCCCTACCTTCCCCCTCCAAAAAGCAAAAAAAAAAAAGCTACATGACTTCATACTTTGTGAATGTCTTGCACTATTTCCTCCCTGCTCAGACAAAGGAGCATTCAAATGCCTCGCGCCAGAAGCCTGCCTTTGACACAGAAGTTGAGAAGTTGTAGATAAAAGGCTTTTGGTAACATATCGGTTTTATCTCCCCTTGGTATAGAATCAATCATCATGCTCATTGCCTTTATACCCAGTAAGGGGTTAGAAATAGATACCCACCATGTAACTGGCAACATGCTAAACAGTGTCTTAGGTCATAGAAAAAAGAAGAGTTCCTATGGTCCTGTAAGTAAGGTCTATCCTGCGGAGACAGTAAATTCCTCTTCTCTTTAGAGTGCCACATTTCCTGAAGAAGCCTGGCCATCCTTGCTGAGTTGAACTACTACTTGGGACCTGACTACAAGCTTCTCCTCATCACAAAGATGAGGCTGGATTACCTTTCTAGATTTGAAGACAAGAGTGTGACATCTGAGCAAAGCAAAAGACATATTGAACTTTTCCCAACAATTATTTGGTATATATTTTGTATTACCAATTTTGGCTGTCGATTATCTCTTTTTGTGTCCAGCTTGTAATTTACTTGATGTCAGGGATGTCTTATCTTTTCCAATACCTCCCTTTTCTCCCCAAGTGTTTGGTATAAAGCTAGGCATCCCACGAGTGCTCAATGAATAAGTTGATCAGTTGATATTTTTATACACAAAAAATAGCTTGATGGCATATTGTTCATTAGAGTTAGGCATAATTAAAAGTGGGGAAAGTTCCTTCCAACATTTTAACCCATAACTCACCTAAGACCTTAAAAAGAATAGCATAATTTAATATATCCCAAAACCTTTGCTTCGTAATTTGTCTCATCCACCTGCATGAACTGCTGAGACTAGCCCCTGTCAGCTAGTCCTTGTCCAAAAACTTTCAGCAGCCAACAATGCTGTCCTGTTCCCAGGACACTTTCACTACTAGCAAGTGAGGCCTGTGTTCTGTGACAAATGGTGAGATAATCTCCCCTTTTTGGGCGGTGGGGGCTAGAAATGGGACCTTCCTGGAGGCATGGCGGAGAGCTGTAATCCTGGAGGGGGCCCTTGTGAAAGTGGGATCTCAGAGCTTTCTTCAAATGGGCCCAGGCCCTTTGACTATTGAGAGGTCTTACTGTGGACATAATTCTTCTGTGCTGCATCTGCTCCTCCTCCTGGAGAAGATAGGATAGGAAGATAAATGTGTATATTTTCAAAGCACTGAGGTGAATTAGGAGCTAAGGAGAAGGAAGCAGTTTTCATTGACTTTCAGCTAACTGGAAATTTCAGAAGGGATCTGAGCATCAAAAGTCACGGTCCTTCCTACCATCCATATACCTTCCTTTCTTCAAAATGTCCTACCAGTACCCTGCAGCAGCTGGGTGGCACAGTAGATAGAGTACCAGGCCTGGAAGCAGGAAGACTCCTCTTCCTGAGTTTAAATCTGACATTAGACACTTACTAGCTGTGTGACCCTGGGCAAGTCACTTCACCCTGTTTGTCTCAGTTTCCTCATCTGTAAGATAAGCTGAAGAAGGAAATGGCAAGCCATTTCAGTATCTTTGCCAAGAGAACCCCAAGTGGGGTTAGGAAGAGGTGGACATGACTGAAAATGACTGAACAACAAAAACCTGTGCCCTAGGCTTCTGCAGGGTTCCTGCTCCGCCACACTGTTTACCAAGCAAACAGAACTTCCAAGTCTGGGAAGGCCTTGGTGGAGGCCTCTAAAGGCTGTGCCCAAGACCTTACCTGAGTTTGTTCTTGAGTGCATTCACCTCCCGACCCATGGCCTCATTGCTCTCCGTGGCTTCGTCCAATTCTCTTTGGAGCTTCCGGCGGTTGGCATTGATGCGCTGGGATTCTTCTTCTGCCTCCTCCAGTTGTCTCTTCAGCTGCTTCACCCTGGTGTTACCCTTCTCAGCCTGGGAGGGGAGAGCCAGAAGTCAGGAAAGGGCAAAGTGCAAGGTGCTAACTTGTTCTGGGAAGGAGACCATCTGCCCGGTTGTGTTACCTGTTCTTTGTACTGCTCGGCTAGCTTCCTTTCGTCTTCCACTTGCAACATGACTTCTTTCAACTTCTTGTCCTTCTGGCGTAATGTCTTGGTAGCTGCCTGTTTTTCCCTACAAACATCAGAGGAATAAAACAAATTTACCGAGTGCCCACTATGCATAAAACTGTTAGTCTTTGAGGAAAGGTAGGATGATAGATCAAACACAAGAGTTTGCAGTCTTGTAGTGAAAAACACATTCATCTCCACCTTGAAGGAGATGTTTTCCTTTTTGGGGCAGCGAGGTGGCACAGTGGATAGAGTGCTGGGCCTGGAGTCAGGAAGATCTGAGTTAAAATTCAACCTCACTTACTTGCTGTGTGACCCAAGGCAAGTCACTTAACTTCTGTTTGCCTAGGAGGCAACTAGGTGGCTTAATGAATAGAGCATTGGGCCTGGAGTCAGGAGGCACAGAGTTCAAATCTGGCCTCAGATACTTACTAGCTGTATAACCCTGGGCAAGTCATATAACCCCTATTTGTCCTAATCCACTGAAGAAGGAAATAGCAAATCACTCCAGTATGTTTGCCAAGAAAACCCCATCAATAGCATTGATGTGCTATGGTCGATAGGGTCATGAAGAGGTGGACATTACTGAAGATGTGAGATGCAGAGGGCTTTTTTTTGGGGGGGGGCAGGCATTCCTTATTCCTAGTTTGTACTTAAATGGCTTCAATAAATTTCAGAACTTACTGCTACAGGAATATACTGTGATCCTTGACCTCAATTATCTATCATCAAAGAGAGAATGCTTTTACTTCAACATTAACCTTTCCATGGAGACTCTGGAAAAACAAACAGTTTGGAAAGGGAAAATACCTTCTTCTGGTGAAAGATAATTGATTTTATCATAATGGATGATTTATACAAGTTCACATTGTGGTTAATCACAGTCTGTGGTCCTCAGTTCCTTAATGCCTAGAACTGAGCTAATTCCTACCTTTCCTTGCCTCCAAGTCAGGATATTTTCACTGGGTTTGGGGGGCCAGAGCTAAGGACTCTGACATCCTCCTATCCTCATGGGCAGATAGGTACAAGTGGAGCAAGGTTCTCTGGTACCTGGCTTCCTGCTCCACCTGTTCCTCCAACTGGGCGATCTTGGACTCTAAGGCAGCAATAGTCGCCTTGAATTTGGATTTGACAGCCCCCTCCATCTCTTGGAGTTTGCTCTTCAGCTCCTTGTTCTGCCGCTCAAGTTGCTGCCGGGCACTTTCGTTCTTCTGGGCTGCGCTGCGCTCTGTGGCCAATTCATTGTTGAGCTGCTCTGCCTGGGTAGGTGTAGAAAAGGAAGTTCAGGGTTCAAGGGAAAGACCCATTCAACCTCACAAGGAAAGGAATTATGACTTTGAATCTTAGTGAAAGACAAAAACCATCTAGGATAATGATACAAACACTTTCATTGAAATACATGCAAGGTATAATAACTCTTTAAAACCTCTAGTTTCTGTATGACCAGATTATATACTACACACTATAGGGTAAATAATAACCCTGTTACTCTTGGTAAATGGTAATAGTAGTAATAATAATGATAATAGCATTTACATAGTACTTTAATATTACATTATTGATATTTAAATAACAATGATAATACCATTTACATAGTGCTATAATATTAAATTGTTAATATTTAAATAAGAATGGTAATAACATTTACTTTAGTGCTTTAACCTTTGCAAAGTGCTTTACAAATATCTTATTTCAGCCTCACAATAACTTAGGTGCCATTTTTATCCTCATTTTACAGGTGAAGAAAATGAGGCAGACAAGAGGTTAAGTAACTTGTCCAGAGCCACAAAGCTAGTAAGTATCTGTGGCAGGGTTTGAACTTGGGTCTAACCAGCTTCAGGTCCAGTACTCTATGTGCTGTCCCTAGTAATGGTTAATGGCTATTGCAGAGGTGACTTCAGAGTCATACTGTGTATCATTGCAACTTGAACATCAGGAATGCCTTGGTCGATCCATTTCAGGCACTCTGTCAAGCCCTTACCTGCTGCGTGGCTTTCCTGAACCGGTCACTCATGGCCTCCATGTTGCCCTGTTCTTCTTCCAGTTCTTCTTCTAGTTGGGCAATTCGAGCCTCTAGGCGGCGTTTATCATCTTGCAGGGCATTCCTGAGTAACAGAATGGTCATGGGGTTCTGACATCAGCCAGATATTTGGATAATGTCCCCTCTTCAAGCATCTGAGTCTTAATGAGGATCAGCAGATTTTTTTGTCTCTTTCCTTTCCCTTGTCACTTATTTGCCCATTTCTCTTTCTCATGTCTATCACAGCATTTACTCTCAACACCCCTACCCCCAAACATAGAGTACCCTCTGTCAAAAAGTCCTGGATAGGAAAAGCTTGATTTAATTCCTGTTAAGTAATGTGTAATAAGCTCTCCCTAGGGTTTTTTTTTTCCACTCTTAGATTCTCACCCCAGTGACAAAGCTCTGTTGAGAGTTGACATGTGCTTCTCGTTGTAAAGATGGGTTCATCACCGTTGGTCCAAATGATTTTTCTAGCTAATTGAGTTGTGTTATTTAAACACCAGGAAGACCTGAAGGAATGCAAGTGCTCTGCCCCATATGCTCTTTCGTTTTTGCAGTATTACTTGCCCAAGGACTGAGTGTAGAGGCTTGTCTCTTACCTCCCAGATACACTGCTGGCCAGCTCCTCAGTCAATTCATCTTTCTCTAAGTCAGCTTGTTTTCGAGCCCTCTCAGCAGCAGCCAGATCCTGGAGAATTAAGGGGAAAGAGAAATCCGCCGTCTTGAAAAGAAGAGACTTTTGTGTGATTTTCCCAAAAGTCATTCATGGTCTCCCTTGCTTTTCATCCAGCTGGGATGCTAAATCCTAAGCAAGGACCATCCATGTCCATCTACGTCTTTAGAGAAAGTAGGCCAACCAAATCAGACTTGGAAATTGATACTCAGCTTCTTACCAGGTGAGAAAGACAATTTATGTCAGGAAAATAGAAAAGAACTTTAATTTCCCTAATCTTATTACTTTCCTTGGAGAAAGATTGACAGGGAAAAGATTGATATGGGTGGGTGAATTGAGCATACTGATTTATAAGCCTGTCGTTACTACAATTCAACGTGAGGATTTACTTTATTCTGGGTGAGGTCTTACCTCTTGGAGTTGCATGAGATCTGCTTCTAAGCTCTTGGCTTTCTTCTCATTCTCCTTGGCAGTGGCAAAGATCTCTTCTCTAGAGGCCCGGGCATCTTCCAGCTCTCTTTGAAAGTCCTTCATCTGAGCCTGGATTGGTTCAGCAACAGTGGACAAAAGAAAAACTGTGTTCCCAAGAGGGGCTCTGTTCCTTTCTTAACAAAGCTGTTTTTTGGCTTCTCTTTTAGTTCTAACATAGATTTGCCCTGCTTACCACAGGTACCCACAAAGCTACAGAATTCCTCATGATGAATTTTGACTTTTAGCCTCAGACCCCAACACCTACACGAGTCTCTTCTTTGGCTTTATTCTGTGCATCCAGATGGACCCATCTTAGAAGTGGAGTCCCACGGGGGTAGAATTCACCTGCTCTGCTATTCACGTCTGCTGCTTAATATGGGATCATGAACACAGCAGGTGCCTAATGCATGTTAATTGTTAAAAGGAGAAGTCCTGCTTATGTAAAAAGTTTGCGAGACATAATTTCTGGGTAATCATTTTATTAATAATGCCAGTGTGTTTACTAATTAAAGGATGGTCATCTCTCTCTTAGACCAAAGACAATCGTGGCACTGGGCTCAAGGCTTAGATGCCCATTGGAAAACGGGTGTTCTTGAGGGTGGTAATCAACTCTGATTGGTTAATAATTAATGACAGAAAGAATATTACAATGAGGGGCTGAACCTATTCAAATGAATTTTGATTATGTCATTTACATCTTAGTTACCTCCAGTCTTGGGTAATCTATTCAAAGACTTTATCCCAACCAAAACTCCGTAGAGAGCATGATGGTTTCCCAACCTGGATAGTGTCTGAACAAGATTATTTTTAAATTATCATTAGATTTATGATTATATATTATATTATAGATTATTATTATATAAGATTACATTATTATAGATTATTAAGAAAGTTAGTCCAATCTCATTATCAGTAATGTCCTTCAAGAGACTGAACTTTTGAAATCAGAACTTAGGAAAAAGGAACTCTGGATGTCTCCAAATCATTGGTTATTAATAATCATTTTTCTCACTTACAAGGCTGTAATGTTAGAGAGATTGTGTCCGTCTTTTTCTCTGACTCAGAGACCAATGGGTATACCTGAAGTGGAGACCTGCATCACGCCCAGTGAGTCCAAGGAGGAATTCCACCCACCTGGAGTTTACGGAGTTGCTTGATGGCTTCCTCCCTCCCTTTGATGGCCGAGTCAGCCTGGAGTTCCAAATCTTTGATGTCTACTTCTAATTTCTTCTTGGCCGCAGCTGCCAGGGCTCGCTGTTTTCGCTCATCTTCTAGTTCTGTCTCATACTCATGGAGCTAACCAAGGAAAAGAAAGATTGTTGTGGTGCAGGTTTGCTTTCTGGGAGATACCTGGATTTAGCTATCATCCCCTGAGGGGTGGGTCAGAGATGGGAGAGAGCTCAATCAACAGAATTCCCAACTGCTTAGATGGAGTGTCTCTGTTTAGTGACAAGGGTGTAGGTGTCCACATGAAGCACAAATACACTTAGAGCAGACAATGGGGTCCATCAGGGGAATCTGAAACAATTGTTGGTGTGACCCACTGCCACTCAGGTTCCACTACCACTCAGTACTACTCCTGAAGGCAGTGTGCTGGTAAATGTTTAACAATCAGCTCCCTCTACCCCAAAGTACAAACACACCTTTATGTTTAATTTGCATTATTAACATTTTCTCTTTCATTTTCTTAATTCTAGACAATCAATGAATCAAGCCTTGATCTGCAGTGTTTGTCATTTTCCATACTCACCCTGAAATTTTAACAATCAGCTTTCTGGAACTGGTATGAGCTGGCTCTAGGACACCCCTAATAGATGCATTTCTTTCTATTTCCTTCTTTTATCTTTGTCTACTTTCCTAATCCTTCTTCCATAATTCTCCCTTCCCCTTCCTCACATAGGTTTTTTAGAATCAGAACTGAGTTCAGATACCATCTTCTGCAGGCCTTTTCTCTAATTATCTCAGCTGCTGGTGCCCTCTTCTCTAAGGCTATCTTGAAGCCTTATTCTATACACTCTATGTATGTCCTATGTTACTACTGACATACATGTTGTTTTCTCCTTTAGAATGTCAACTCTTTGTGAGCAGGAACTGACCAGTATTATTCTTTGTCCCTCTAGCCAGTCAGTAAACATTTATGAATTACCTTTTATGTGCCAGGCATTGGACTGAGCACTGGGGATATATAAATTAGGAGCAAAAGACAGTCCCTGCCCTCAAGGAGTTCTCAGTCTAATGGGGGAGAGAACAAGCAGGCAAATATGCACAAACAAGCTATGTGTAGAATAAATAGGAAATAATTAAAAGAGAGAAAGACACTGGAATTAAGAGGGGTTGGGAGTGGCTTCTTGTAGAAGACAGAATTTTAATTGAGACTTAAAGGAAGCTAATGGTAGGTGGAAATAAGGGGGGAAAGCATTTCAGACATGGAGGACAGTGAAGGAAAATGTCCAGAACTAAGAGATGAAGTGTCGTGTTTGTGAAGCAGCCAGGAGGCCAGTGTCACTGGATGTAAGAGTGCATGCGTGGGGAGTAAGGTACAAGAAGACTGGAAAGGCAGAAGGTAGCTGTGTTATGAAGGGCTTTGAACACCAGAGCATTTTGTATTTGATCCTGGAGGCAATAGGGAGCCAATGGAATTTGAGTAGGAGAGTGACATGGTCAGACCCCTGCTTTAGGAAAATCACTTTAGTGGCTGAATGGGTGATGGATTCGAGTGGGGAGAGACTTAAGGCAGGCAGACCCATAAGCAGGCTATTGCAATAGTCCAGGCATGAAGTGATGAAGGCCTGCATTAGAGGTGTGGCAGTGTCAGAGAAGAGAAGGGGGCATATTCGAGAGATGTTGCAAAACTGAAATAGATAGGTGTTGGCAACGGTTTGGATACAGGGTCTGAGAGACAGTGAGGAGCTGAGGATGACCCCTATATTATGAGCCTGAGGGACTGGGAGGATGGCGTTGCTCTCTATGGCAATAAATCCTAGTGCTTAGTAAATTGCCTGGCACATAATAAACACTTAATGATTGAGTTTCATTCATTCTATAATAAATGCCTTAATAGGGGAGTACCTAGGGCATGGTGTAGTGAGTAGAGTAAGAGGACCTGACTTAGGATCACCTTTCCATTAAGCTCTTATTTATATATTAGAATACCTATATTTGTCAATGATATAGAAATTAAATAAAACTTCTATTAAAAATTAATAGTAGAGGTGAAATAAAGAAAAATCATCTAAATTTAAGATACTAATATTAAGTCATGAAACAATTAAAAATTTACAAAAATATAGAATTCAGCATAAAACAGAATATTCCAAAATGAATTCTGAATAAAAACAAAAGGTTTTGGAGAAGCTCCATAAGCTCTGTGATCATGTTGATTAACCTCTCTGAGCCTAAATTCCTCACCTTTAAAATAGAAATAATAATATTTGTCTTAGTTAGTATTGTTATTTACTCAACGCCATTGTTGTATAGATCAAGAGAGGTATGTAATGTGCTCCATAATTGCAAAGGGTTATATAATTGTGTGCTGCTATGGGACAAGGTTTTTTTTGACAGTTGCCAATATTGCATTATAATATTGTATTTTAATAGCTACTAATATCACTATTAATTTTCAAGGCAGACGAGAGCTTCATTATGATATGGCTCGCTATAACATGGAATTTTGTTTAACAATTGTTTTTGGAGTTTACCTATGGGAGATTAGTTATCAGAAGGATTTTTGTTATAAAAAGTCTAATGGCATGAATGAGTGAAAGAATGGGTATTAAGTTCTCACTACTCTGCTGAGCACTGGAAATACAAATACAAAAGCAAAGATAATCCTGTTCCTCAAGGAGTTTATATTAATAGGGGGAGACAAAACACTTAAGGAAGCAGTGTCTAGCTGCACAGTTTTTTGTTATTATGTGAGCACTATTTGTTGAAAACACCCAGGAATTTTTTCCAACACCTTTTGTGTTCATTAAGAATTCATCCTGGAATATTCTGTTTTATGTTGAATTCTATATTTTTGATTTTTATAAATGTTAATGAAATGTTTCATGATTTAATATTAGTATCTTAAGTTTAGATAGTTTTTCTTTATTTCACTTTTACTATTCATTTTTGTTTTGTTTTGTTTTTGGAGGGGGGGAAGGCAGGGCAATTGGGGTTAAGTGACTTGCCCAGGGTCACACAGCTAATCACACTGTCAAGTATCTGAGGCCAGATTTGAACTCAGGTCCTCCTGACTTCAGGGCCAGTGCTCTATTCACTGTACCACCTAGCTGCCCCCTACTATTAATTTTTAATAGAAGTTTTATTTAATTTCTATATTATTGGCAAATATAGGTATTCTAATATATGAACAAGAAAGAAAGAGAATAAGACAGCATGACATAGGCAATGAGTTAGGAGTTTAAAGTCCTGAATAACTGAATTCAAATCCACCTCTGACACTGACTAGTTATACAATCCTGAACAAACCCTATTTTACTCAGGTAACTCTAAGACATAGTGGATGGATTGAGCATAGACTATTGTAAGGGGGTTTCAGTGTAGGAATCCCATATGCTTGCTGCTGGCCTTGCATTTGTGGATAAGAAACTGACCAAGTAAGATAAAACTAAGGAGAATATAGCTGTAAATTATTGTGCATGTCTATTAACTACTGTTTGCGAGTTATCCTCCCCCCCAAAGATATGTATATGGATCTTAATGGTACCCACATCATTCAAGTCAGCTAAAATGAGATATGTACATGTTAGCTATTATTATTGTTGTTGTTAATCTTTATAGGGGCCAGCCTCTCCTTTCCCTCCCCATGGGGAACCTCACCTGCTTCTGCAACTGTCTTCTCTTCTCTTCATTCTGCTCATCCCTTGCTTGGAGATCTCTCTCAAACTGGCCCTTCAGGGCTTGCATGTTGACCTCCAGTCTCAGCTTGGCATCTTCAGTGGCCTGCAGCTCATCCTCTAGCTCCTCCAGCTGTGTCTTCATCTCCTCCATCTGGGTTTCCAGAGCTCGTTTGGACTTCTCCAGTTCATGGACCTTGCAGATGGAATAAACATTATTACTTTTACCATCATTTGCATAATCGTGCAGCTAGACAGTACAGTGAGTGTTAAGTGTTGCACAGGGAGATCTGAGTCTCAATCCTGTCTCAGATACTTTATAAGCTGTGTGACCTTGGGCCGGTCACCTAACCTCCCTAATCTTCAGATTTCTCATTCATCTACAAAATGAAGATAATAATAGCACCTACCTCACATAGTTGTGAGGTCAAATGAGATAACACATGTAATGTAATCTGCAAGTACATAAATGCTGTAACTATTATATATATATATATATATAACTATAACTATAAAAACTACATAAATGCTATAACTATTATTATCATCACTGTTTTAGTTATTATATAATATAATGAAGATTACTAATGAGTACCCTTGCTTTTAGCTAGACATAAGATACAATAATGTTGTCCCAAAAGCAGACTTTTCTTTTTCCTCCCTAGGTCTCCAATCTCTATCTTTCACATTGATTGCAGTTCTTTCTGTCTCAGCCCCGGTTTCAGGCAATCCTTTAATTCCTCAATGTTATGGTGATGTAAAATGGTTTTGACCCCAGGTCCGTGCTCTGAGTTCAGCCTTTACTTTGCAGATTCTACCCTGAATTGGTAGCTGGTGGGGTCCAGCAATAGCAGGCTCCTATGGTGTCTAAGTACAGGGACCAGTGCTGGCAGGCTGGCACAGTACAGGGATTGGGGAAGACTCACATTTTTGCCCACGTCATCCTTGGAGCTAACCAGATCTTCCATTTCGGCTTTGAGCATTTTGTTGGTTCTTTCAAGTTCTTCTTTGGATTCCAGAGCCTCCTCCAGAGCCCGGGCTAAGGATAAGGCTTTTGTTTCCTTCTCTCGAGCTTCCGCCTCTGCTCTGTCTCTTTCATCAGCGTATTTGGAAGAGATGTTTTTCTCCTCTGCTAACAACTGCAAAACAGTTCCAAAAAAGAGAGGTAAGCACCAGCTAGAGACAAGTGTTAAGGACTTTGGAGGTTGTATCTGCACATGTTTTCATCTTCATTTCTTAATCTCCAATGCAGAAGAAAAAAGTATTACCTGTAGAAATAATTTAGCTGTCTATGCAAACAATTCAATATAATAATTCTGCTTTAGTTTTTCTCAGTTGATCACATTAAAAACCAAAAGCAGCAGAAGTACTTTCTATATGTAATTCTATCATAGTCCAGTGATGGTTAATGCTGGTCAGAACATGGCTCGATTGAAATCAAATCCAAATAAGAACTTAATTCTGTTATGGGCCCATTAACTTTGCTATAGTCCCCCATTCACAAGTATCTGTCACAAATATGTATTCTTGGTCACAAGAGTGGCCAGGGGAGAGGGGAGATGACCAGCACAAACCCATCTCTGCCACTAGAAAAACTCAAAGCATAACAAACTTGCTATTAGCACAATCCTTATCTGCAGAGGAAAAAGTACAATTTTACATAGTAACTCTTCATTTATACAAAGATCTGGCTACTGGAAAATTTAAGCTTCCAGAAGATAACTGGAAGTAAGAAAAACAAGCTTCCAACATCCATACACTTTTACTGTATGGGAGAGGTAGAGAGTCAGAGAGTTCGATCTTCACCTAGACACTAAAATAGATTAGAAGCAGCAGAGGGCAGACTGACAACAGGAAGAAGAAATAGCTAATAGCAGTGATAGGAACTAAAACTGAAAAAAAAAATAGCTGCATTGTAAAAACAACAAGGGTGGATAGGTGGAGCAGTGAATAGAGCACTGGCCCTCGAGTCAGGAGGACTTGAGTTCAAATCTGGCCTCAGACACTTAACATTTACTGGCCATGTGACCTTGGGCAAGTCACTTAACCCCAACTGCCCTGCCTTCCCCCTGCAAAAAATAAAAACAAAAACCACAGAAGTCTGGGACCACTTAATATAAAGGGACATTAGTCCCCTATAGAAGGCCAGGTAGGGTTCAAACATGTCAGTCTAAGACTTCAGATCTTTAACTCATTGCTTTAAGTGCTTAGCTCTGCAGACATAACATATACAGAGCACTTATTCCTATTATTCTATAGTACAGGTACTTCTTCTGGGACAATCGAAGTACACACCTGGCCTTCTATAGTGCTTTGCAGTTTAAGAGGAATGTAATGGTCGGAAACACTCATTATTTCTGCCCACTTAGGGCAATTAGGTGGTGCAGTGGTTAGAATACTGGACCTGGAGGCAGGAAGCCCTGAGTTCAAATTTGCCTTTAGACACTTTACCTGGAAACCACTGACCCTCTGTTTGCTCCAGTTTCCTGGACTGTAAAATGATGATTACCTCCAAGGGTTGTTGTGAGGATCAAATGAAATATTTGCAAAGTGCTTAGCATACATTGGTTATGCATGACAACATACAGTAGTTGTCATATGAATATTTATAATAAATATTTATCTTTTCCCCTTCCCTTCCCACCTACTCTGTGACTCTACAGTGTGATTCTTTTTGAGTTAAAAAAAATGGGTTTGTGAAGCTCAAAACAATGAGGCCAAATCAAAAAATCCTATGAAGATGAATATGAAATTCTATCTTTAGATTTAAAAAATCAACTTTCTTAGTTCAAAGTTGGAAAAACCATGGCTTAACAGCAATCCCTATCTTTGAAAAAAGACAGGGATTTTAGTTGGTTGCAAGTTCAATATTAGGCAA
The DNA here is from genome assembly GCF_028583685.1 of Petaurus breviceps papuanus. NCBI lineage: Eukaryota > Metazoa > Chordata > Mammalia > Diprotodontia > Petauridae > Petaurus > Petaurus breviceps. Next base: position 13,895,706 of record NW_027185616.1, read on the forward strand.
CAGTGTGTAACACAGTCGCCAAAAAAAGCAAAAAAAAACCAAAAATACAGAATATCAAGGAAGAGATAACAAGCAACATGATCATTCAGATGCATCGTCATATGAGACATGGTTAACAAAAGCAGAGAAAATTAAGGAAGATATAAAGTCTTCAAATATCTAAAGATTCTCGTCAAATTGGCAAAGATAAAATCCAAAAATATGAGAAGATGGTTACAATGATACACTGTTGATAGAATTTTTAATTGGACCAACTTTCAGAAAACAATTTGGAATTATGCAAGAAAAATCACAATTAGGGGCGGCCAGGTGGCTCAGCAAGTAAGAGCACCGGCCCCAGTGTCAGGATGACCTGGGGCTCGAATCCGGGCTCAGATACTCAGCACCACACCCAGAAATAACTGGCTGTGTAACCTTGAGCAAGTTACTTAACCCCAATTGCTTAAAAAAAAAAAAGAAAAATCACAATTTCATAGTCTTGGACCCATCAGTCCTAGAAATACACCCCAAGGAGGTGAAAGATAGAAAGTAAAGTCCTGTATATGATGAAATATTCATAACACACTTTTTGTGGTAGCAAAAAAATGGGAAGAAAATGAATGCCTATTGATTAGGGAAGGATTGAACAAATTTTGCTGTATTCTTTATCATAAAAATTAATAAATTCTAGGAATCCAGAGTAAGATGGCAAGACATATATGAACAGTTGCAGAGTAAAGAAAGCAGAATCAGGAGAGCCATATACAAAATGACTACAGTAATATAAAGAAAAACAACAGTAACAGCAGCTGAATTTTAGTCATTCTGGGTCCCAGAAATGTTTTTTCTTTTTTCTCCTTTCTGTAGAAAGGTGAAGACAGGGGATATGGAATTTTGCAATTGTTGTCAAGAAGTTTTTCCTTTGTTAGTTTTACTTAATTACTTTTCTGTGTTATAAAGAAGGGGTCAATGTGTCTATGGGAGGATATATCCAAAAATGACTTTAATATAAAAAGACATCAATAAAACTATGAAAAATAAGAGATTGGACTTGATTTTGCAGGTAGAAGTTAAAGAGAAATAGATTTTGGCTTAGCAGAGATAACTTTTCTGATTAAACTATATAGGAATGCAAGGCATCAGTGAGAAGTCTACAATGGATAAATGATCAAAGGATACAAACAGATATAAATAAGAAATAATAAGAAATTTCAAAATAAGAAAGAGAAATTATTAATAATCAGTTGAAAAATGCTCATCCTCAGTAATAATGAAAGATGCAAATTAAAACAAACTGAAGGTGTCACCTCACCTCCTTTTAAACAGGACAATACAAATTAAGGACAATGTTGGTGAAGTTGCGAAGACACAGGTACATTGATTTGTTGCTGGTAGAACAGCAAATTTGTAGAAGATTTTTGGAGAGCAATCTGGTAGAACACAGTAACCATTACAAAAACAATCATATTCTCTGACCCAATTATTCCATTGTCAGGAATATATCATGAAATTTTTTTTCAGTCAAAAAGGAGATGTTGGTATAGATTTTCATAGGAGCATAGTGGGTAATCACAAAAACTGGAAGCAAACTAAATACCCAACAGGGGAAGAATTAATTACAACAGTGATACACTCATGTAGTAAGATGCTGTAGTGCAATTAAAACTGACAGGTGTAAAGTATATAGAAATATTTGTAAAATATCTATATGAAATAATGAAAAATGAAAAAAAAACACAGGCAAAAGAATGAAGTACACATTAATTACAGTCACAAATAAGGAAAAGTCACTGAGAATAAATGGGCAAAAAACACAGATGCCTAACAAGGACCTTAGAGGGAGCAACTAAAAACCTGTTATAATACTTTATATATTGAAATTAATTTAAATGTAAATACTTACTAATCAAGTTTAGTTGGTTGAATTGATGGTCAATGTTGATCTTTGAATTAAACATTTTAAAAAATGGGATGCCCTCTAGGAGGCAGTAAATACCTATCCACTGAAGGTGAATGACACCCAGGCAGGTTGTGGAAAGAACTAAACTAAGTGATCTCTAAGGACCCTTTTGATAACTCTAGGAATAACTGATCATCATAACAATGACCCTGAAGTTACTGAGAAAAAGTTAAACTATATTGAATATACTTTGCTTAAGAAAGCAAGGAATCTGTGCCTAACACATTTTAGAAAGATTTTATATCCAAAATGGTTGATTTTTAAAAATAATTTATAGTTTAATAATAATAATTAATAAGATTTAAAACATGATAATTTAGGTCTAAATAATTTTTAGTTATTTGGAATAGTGTGTGTATTATGTATGTGTGTGTATTACGTATATGTATATATACATATAATACACATACATATATGCACACAAATACATAGAGATAGGTATGTGTATGTATGTTTTATGTATATGTATATGCAGAGATATATGTATGTGTATATATACATATGTGTGCATATATATGTATACATGCACAAATAATACATGCACCAAGACGTATGTATGTGTGTGCACATGTGTGTGTGTGGATATACACATATCTATATACACACATATGTGTCCATACCCACATACACATATTCCTTGTCAATGCTGGATAAATTGAGCGGCCTAACAGGATCCCACTAATGACAGTTTCCCATATCGGTTTCCTTGCCAGGGGAGGCTCACTTTCTACATCTGGCTCCTAGTTCCGTGGGTTTAGTGGCCCACACATCAAGGCAGTTCTGTGACCGCAGGTTAAGTGGCAATTCATCGAGGAGAAATAAGGAACGAAAATACCCGAAGGAACTTTCGATACTAACTTGACTCACTTGGCCGTTTACTAGGTGAGCCACCCCCGGAAAGAGGCCGTAAGAGCAGACTCTACCTGGTCAAATTTCTTTTGTTTCTTCTCCAAATTGGACACCAATTGGCGCTGGTTGTCCAAGTCCACAACCAGGTCGTCCAGCTCCTGCTGAAGCCTGTTCTTAGTCTTTTCCAGTTTGTCATAAGATGCTGCCTTCTCCTCGTACTGCTGGGTGAGGCCTTCTATTTCTTTCTGGAGCTTCTTCTTGCCTTCTTCAAGGCCCTCCACGGTGCTGGCGAAATCCTGAAGTTTCTTCTTTGAGTCAGAGAGCTGAAATAAGAAGAAATTCAGGTAAGAAGAAGGGTGTATATAGTGTGCTGCTCCGTTCCCTGAAATGAGCCCACCTTGTGTCCTATCCTTGTAAAATGAAGTAAACCAAGATTTCTCTTCTTCTTAAACACATCCAGCCAGTGGGGAGAACGGAGTGACTAATAACTAAACCAATGAACTAAACAACATGGCATAAGTTTAGGATTCTCTAGGCCTGAAGATCTGGTAAGAATTCAGGCTCATTGGGGAGGCTAGGTGGTGCAGTGAATAGAGCACCGGCCCTGAAGTCAGAAGGACCTGAGTTCAAATCCAGACTCAGACACTTGACACATTTACTAGCCATGTGACCTTGGGCAAGTCACTTAACCCCAACTGCCCTGCCTTCCACCCTCCAAAAAGAAAAAAAAGAATTCAGGTTCATGGATGGGGAAAAAATCTGTAACTCAAAATCTTGTGGAAATGAATGCTGAAAACTAAAAATAAATTTTAAAAAACCATGTAAACACATTTCAAAGAAAATCAAGTAGGATTCCCTTTCAGTAGATTAAGTAACAAATAAATACATGATTTTCAGATAAAAAAAATAAAAAGTGACTATAAAAAAAAGAATTCAGGCTCATGAACTGAGCTGGGTCGTGGAGACAGCACCGATTCTTAGGACAAACCCTTCTGCCCCTTTCCAAATCCTGCCTGTCCCTTGTCTGGGATCAAGACGGCACCTGTATATTAAGAGTTGAGATGTGACGCTCCAAGTTTTGCTTGGCTTCTGCTTCCTCATCCAGTTGGTCTTGCAGGCTATTTCTTTCATCCTCCAGCTGGCGAAGTTTAGTAGACACATTCAACTTTTGTCGTGTTTCTTCTTGGAGCAGCTCCTGTGAAAAGAACACACCAAGTTCCCCTACCATGAGGATTGAGGATTTCTCTCAGCCCCGCTCCCATTCCCTGGCTGAGATGGCACGACACTTACCTGAGTATCCTGGAGCTGGGATCCTAAGGAGGCAACGTCTTTGGCCAATTTAATGGTCTTCCCCTCTGCTTCATTCAGCATCCCAGTGACACTCTCCACTTCATTCTAAGGTTCAATTACATGTAAGGGGAGAAGGGTTGGTTGATTGATTCAACTGACAACCCTCCCTGCCCATATACAAAATAGTACTCTATTGGATAGAAAAGTTAAAATCTGTTATATCTCAGGATCAAATACTGAATTATGATCTGGGATCTCTAGAACACAGTCCCACCTGAGAATCAATTGCAGAGCAAGCCTGTATCGATTGGGACTTATAGAACGTCCTCTAACCAAAGCAGTCCAGCTAAATGAAAGATATACACAAATAGAAAGGGTTGACTTGGGTGATGTTGGGTTCACCTTCACAAAAACTGCATGACCATTTACTGGATATGTTATAGAGAGGATTATTGTTGTGGGCACAGATGTATATGTCTTTGAGGTTTCTCCCAATTCTGAATTATTGTGAGGAGTAGACAAGACAGGCACAGGCAAAGATGACACTCTCTCTGACCCATTCCATTCCCATAAGATGGACACAGGTTGGACGTTTACCATGGGAAGAAAGACACGTCCTTCCCTTTGGAAGTATGTTTATTAGAAGGAGGTTGCAGTTCCCTATTCTCATTTTTATTTCTCCATTTATTTGGAGGTACCTCAAGATAGGGAAGGTAGTGCTTTATATCCATCCTTACGACCCTAATCTGTCATAAATTTCCTTTTTGTCACATTAGAGAAAATTGTATCCAAGATCTCTGCTGTTCTAGATTTTTTTTGTAATTCTAAGATAAACCATTTTAATCACCATTCCTGGAATCCATCTCAATCACATTTGCACAGATAGTTCAAATTAATAGAGTCTGTACCCAGATGAGAAGTTCCTTTTGTTATGATGATAAAATCAATCCTCTACAGAACACTTAGTCTCCAAAGCACAGAGAGAAAAACACCCCTCCCCTATCCTGAACAAATAAAATATTAATAAGAAGTCTTTCTATATTTCGCTATTCACAGAACAACTAAATTAGTGCAAATGAGTCAAATTTCTAAGAAGAGACGGATGAAGGGGAAACACAGTAATGGTCTTTAAGAATTCCAAAATGGTTGGTAACACACCGTTCATTTCCACCAAGAGACCAAACTAAAGGAAATTAGCTGATTTTGCAATAATGGAGCCTGAGGACTTTCTATGAGACTTCAGAATGAGTTATTTGGGGAGGTTGAGGGAACTTCCCTCGCACAGACTTAAGAATTGCAAAACAAAACAAAACCAAAAAATCCAATGGCCCATTATGGGCTAGGTGCAGAGCTGTAGAAGCAGAGAATGGACAAGTATAGAACCAGGAGGACATTAGGCAAGAGTTCAGATGAAAAGTGCATAGGGGGCTTCAGGGGACCACATGCTCAATGCAAGTCCACAGAATGAAAGAGCAGTCAAATCTAATGTGATGTTGGGATACGCTGATGCAGGGCAGATTATGGAACAAGGGAAATTATAGATCCATTGCATTCTGCCCTGGTCAGACCACACTCAGAGGAGTCTACACAATTCTGGCTGCCATATTTTAGGACTGATAATTGATAAATTGGAACATGTTCAAAGGGAAGCAAATAGTAGAATGAAGGGATTTGCAGCCATTGCATAGGATTGGTTGAAGGAACTGGGGATACTTTATTTAGAGGAGCAAAGACTTAAGGGGTTAGGGATGAGGTATAATAGCTATCGTCAAATATTTAAGCTGTGTGACCATGGGCAAGTCACTTAATCCTGACTGCCTTGCCAAAAAACAAAACAAAACAAAACAAATATTTGAAGGGTCATAAGGCAGAACTGGAAGCAACACAGAAGTCTCAGAGAAGTCGATATAGTCTCATTGTTAGGAAAAATCCTAACAATTAGAGCTATCCAAAAGTGAAGTAAACTCCCAGAGGAGAGAGTGAGCTCTCTAGCACTGAAAGCCTAGATGCTAGCTGACCACTTGGAATAGTGTACAAGGAATTCCTGATCAGGTGGGAGTCGTTCTACATGACCTCAGAGGTCATTGCCAACTCTGAGATGAGGTAGTACTAGCCAGTGTGGTAGATAGGGCACTGGGCCTACAGTTAGGAAGAACTAAATTTAAATCCAGCCTCAGACCCTTGCTAGCTGTGTGACCCTGGGAAAGTCACTTCACCTCTGCCTCAGTTTCCTCAATTATCAAATAAGGATAATAACAGTATCTACCTCCCAGGATTGTTGTGAGGATCCAAAGAGATAATATAAGGTGTGACACATAGTAAGCATTATATCAGTGTTAGATAGTATTATTACCTCTATTTCCTCAACTGTAAAATGGGGGTTTTATAATCCCTTACGGGTTGTCATGAAGAACGAATGAGATAACATTCTTAAGGCTCTTAGCATAGTTCCTGGCACATGGAGGACACTATAAATTATTTTTATGACCTCAGTTTCCTCAACTCTAAAATGAGGATTATAATGGCACCTACCTTGTATGGATCAGAAGAAATAACAATTACAAAGCACATAGTACCTGGCGCATAATCAGCACTGTATCAGTCTTAGCTACAATCATTATTGCCTAGGTTTCCTCTTCTGTAAAATGGGGATAATAACAGCGCCTCCCTCCCAGGTTGTGGTAAGGGTCCCATGAGACAACATTCATAAGGCACTTATTAGCACAGTGCGCGGCGTATCAGGGTTAGCCATTATTGCTATCACGGTGATGATGATGTGATCTTCATGACTAGCTAACACTCAGAAGGTCTTTGCCAGATTCCTGCGGTTTCAGGAAGTGGAGGAAGTTCCAGTGGCCACTGCTGGCCCCCACCTGTCTCTGGGTGGGTGGGTGGACTCACCTGCAGCTTGTGGACTTTGTCATTGAGCTCTACCCGAATCCGCTCCCCATCACTGCACTTGGACTGGAGGTCCTGCAGCTGTGCCTCCAGTTTCTTCTTCTTGTGTTCCACCTCCTGCTTGGCCTGGTTCAGGGACCTCAGCTCATTGGCCAGGTCTGCGTTGTCCTTCTCCAGAGTCTGCTTGTTCTTGTCCAAGTTGGCCTTAGCCTGTTGCGAGAGGAGAAACATGGTGGGCTAAGCCTGGAAGGCTGGCTGAGACCAAAGGATGCAAAAGCTGCTTGTGAGGGGCGGCCAGGTGGCTCAGCGAGTAAGAGCACCAGCCCCAGTGTTGGGATGACCTGGGGATCGAATCTGGGCTCAGATACTCAGCACCACCCCCAGAAATAACTGGCCGTGTAACTTTGAGCAAGTTACTTAACCCCAATTGCTTTTAAAAAAAAAGCTGCTTGTGGGGGCAGTGGGTCTAAGTGAATTCAGCATTTATGAGCACATCCTACATGCGTTTGTGGTGGGTGAGTAAGGAGATGAGTGAAAACATGGCCTCTGCTCTCCAGGTGTTTATAACCTAACAGGAGACTAAGACAAATACACAGATAAAGGGCCACTACAAGTGGGCATTTACTATCACTGTTCCTTGGGCCTCCGCTTCTTTTTTTTTTTTTTAAAGAAAATGAAAGACAAAGAATCATTCCTCTCTACCATCCTACCTAGTATAGGCCACATTATGGAAAGAACCATAAGAAAGGTAAAAATTGGGGCGGCTAGGTGGTGCAGTGAACTCGTGGAGTCAGGAGGACCTGAGTTCAAATCCAGACTCAGACACTTGACACACTTACTAGCCGTGTGACTTTGGGCAAGTCACTTAACCCTAATTGCCCTCTAAAAAGCAAAAAAAAAAAAGGTAAAAATTAAATTGGTGGAGAAAGGGGAGGCAGAGGTGGGAGAGATGATGGAAAGAGCCCTGAGTTAGGGGTAGTCTAGGAATGATTGTAACTTGTGCTTACATAGTTTGCAAGATTTGCAAAGTACTCTAAATATATTATTTTATCTGAGCATTACTACTCTGTAACATAGGTGTGATTGTTACAGATGAGGGAACTGAGGCTCAGAAAAGCTAATGACTTAACCAAGATCATCAGGTAGAGTCTGAGGTGGAACCCCAACTCCAAGGCCATCTCACTGAGTCACACCTACTTCTCAGGATGAAATCTGGGTTCTAATCCTTGTTCTAGGTGCATGATGGTAGACCCATTAAATAGGCAGTCATGTTATATGAGGAGAGATGAAGTTAATGTCCAAAGACCTGGATCCGAATCTCAGCTCTGCAGTGTGACTTGGGCAAGCCAATTAACCTCTCCAAAGTTAATTACTAATTTCATTGGTAGCAATGCCTGCCTGTTTACTTCACAGGGCTGTTGTGAGGATCATGTAAAAGAATATATGGGAAAATATTGAGAAAACTTTCCCGAACCCTAGGGCCCTGAGGGAGTAGTGTTATCTTTAGCCTCGGGGTGCCTCGCCTTCAGTCCAGATCTGGGTAGTGTGCTGGGCCGGGAGTCAGGAAGATCTGAATTCAAATGTGGCCTCAGACACTGATTAGCAGTGTGATCCTGAGTAAAGTACTTCCGCTCGGCCTTAGTTCCTCATCTAAAAAGTGGGGGATAATAATATCACCCACCTTGCAGAGTTGTTGTGATATTTGTAAAGCCAATGAGGTAATATTTGTAAAGCCCAGTGCCTGTGCATAGTAGGCTCTATATAAATGCTAGCTGTCATGATGATGATGATGATGATGATGGACGATGTAGAAGATAAAACTCTAGATTCAGAGTCAGAAAGACCCAAATTCAAATCCTACCTCACGAACTTATTAGCTAGATGACTCTGGGCAAGTCACTTAGCCTTTCTCGCCCTCTCAGTTTCCTTATCTGTCAAGTGGGGATAAATGAGATACACCAGGATCAAATGAGACAATGCCTTGTAAAATGTGCAAACCTTAAAACTCTGTATAATGTTAGCGATTATGATGAGTTCTATTAAATAAAAGGACGACAAGTAGCTCCTCCCTACCTAGCTATGCGAGCTGTTGCTTGGCACACCAAATGAAATGAGAGTAAGAGACGTGGAAATGGCCCACTCCCCCCGCTGAGCTGCCTTCCCTCCTGGCACTCCCGAGGCACGCCAGGCTTACCCTCTTGAACTGCTCCAGTTGCTCTGTGAGCTCTTCTACGGCCTGCGTGTGTTTCTGTCTCATCTCTTGGACTTGGGCTTCATGAGTCCGAGTCTCCTCATCAAGAGCCTTCTTCAATACTGTCACCTCTTGCTCCCTCTTAGCTCTGAATAGGAACAAAGACATGAGATTGTTTGAACAGGGAGAGGGTGGGTGAAGAGCATGAGAGAGGGATGTGCTCAGGGATGGGGAACCTGAGGTCTCAAGGCCACATGTGGCCTTCTAGGTCCTTGGGTGCGGCCTTTTGACCGAATCGAAGTTTTACAGAATAAACCCATTGCAAGGGGATCACTTCTGGTTGGGTTGAATAGAAATGGTTCAAGGAGGAAAGGATAATTAAACTAGGTCTTAAACGTAAGGAGGTGATTTGGGCATAAAGAAAAGGCATTGGAGGATTCCAGACAAAGGAAACAGCGTTGAGGACAGGTTTGGAAGCAGGAAAGGGCAAGGTGCATTTTCAAAATGACAAGTACTACAGTTTCACTGGAGCCTAGACAGAATTTACGTAGGAAAATAAATGTTCTACAAAACTTGGATTCGGTCAGAAGACCACAGCCAAGGACCTAGAAGGCCTTATGTGGCCTTGAGGTCAGAGGGTCCCCACCCCTGGACTTGCTGGCTCCTACTTTAACGGATTATCTATGACCAGTCTGTACTCTGAAACCAGCTTCCCTTCGTGCTCTTGTGTTTCTGTGTGTGTGTGTGTGTGTGTGTGTGTGTGTGTGCGTGTTCTGGAAAGATGAAATATTTGTAATATCAACCTAATCAAAACATAATCTAGAAGGCAGACATTCACCATAAATCATGGGATGCAAAGCCACCAAACCCAACCCAACTCACTGTTGTGGTGGTTGGGGTAACCATTGTTACTGCTACTGATCCCCGTCTCCATTCACATGGATAACTGAGAGTTGAACTTTAAACACCATTATTTAAGTGAAAAAACACATTTTTTTTTTAGAGGCCCACGTGACTATTGTGGGAGAAGGTATGGGTGTGAATTTGAGGGGCTGGGACATGGTACAGATGAGACGTTTCTATACCTGAGCTCCTGCTGTGTGGCTGTGCTGTCCAGGGTGTCCTCTAGCTCTGTCTTCAAGGCCTCCAGCTCTTCCCCCAGATCTCTTTTCTGCTTCTCCGCCTTATTCCTTGCTGCCCTTTCTGAGTCCAAATCTTCTTGGAGGTCAGAGATATGGCCCTCCAACTCTCTTATCTTCTTCAAGGCATTGTTTTTCTGAGCAATTTCATCATCGAGCCTGTGAGGAGGAAGTCATCATGGCCTATACCAAAGGGCTTACTTATACCCTATCTCTATGGTGATGCTACAAGAAACTCTTTTCTGGAACCAGATGCTCTCATTCTGCCTGATATCAGCAATATTCCTTTTGCAATCAGCAATGTTCCATTATCATGCACACAAGTCCCCGATCCTGAGAGAAATCGGGTTGAAGAAAAATGAGAAAGTCCGCTGTACCATTCCAGTCCTACTTTTTTGGGGGACAGGGGGGTCCTGATCTGTGATTTCACTAGCATAGAGTCTTAATGTGGAAATTTCCTTCAGTGTTCCATATTACCCCCTCATATATAACTTCATAGTCGTAAAAGAGTTGTCCGAGGTAGTGAGAAGTTAAGTGATTTGCCCTTGATTATGCCTCAGAAGCAAGATTTGAACCCAGGTTTTCCTGATTCAAAAACCAGCCATCTCTCCACTATACCACTCTTCTTCTAGTCCTTTACTGGCACCAAAATCAATTTATTCAACAATTACAGGTCACCTACTATGTGTAAGGCATTAGTAGGTTCTACGGGTAATACAAAAAAAGTGTCTAAGACCTGGTTCCTGCCCTCAAAAGCCTGGAAAGAGTTTACAGTCAATCAGGAGCATAAACCATGTACATAAATAACTATTAACACAAAGCAGTATGTGATAAGAACCACATGCATGATACAAAGTGCTATAGGACGGGTTTGGAAGCAGGCAAGGGCAGGGTGCATTATGAAAACGACAAGCAGTCCAGTGTCACTGGAGCCTAGACAGAATTCATGTAGGAAAATAACAGGAGACAAAGCTGGCGATTTGTTAAAGCCAGGCTTCGGAAAATGGTTTTTTGGGTTTTTTTTGCCTTTTGGAGAGCGATTGGGGTTAAGTAACTTGCCCAAGGTTACACGGCTGAGGCCAGAACCGAACTCAGGTCCTTCTGACTCCAGGGCCAGCGCTTTACTCACTGTGCCACCTAGCTGCCCCATGCTTTGGAAAATCTTTAAGGAGTTTGAACTTCATTTGGTAGCCAGTAAGGAGATATTAAAGGTTTTGGGGTTTTTTTTTGGAGGGCAATTGGGGTTAAGTGACTTGCCCAGGGTCACATGGCTAGTTTTTGTGTTAAGTGTCTGAGGCCGGATTTGAACTCAGGTCCTCCTGACTCCAGGGCTGGTGCTCTATTCACTGTGCCACCTAGCCTCCCCTGATATCAAAGGTTTTTAAGCTAGAGAATCACTATGGTATTTAGATAGATAGATCTGGAAGTGGTTTTTAGGAGAGACTGGAAGGGAAGGAGATATTAGTTAAGAGAGTGAAAGCCATAATCCAGGTATGAAGTCGAAAGGGTGTCTGTCAGTGAGGCTGGTCATGGTAGTGGGAATGGTTCCCTGTAAGATATTTTGCAGAAGGAATGAATAGAGCTCAGTGACAGGTATGTGGAGTGGGGGAAGGGAGACAGGTAGTGACAATGTATGGGAAGAAGAATCAAAGCTGGCTGAGGCTTCAGTGTTGAGAAGAACATTAATATCATTGGCAATAAAAAGGGAAAAATCAGAAGTGGGTTAGAGGAGGTGAATAAGCCCAGTGTGGGGCATGTTCAGTTGGAGTTATTAATGAGTCATAACACCTAAAAATGTCCAGCATGGTATCATTATAAGGACTGAGGTTAGCCCTACAGAAGAGATCAGAAAATATTTCTCTGCCTTCTTTGCAGAGGTGGAACACTAAATGTATATACTATCACACTTGTCCACATGTTAGTTTTGCTAAAAACTAACCCCACTCCCTAAGTTGGAAGGTTAGTTAAAAACTAACCCCACCCCTCACTTCTTTTTAATTCTGTTATAAACAGTGATTCACTAGGTAGAAGGAGGGTCGGGACCTAGTTGAAAATGAAAGTTACATTAAAAACAAAAGACACGAATTTTTTAAATGAGGAAAAAAAGAAAATGTTCAGCGAGCAGTTGGAACTGCGGACCCGGACCTTGGTGGGGAAATTGGGGTTGGAGATACAGATACAGATTCAGTCTGTCACAAAAACTTGCCAGTTAAAGTTATGAGGGGATAAGATCACTGAGTCAGGGGGAGGGACATAGAAAGAGAGGAGAAGAAAGCCCAGGAAATAATACATTGGGAGTTTGAGAAAACCCAGAAAGAATAACAATGACAATAGCAAGCTTTTAGAGAGGCCTTTTAGGTTTACAGAGCATTGGATGTATGTTTGTCTTGTGGTCCTCACAACAAACACTGTCAGGTAGATGCTATTATTTTCTCCATGTTATAGATGAGGAAACAGAGGTAGACAGAGACTAAGACACTTGTTCAGGGTCACACAGCTAATAAATAGAGGAGGTCACATCTGAACTCAGACCTTCCTGACTCCAGGTCCAGTGCTCTATTCACTGTGTGACCAAACCTAATGAGATCTACAGATTAGTGCTTTATGATGAATTTTGCTGGGGTGGGGGGGGTGGGAACACTCGGTGTCCCAAAAGTCTTAGTGCACTTTTAAGCTTTGTTAGGATAAACGGTGTACACAAATAATTATTAACACAAAGTAGTATGTGATAAGTACCATGAGAATGGTACAAAGGGCTATAGGAACTCAGAGGAGGGAGGGATCGCTTCTGCTTGGATTGAATAGAAATGGTTTCAAACAGGAAAGGATATTTAAACTAGGTTTTAAAGGATGGAATCAATGGAAGGAGGTGGTCTAGGAATGAAGAGAAGGCCCTGGAGGGTCCCAGATAAAGGAAATAGCCTTGAGGATGGGTTTGGAAGATGGAAAGGGCAAGGTGCATTCTGTTAGCTTTTAGAATGCACTAAGACTTCTGGGACACCCTATAACACCAGCCCCCAGAGGTAATGTACAATCACACCTGGGTTACCCAGGCAGACGGAGAGTCAGTCCCACTTACCTGGCCAAAGCTGCTTGGAGCTCCTCTTCTTTCTTGGCCAGCTGCATTTTCAGCTCAGCAATCTGGGCCTGCAGGTCAGCAATCTGTTCATGGAAGTCACTTGCATCTCCCTCTAGCTTCCTCTTCATTTTCTCCAGCTCTTGTCTGCTCTTCTCTTCCTTCTTCAGACGTACTAAGAAAAAGGCAAGCATCTCTTGAAATGGAAGAAAACAGCTCAAGGGATGCTTGGGGAACAGACCTCTGAACTGGGACAAAAGGATCTGAGTGAAGAAGTCAGAATCAAGAGAATGACACTCATGGTGACCACAGTCACATAAACCATGACAGTAAAGTCAATCCAACTATGATAAATTGTGATGAACAACCTGGGTCCCAGAGAGAGGCAAGATCTATAGATGCAGAGCACAACACACTTTTTGGACATGGCGTCTGTGTCAGCAGGCTTGGCTTAAACTTTTGGTTGTTACATGAGATGGTTCAGTGGTGGGTTGGAGCAGGGTTAAGGAGTCATGCTATGGTTATGAAAGCAAAAGGAAACAATCATGCTATTTCTAAAAGACAGGAAAATGAACCTCTGTAGAGTCCACGTAAATTGAGATCATCAGGAAAGGGATACCTAGTAATCCCCACTGCTCAGATAATGACTTTAATGCATGAATAATAAATAAAAATAAGAAAACTTCATATTAATGTTTTAGTCTGTGATTTAACAAGCATTTCCCTCACAAAAGCTTTGGGAGGGGCTTTCCACAGGTGTGCTAGAGTCAGCTTGAACTGGCTGGCAAGATCCAGTTGTTAAATTCTCATTGTGAACATTTACACTTTGGAAACTGGCCAGCTACAAACTGGGGCTTGATTTAGTGTTTTGTTGATCATCTGGATTTAGGAAAGTGATGGAAAAAATGTAAACAATGCAGATTAATATTAAAAGTGTATCAAGTACACACACACACACATTTTTTTTAGGACAGCCAGTTGTTAAACATTTGTCAGTATGCCACTGGGTATGTCATTTCTATTCACTATTCTCCTCATGAGGGGGAAAGGGAAAGCATTTCTATAGAGCCTAATATGCGTCAGGCACTGGGCCAAGTGCCTTTCACAAATATTCTCTCATTTAATCCTCACAACAACTCTATTATTATAATCTCCATTTTACAGTTGAAGAAAGTAGGGTAAACATAAGTTAAGTGACTTGCCCCACCTGAAACTGAATTGAACTCAGGTCTCCCTGATTCCAGATCCAGCACTCTATCCAGTATGCCACCAGCTGCTTCTAATTTTTTTTTTTTTTGCTTTTTGGAGGGCAATTGGGGTTAAGTGACTTGCCCAAGGTCACACGGCTAGTTTTTGTGTTAAGTGTCTGAAGCCGCATTTGAACTCAGGTCCTCCTGACTCCAGGGCCGGTGCTCTATTCACTGCACCACCTAGCCTCCCCTGCTTCTAATTATTAATAGAGACTATTTTACACTCACTTTCCTATTTTTGTTGA
>NW_027185616.1:13910592-13912244 GCF_028583685.1 Petaurus breviceps papuanus
TTGGAGGGCAATTGGGGTTAAGTAACTTGCCCAACATTACATGGCTAGTTTTTTGTGTGTTAAGTGTCTGAGGCCGGAACTGAACTCGGGTCCTCCTGACTCCGGGGCTGGCGCTTTACTCACTGCGCCACCTCGCCGCCCCATGTTGAGGACTCTTCTACTTATTCTTCATCATACTTTTGGCACAGGGCAGGTCATGATTGATTCTCCTGAAACATCGCTCCAATCTAATATTCTCGTGTTTCCTTTTCTAATCTCCTTGTTTATTTATTTCGTTTAAATGAGTTCAGTTGCCCTCTGGTAGTGCATTTACCTTCCAGTTCCGAAATCATAGATTCATGTTTGTTCTTTAGCTTTGTAAGGTTCTTTGCTTTTTCCTCCTCTTCTGCCAGATTTGTTGTTAAATCACTTATCCTTTCTTCAAGGAGTTTTCTTTCCTTTTGTGAAAACAAGAAATATTGTTTGCTTGTTGGAAAAAAAAAGTGTTGCAGGAGTTTCTAAGTAACAACTAAGAGAGAGACTATATTCCAGCCAGGAGTAACCTAGGATAAGGGAAGAGGTCCCCATGAATTCTGATGCAGTTAAAGAGAATGAGACAAGTCCTCAGAGAGTGCAAATACCTTCTCTCTCCCCTCCTCCCTCCCCCCCTCTCTCTTTCCCTCTCTCTCTCTCCCTCCCTCTTTCTCACTCTCTCTCCCTCCCTCCTCCAAACTCATACATGTAAACCAGACATGAAAAATTAAAAACGAGCAAAAAATATGTCAATAAGATATTTTAAAATAGGCTTTACATAGTTTTTAAAAGCTTAAAACACAGGTATTTAAAATTCCTGGAACAATCCAGCCACATCTTGGAGGAAAGAGAGAACATTTCATGTCCACGTCAGTAACCCTGAACTTCTTAAGCTGGTAAACTTAATCCACTCACTTTGGTTAATTTGTTGTTTTGATCATCCATGACCAGGATGTCATCCTCCATTTTCTTGATTTTTGCCTCAGCTGTGACTTTCTCAAGCTGTAATTTTTGCCTTGCAGCTTCTTCTTCCTCTAGCTGTTCCTCTAGGTCCTTCATTGGGGGCAAATAAATAATCATAGTCATAGAATGGCAGAATAGGCATGGCCTTCTGAGGCCACTTGGACCAGCCTTCATTCACTAAGCCTATAACCCCTTCTATAAAGCTGCCACCTTCCTCCCTTTCCAGCCTTCCTCTACCTTACTACCCTCCAGCACACTCCAAGATCTGCTCACCACTGGCCTCCATGCTGTTCTTCCTATAGCCAAGTCTTAGCACTGGCTGTCCTCCTTGCCTTAGATTACATGCCTTCTCACCTCTATCTCTTAAGCTTCCATGGCTTCCTCCAAGCCTTCTTTCTTTCTTTCTTTCTCTCTTTCTCTTTCTTTCTTTCCTTTTTCCTTCCTTCATCTTTCTCTCTCTCCTTTTTCCTTCCTTCCTTCCTTCCTTCCTTCCTTCCTTCCTTCCTTCCTTCCTTCCTTCCTTCCTGTTCCTCAAGATTTTAGATCTAGATGCTTTGTCATTTAATTGCAATAGCTGTGATAAATATTTCTTATAAATGAAATATGCTTGGCTTCAGACAAAAGTGAGTATAAAAACATATTGAAGAAAGCTCTCTGAAGCTTTATTAGACTAAGTT
>NW_027185616.1:13912344-13942601 GCF_028583685.1 Petaurus breviceps papuanus
GTCACAAGCTAGTAAGTATCAAGAGTCTGAGGTCAAATTTGAACTCAAGTGTTCCTGACTTCAGGGCTGGAGCCTTCTCCTCTTGGATTCTTCCACCTATTCTGTATACATCTTATAAGTACCTAGTCATTTCCATGTTGTCCCCTTCATTAAAACATGAGCTTATCGAGGGTAGGGGCTGTTTTTGCCTAAGTACTGTGCAATGCCAGCAGTTGGCACAGAGCCTGGCACATAGTAAATATTTAATACTTGTTAATTGATCATTTTAAAGCAGTAAAGCTGGAAAGTGGAGATCATCTGGACCAACCAACCATGCTCCATTTACATATGAGAAACTGACGCCCAGAAAGGAGAAGTGATTGGTCGGAGGTTGCTCAGTCATTAAGCGATGGGAGCCTAGGCTTTCCTGAGGTAGAGAGAAGGAGGGAGATTGGGGTAAGCAAGAAATAGGGTCCAGATCTAGATCCAGTACTAAGGGTAGATAAGGTAAAAAGTCTCCCTAGGATACATTATAAAGGGCGATGCAACAAGGGATACTTCCCCCTCCCCATTACTTTTTACAAATGCCTATATTTTCAATACCAGAAAACGAGTTTCTGGTGTGTGGTTTTCTTGGCAAAGATACTGGAGTGATTTGCCATTTCCTTCTCCAGTGGGTCCTCATTTTGCAGATGAGGAAACTGAGGCAAATAGGGTTAAGTGACTTGCCCTGGGTCTCACAGCTAGTGAGTGTCTGAGACCAGATTTGAACTCATGAAGACGAATCTTTCTGACTCCAGGCCAAGAACTCTATCCACTGAGCCACCTAGATTGCATTATAGTAGCATATAAAAACTTCCAGTGAGAAGCAGCTTACAATAGTGACAATTATTAACCCCAGTATAGAGTTGATAGATGCCTTTTGGAAGACCTGGCAGGAGCAGAAGAATTCTCAGGGGCTCTAGGATATCTTTGATTAAAACCAAGAAGGTACTGCTGCTTAAAATTCTCCATGGCTTGTATAGGCTTTGATTCAGTTCACCACTATACCTGTCTTAAGTGTCTATGTGCAAAGCACTGTGATAGGCTATAAGAATAAACAGAAAAAATGAAGCAGCTTGCGAAGAACTTACATTCTACCAGAATCTTTGATGGCATTATCTTTTATTCCCTATATCTCTATCTCTCTCCCCATTTCCTCTCCCATTCCTTTCTTCCACTATCTCTCTTTTCTCTCATTTTACTCCCTCCTTCCTTCTTTCTCTCCCTTCTCTCTCCCCCTCCTTTTCTTGCTTCTTCTATTTCCTTTCTCTTTCTTTTCTCTCTTTTCATTCCCCTCCTACCCACTCCTCTCTTACCATCTCTCTCCTTCCTCCCTTTTCCACTCCTCTCTCCCATTCTATCTCTTTTCTCTCCTCTCTCTCACTTCTCTCATAAGAAACATGTTTTATATTATGAGATCACAGTCATAGATTCATACCTTTGGAAGAAGAAGGGATCTTACAAATAATTTAGTCTAACCCTCTTATTTTATAGACAGGAAATGGGAGAGCCAGAGAGTTTGTGTGACTTGTCCAAAGTCACATAGGTAGCAGAAGTAGGATTTGAACTCTGGTCCCATGATTCCAAAATCCATTGCTTACTCCACTCTGCCATGTTGATGTAGAGTCAGAAGGGACCTCAAAAGTCATTTAGCCCATCCTCTTATTTTACAGCTAGGAAAACAGAACTAGAGAGACTAAGTGGCTGGCATTCAAACTCAGGTCCAGTAACTCTAAACTGAGTCTTTTTCTGCTGTGCCCTTACCAGCATCTGTTGCGCCATCTTCTTCTTCTCAGCCTGCAGCTGCTGGCCCCTGTCCTCCTCTTCCTCCAGCCGGGCCTCCATCTCATGCAGGATCTCCTCCAGCTCCTGCTTCTTGGCCGCCAGTCGCACCCGCATCTCCTCCGCTTCTGCATACAGTTCAGTCTCGGCTTGGAGCTGTTCCTGAAGAAGGTTCTTCTCCTCGGACAGCTGGGCAAATTAGAAAGTGTTCCCCAGGTTATGCACAGACTTTCCATCCCCATGCCAAAGCCCATCAGTGAGCACTGACTCTACTGTAGACGAATGGCTATCCCATGTTCTTGCCCTCCTTCCCTAGGCATCCAGCCTGCTCCAAGATACCCCTTTGCTTTGGTTTCTGAAGGCTTTTGGAGGTACCTGGGTGTGCTTCTGTTCCAGCTCCTTGAGTTCACTTTCTGCTTTCTGCTGCTTCTCCTTGATCTTCTGGAGCTCATCTTCCTTTGCCTGCATTTCTTCTTCTTGACGAGTCACTTGGAGTAGTGGTTTCACCTAGAATGGACAGGGACTTTATTTCTGCTAGGTACAGTATAAATGATGTTCAAGGAGGGAGTTGTGTTAAGGGGCTCTGTCCCAGGCATTAGACTAAATGAAGAGAGAATTCCTCGAAATAGAAATTAAACATGTCTTCTTGGTGGAAAACAATTTCAGATGACCTCTGTCTCAGATTGGAGGCCTTGTAAGAGATATGGAAGCTAGGGCAGGGAAAAGGGAAAACAAAAAGGTGGGGTTACAAGAAAAGAGGCGTTCAGGGCAGCCAGGTAGCACAGTGAGTAAGAGCTCCGACTCCAGTGTCAGGATGACCTGGGGATCGAATCCGGGCTCAGACACTTAGCACCCCCCCAGAAACACCTGGCCGTGTAACCTTGAGCAAGTTACTTAACCCCAATTGCTTAGGGGCGGCCAGGTGGCTCAGCGAGTAAGAGCACCGGCTCCAGTGTTGGGATGACCTGGGGATCAACTCTGGGCTCAGATACAAATAACTGGCTGTGTAACCTTGAGCAAGTTACTTAACCTTGACTGCTTTAAAAAAAAAAAAAGTAAAGAAAAGAGGCGTGAATGTTCAGGAAAGGAGGATGGGCACAGCTCAGGTCCAGCCCTGCTCCAAGCTCAACTGAATCATGGAATCATCTCAATGACACTCACTTTGGTGAACAGTCTCCACCACTGCCAGTTCCTTAGCTTGAGGTAGGCGGCACAGTTTCTCTGGATGACTTTCATGGCCGTGAGCTGCTGCTGCCTCTTGGCAAAGGCCCTGCAAACAAAGGCAGTGATACTCTGAGGAAAGACCTTCTCTGAGAACGGAGAATCCAGAAAGGTCTGTTTTCTCAGAATAGAATGACTTGATCTGGCCTACACCAGGCTCTGCCTGGGCCTCCGGTCTCCTACTCAGTATACTTTTTCTACATTCTGTTGACTACATTTTTTCTGTCTCTGCAAATTGAGGTGGAAACTACCCTAGAAACAGGGGCCAGATTTTGTTTAGGTTATGTTAAGAAAAAAATTAAAACTAAATAGAAACAATGGGCCACACCCATCATGGACACTTTATATAGTTCATGTTTAGTATTCTGTAGAAGCTCAGGATTTCAAGAAAAAGAACTGGTTCTGGTCACCAACCTAGCTTAGAGAAGCAGGAGGTGAGAAATGGGCTGGCCATGCAGTCACTGGGGAAGCAGGGTCTCCATAAAAATACATTGCCTCAAAGCTATGGCCTTGGAACACAAAGCTTTGAATGCTGGGACACCATCAACTAATCAGAAGAATGCCATTGCCATTGACGGTGTATCACCCTCTACAACTGTATTATTTGAAAGAAGAAAAATTCTTCTCTTCTTCAGGCTATAAACTGGCAACATTGAAGTGGAGACCAGTCGCCTCCCCCCATTTTCCCCATGAGAGAGCTATGAGGCAAAGTGAATGACTTCTCTCATTCTTGAATGCTCACCATCTTTATGAATTGGTGTGATACAGCAGCCCTAGTATCTTTCATTGGACTTTAGGAATACAGTCATTGGAATGGGGATAAAAACAGCTATGAGGTATACTGCATGAGGCTAGTCCCTAAGCCAGACTTACACACCCTCTATCCACTTGGTAATCCATTGTCACGAATCTTTCCTTCTACCACTGTTCCCCAAATACAGGAACTGGCCAGACCTAGTATACCTTAAGCATATAAACTCTTAATTGGTGCTTTTAGATCTATGGGTAGTATTTCCATCAATAGATTCAGCTATCTAAACCCATAACCAGTCCCTCACAGCCTCCAGAGTAGAGAGGGCACACATTTTTCTAAATCGCAAGTTCGTGGCTCACTATTTTGTCATCTTTCATATCAAACGTGAAATTCAAAATGAAAAACATTTAGGGGGTTGTATCTTAGGGGCACAAGGAAGGAAGGAAGATTGAGATATGTAAAAATATCTTTACTTTCTTGCTAGATAGCCCCGACTCATTGCTTGGAACGCCATGATGACATCTGTGATCTTCAAGTCTCTCTCCTCTTCCAGATGAGCTAGGACACCAGTTCTAAAGAAGATTTTACTTTGCCCAATTCTGTACAAGTTGGGATCAAGTTCTAGTGCTTTAATCTATGGAGGGAGGAGGAAAAACATTCTTAATTCCAACAAGAAGTTGAGTGATGAACAAAAACACAAGTGTCTTCTTAAAGGGTCATAATATAGAAGTGGTTCACTGCTGCAGGTCCAGATGCTCAATGTACGGGCAAGGACTGCACTTACCATGAGGATACAAGCCTGCTTCCCATCCATGAACCCTTTGGGAATGGCATTTGCTGCCAAGATCTCATAGCTGGAAAGAAACGAAAGAAATTGCTCAGGGCTGTTTCTCCATCACCCTTCTTTTCACCCAGTCCCCATTGATTAAGCATCCCTACCAATGTAAGTTGTTCAGAAACAGGAGAACCTACCGTTGGCGGAATTCTTGGAACACAATTCGGTTGGGGAAGCCCTGACGACAGATCCGGATGCCTTCCAAGACTCCGTTGCATCGAAGCTGCTCCAGCACCAGAAATGCATCAAGTTTTCCAGACTATGAAGACAGTTAGAAAGTAAAGAGGGGTAGAAAGTGATGATCAATCTAGGACCATATGCAAACTTGGGAATTAGGTTGTTGAGAGCTGACGTGTTTAGATCATTCAAATTAAAACCACCCCCTACCAAAAGATCTAGCTAGGTCAGTAATGCTGTTATAAACTTTCTTTTGGTCCTTTCTCTGGCCTACATGCCCTTCTTTATCTCTGAAAAAAAGCCCTCTGAATTTAATTTTCCCCTTTTGTCTCACTTCTTCCTTTAGTTCCCAGTTAGATTTGGGAGACAGTGAAAGAGCCCTTGAGGTCATTTGAGGTCAGATGACCCATAATTTTCCCTCTTTCCCATGACTGCCACTATTTCTTCCTAGACCGTTCAGTCATAATTAGAGTCCATCACAGTATCCCCAGAGGTACCATCCTTCCTCTCTCAAGAACACATGAGATCTCAAATCCTTCAGCTTGGCCTTTTGGTACCCTTTGGGGAAAGGTCTTAGAAGCTTAAGGTCATTTGGGAGGACCTAAGCAAAGCCAGATAATCCTCTTACCCGCTTTTCATGGTTGGGGATGATACATCGGACAAAGTTGGGTGTGGTGTTCCTCAGTGTAGTCATTAGCTTCCCAAGTTGTTCTTTGTACAGCTGCCCCACTGTCCGAAACATGCCCTTCTTTGTCTTAGAGGCACTAGGCAGTGAGCTTTCTGTCATCTTGGCCATCTGGTCCAGCCCCACAATTCGATCCACTGCCAAGCACATAAAAGAATCACGTCAACACCCTCCGTTCTCCTCGTCAGGTCACAGTCTATCTTCAGTGGGGTTCTACATTCTTTGTGGGCAGAGCACAGGGCCATGCTAGGGTCAGGGGACTTGTGAATGGTGCATATAGCCTTCTCTGAGGAAATTCTTACAAGGGCATTATCCCTGTAGAACCGAGAAACCATGAATTCCCTTCCCAATAGCTACAGTGGATGGAGAGCTGGATTTGGAGACAAGAGGACTAGCATTCAAACCCTGCTTCCAAAACTTATTAAGCTATGTGACCATGGAGACAAGTTACATGTTTCTGAGCCTTGGTTTCCTGATTTATAAAATGAAAATAATAGTACCTACCATGCCAAATCGATGGATTTGTGGTGAAGCTTAAATGGTATAATACATGCAAAGTGCTTTGCAAACCTTAAAATATTTTGTGAAGGTCAGATATTATTTTTTCATGGGCGTGGTCACTTTCAGGATAAATCTAATGCTTTTCTTTTTTTTTAATTTATTTTTGCCCCCTTTTTTTGGAGGGGGATGGCAGGGCAATTGCGGTTGAGTGACTTGCCCAAGGTCACACAGCTAGTAAGTGTTAAGTGTCTGAGGCCAGATTTGAACTCAAGTCCTCTCAACTCCAGGGCCGATGCTCTATTCATTGCACCACCTAGCCTCCCCTAATGCTTTTCTTTGTGAGCTGAATACCCCAAGAGGTTATAGGAGTTGGGATGGGGTAGAAGAGGTAAGAGATTTTCTTCAAAACCTATCTGGGAAGCCTCTCAGGAGCTTGTGAGTAGTAAGGAAGTGGGCCTCTGATTAGCCTTTAAGAATGGAAATAAATCCCCTTAGTCCTTAGTACCACTCACAGAAAGTCCATCTGGATCAGGATCAACAAGGGGAAGAAACATTTATTAAGTACCTATTATATGCCAAACACTGTGTAAAAATATTTGTAAATATTATTTCATTTTATCTTCACACCAACCTTGGAATACTGTTATTATTCCCATTTAACAGTTGAAGAAACCGAGGCAGACCGAGATAAAGTGACCTGTCCAGGGTCACACAACTTGTAAGTGTCTAAGGCCACATTTGAACTTAGGGTCTTCCATAATCCAAGCCCATCGCTCTATTCACTGTGCCCTCTAGCTGCCTCTGGGTCTTCAGTATCTCCCACAAAACTCTTTCAGATTACACTTAGAAATAAGACTGCCTTGCAAATGAGCACTGGTCTATGGGTTCTGGAAGAACAAAATAAAGCTGTGGGCACTAAGGGTTTAGATATGGCAAAGGCAAACAAACACCATCTTTAGTTTCTAATTGTGCTTCCTTAAGCTACTTACTACCTTTTCACCACCCTTGGGATATTGATTGAACCGAGGTCAGTCTGGGGACAGCTAAGGGGACATTCTCTGGGCTGATTGCTTCAACAAAATTTCGTTAACTCATCATCTAGCTGAAGTTGGGAGCTGGCTTTCAAATCTCCCTGGTATGATTCTGTGACTATGGAGCAAGGCAGGATCACATATTGGCTGTAAACCCTATTTGGAGAGGAGAATGGGGAATACAGGAAAAATTTCCTGATTGTGATAGTCAGATGGGAGGACCATACCATCTTTCCATAGGTCAGCCACAAACTTGTCTGAGGAGGCATTGAGCAGAGAAGTCACATTATCATTCAGGGGGTCCATATTCTTTGTCAGCCAAGCACTTGCATTGTAGTCAACCTGTCAAGAATAATGTCATTTAGAAGTTAATTAATTGATCTCAGTTAATAAGAGAGAACAAGGGTTGAATCATTATGTGGCTATTTCCACTGGGATTACAATCATTGACCAACTTGTTATTTTTACTCCAGTCGGTCAATAAACATTTATTAAGCATCTACTATATGGCAGGAGCTGCTAAGAGCTAATGATACAAAAAGAAGCAAAAGACAGTCTCAAGGAACTCGGTCTAATGGAGAAAATAGCAAGCAAGGAAATCTGTACAAACAAGTCACATGCCGGATAAATAGGGAATCATAAGCAGAAAGAAGACGCTTTCGAATGGAAAGGGCTAGGAAAGGTTTCCTATAGGTGATGAGGCTTTAGTTGGGTTGTCAAGGAAGCTGGGGAAGCCAGGAGGCAGAGATGAGGAGGGAGAACTTTCTAGGCATGGGGGACAGCCAGAGAAAACACCCAGAACCAAGGGATGGAGTGTCTTAATTGTTGAACAGTAACTGTAAATAGCCTTAAAAAATAAGTACCGGAGGGGTGGCTAGGCGGAGCAGTGAATAGAGGACCAGCCTGGAGTCAGGAGGACCTGAGTTCAAATCTAGCCTCAGACACTTCACACACACACACACACACACACACACACACAGTGTGACCTTGGGCAAGTCACTTAACCCCAACTGCCCTCCAAAAAGCAGCAAAAAAAAAAGTACTGGGTGGCTAGGTGGTACTGGCCCTGGAGGTCAATAGAACCTGAGTGCAAATCTGACCTCAGACACTTAACACAAAAACTAGCCGTGTGACCTTGGGCAAGTCACTTAACCCCAATTGCCCTACCGTACCCCCTCCAAAAAGCCAAAAAAAAAGTACCTTGAGAAACCTTCCTCACATGTCAACAAACCATAACAATTGAATTTTATAACAGGTGTAATTTGTAGTAAGAGGGATTTAAAATAGGAGGGAATGACTCTAAACAGGGGGATTAATTAATACCTTTCCGGCATAGTGGATGATAGAGAACTCGGTCTTATCCTTGAGCTGCTTGGGTTTCTGAAATTTGGGGTGATTGCCCTGTTCTGAGCATAGCTTCTCCACAAAGGACTTGTCTGTGGCTTTGGGGAACCAGCACTCCTCATCCAGCAGGGCCAGGACACCAGGAGGGTTGTTCTGGGGAGAAAAAAGTAGATCAAAGTCACGGCCAATTCACAAAACAAAACAAAAAGTACCCGAACTACAGAGAGATGGGAGTGGGGGAGGGGAGGGATATAAGGAGAGAGGCAGACAAAGAGAGAATTGGTAACATATATATTATTTGTTTAATTTCAAAACATACAGGCATTCTCCTACTGCCTATTATTTTCTTCCTTCTCCTTGTAGTTTCTCTTGGTGCTATATGATGGTTGAAAATGAAATAATTTCCAAATGGACTTGACTATTTGGCATTGCCAACCTTGACTGCTAGGTGTGAGTGGCTTTTATTCTCTCATACCTTCACTTCCTTAATAGAGTGTCAGGAGAACCAAAGATACCCTGCTTACAAATGCCAAAACATTAGACAAATCTCCTGATTTAGTGTTAAAAGGAACACTCTATAGAAGGGGAACTTCTTTTTTTTTTTCTTTTTGGAGAAGGGAAGGCAGGGCAGTTAGGGTTAAGTGACTTGCCCAAGGTCACAGGACTAGTAAGTGCTAAGTGTCTGAGGCTGGATTTGAATTTAGGTCCTCCTGACTCCAGGGTCGGTGCTCTATTCACTGCATCCCCTAGCCACCCCGAAGGGGAACATCTTAAGACAAGTCAACACCAAGCATTTATTAAATGCCTATTACATATTAGGCACTGTGCTAAGCAATGCAGATAGTTCTCTTAGCTTTGGGTATTTTCTCTAGCTGTCTCTCATGACTGGAAGATTCTCCCTCTTCTGCTCTTCCTACTGACTTCCCTGACTTCCTTCAAATCCCAACTAAAATCTCACCTTCTACAGGAAGTTTTCCCTAGTCCTTCTTAATTTCAGTGCCTTCCCTTTGTTAATTATCTCCTATTTATCCTGTATATAGTTTGCTTTGTATATGTTTGTTTGTATGTGTTTCTCCCAATGGATTGTAAGTTCCTCGGGATGCCTTTAGAAAAACCCAGAAAGACTTACATGAACTGATGCAAAGTAAAGTAAACAGAATCAAGAGAACATCGTATACAGTAACAGCAATGTTCTACGATTGGTGAATGAATCAACTGAGTGACTCAGTAATACAATAATCTAAGACAATTCTGAAAGACTCATGATAAAAAATGCTATCTACCTCCAGAAAAATAACTGATGGAGTCTAAATGCAGATCAAGGCACACTTTTTTTAAACTTTATTTTT
The DNA here is from genome assembly GCF_028583685.1 of Petaurus breviceps papuanus. NCBI lineage: Eukaryota > Metazoa > Chordata > Mammalia > Diprotodontia > Petauridae > Petaurus > Petaurus breviceps. Next base: position 13,922,045 of record NW_027185616.1, read on the forward strand.
CTTGTTTTTTTTTATTTGTGTTTTCTTTCACCACATGATTAATAGGGAAATATGTTCTGCATTAGTGTACATGTAAAACCTATATCAAATTGCTTGCTTTCTCAATGGAGGGGGGAAGGAGGGATAGAGAGAATTTGGAACTCAAAAAAAAAATTTAAATGAATGTTAAAAATTGTTTACATGTAATTGGAAAAATTATTATAGAAAAATATATTATGTAATACATATTCTATTATGATATATGTTTTATCTAATATGTCATAATATGAATCATATATAATTATTATAGATAATATATGTGATAAATTGGGATAATCAACAGAGAAAGTGCTAGCCTTAAGGAGAATGTAGAAAGGCTTCTTATGGAAGGCAGAATAAGAAGTCAAGGGAACCTTACTCCTTATGATTCCATGTAATAATAAAAGCATTGAAAACCCTGAAATCCTTCAAACTGGTCAGATATCCTGTGAAGAAAATTTTAAACCAATATCCATAAAACAAGCAGCTCTGAAACAGCTCCAACACAATGCCAAAAATACACCACAAGACAATCATCAGAAGAAGGACAGGCTGAGACAGAAACCAAAGTTGTATCACAAAATATAAAATAATTGCTTTCCGCCGGCTCCACCATATTCCAGGTCACGGGGCTCGCGCCGCTCCTGCTTCACATGAGTTGCCAAAATGACAAACACAAAAGGAAAAAGGAGAGGGACACGATACATGTTTTCTAGGCCCTTTTGAAAACATGGTGTTGTCCCTTTGGCTACGTATATGTGAATATACAAGAAAGGTGATATTGTAGATATCAAGGGTATGGGCACAGTTCAGCAAGGAATGCCCCACAAATGCTACCATGGCAAGACTGGAAGGGTCTATAACGTTACTCAGCATGCTGTAGGCATTGTTGTAAACAAACAGGTTAAGGGCAAGATTCTAGCCAAAAGAATTAATGTGCGTATTGAGCATATTAAGCATTCCAAGAGCAGAGATAGCTTCCTGAAGCAGGTAAAGGAACATGATCAGGAGAAGAAGGAAGCCAAAGAAAAAGGCACTTGGGTTCAACTGAAACGCCAGCCTGCTCCGCCCAGAGAAGCACACTTTGTGAGAACCAATGGCAAGGAACCTGAGCTGTTGGAACCAATTCCCTATGAATTCATGGCATAAGTGACTAAAAAAAGAACAATAAAAAATCTTGGATTTTGGGAAAAAAAAGAAATAGAAAATAATTCTAAAGGAACAACTAAGTGGATAACAGAATGAAGGAATTAGAGGAATAAATGGAATCAACAAAATAACAACAACCCATGAGCCATGATAAAGGACAAACTGAGGAAAACTAGAGACTCTCAGGAGATGTTGGAACACAACAGTATGGAAATCAATAAGCAAAACATGAAAATTTCGAGAAATTACAGAGAATAGATTTCATATGGTGAAGGACAAGATGGCAGATGTCCCCTAGTCAAGTCAGGGGAAAAATTCATAAAATAATTATATTTTTAAAAGGTTGAGAAATAATACTGATGAAGGGGATGGGTTTGGAGGATGACTGAAAGGAACAAACCTAGACCTCTGGCCTCAGAGAAAAAAATCCAAGAAGAAAGAGAATCTGACCACCACGTTTTAGGAAATCATACAAGAAACATATCAATGGTCCACTAAAACACAAACTCAAGTAAGATTTGGTTAGAGGATGATGAGGAACCATAGTAGCAAATACAGCGATCTGGGCAGCAATCAAGAGAGGGAGGCTTATTCTGAGAAGTACCATTACTGCTATACAGTGGCTAGAAACTAACACATACATATGAAACTGTTGGGAATCTGTCTATTCAAACAACCATATGTGAATGTGCCTGTGTGTGCATGTGTGTACATACGTACATGTACATGTGAAGCACCTATACATGCACAACACTCATGCATGTATACATATGCACGCACAACACATATGTGTGGGTGCATGTGTGCATTGTATGATCATCTATCTACATGCATATGTCTATGTGCGTGCACACAGAAATGCACATTATATACATGTGTGTGTATGTGTGTGCATGCATGTATATGTGTTACATATATGTGTGTTAGCAGCTAGTTGGCACAGTGGATAGAGTTCTGGGCCTAGAGTCAGGAAAATTCATCAGCCTGAGTACAAATCTGGCCTCAGTTTTCTCATCTGTAAAATGACCTGGAAAAGGAAATGGCAAACCACTCTAATATCTTTGCCAAGAAAACCCCAAATGGGGTCACAAAAAGTTAGACACTACTGAAAATTACTGAACAACAAAAATATTAGATAGACAGACAGACAGATATATAGACACATGTACAAGCGTGTCTATTTATGTATATGTATGTATATATGTATATGCTCTCCTTTAAGAAAACAATTTACTGGAAAAAAGAACTCATCGATTAGAAGGTACAAATAGAATTTCTATTTTATGTAAAAAGTTCTTTTAATAGTTAGCATCTCTAGTGCACTCAAGCAGTTGTTTACAGGTCATTAAGTTTTTAACAAATTGGCTAGGCAGAGAAACTCCAAGCTTAAGTTTTAGGAATCACTGCCAGCTGACAAACCCTTTATCCCCCCACCCCATAAGTCAATCAGAAAGGTTGTCTATTAAGTGAAGCCATGCACCCAACGTATAGCAATACCATCAGCCTTGCTGTGTCTATACCAAAAGCCTCCCCCAAACCAAAAAAACCGTGAGGTATATGTGTACTACACACAAAGACGAACTCACAGGCCTCTCAATCAGTTCAATACAAGGTTGCAGATCCAGGCCAAAGTCAATAAAATTCCACTCAATCCCTTCCCTCTGATATTCCTCTTGCTCCAGGATAAACATGGTGTGGTTGAAGAGTTGCTGTAATTTTTCATTTGTATAATTGATGCAGAGTTGCTCGAAGGAGTTAACCTACAGACAAGGCAGATCAGAAGAGGCCCATGAACCATGAGAAATAAAAGGGGAAAAGATGAAGTTGTTGTCCCTCAGAGCAACTTGGGCACCAGTGGAAAATCCAAGGCCCATGGTTTCCTCCAGCTAGGGTAGTGTATTTTCAAGATTTCAGTACATAACATGAACTTAGAAACTAATGTCAAAGAAAGCACATTCAAATGCAAAGCAAAAAAAAATTGCAATCTGAACAATAAATATTAAAGAATTTTACTTGCCTACTGGTAAAAGTAGAAGGTACAATTAAAAATTAATATAGCCACTCTGCTTACTTTTATTATCAATACCAGAAAAATATGGTTAATCAAATAATCTAAAAGTCACATCTATTGGATTAGAGAATTTGAGATGCTCTGGGAATTTGCTTGAAACAAAAAATAAAGCCACCCTTAGAAAACTGATTCAAGGTCTCTGGCAAGCTTATCTAAATTTCTAATTCTGTTTCATGGAAAACTCCTCTCTCAAATGTATCCACTCTATGATAAACAAAGCTAGCTTATGTCTCAGGCAAAACCCAGGTAGAAGACACTTTCAAACCTTCCCAGGCTGAAGTGGGACAAGGATAATAGCTCAGAAAAAAAATTTTTTTAGGCAATTGGGGTTATGTGAATTGCCCAGGGTCACACAGACCTGATTTAAACTCAGGCCCTCCTGACTCTATGGCCAGTGTTCACTGTACCATCTAACTGCCCCAGAGCCTACACTTTCAAGGCTTTCTCCACACAGTGTATGAAAAGTAAAGAAATAAGAAAGATCTAAACAGATAGAGCTCTGGGCCTAGAATTAGGAAGACCTGAGTTCAGATGCAATCCCTCAGACACTCACTAGCTCTATAATCCTGAACAAATTACTTAACCTCTGTCTGACTCAGTTTCCTCAGCTGTAAAATGGGAGATAATAACAGCACCAAGTCTCAGGGTTGTTGTGAGGAAAAAATGAGATAATGGTTGCAATGTGTTTTATAAACTTAGAACACTTTATTTATTATTGTTGCTGTTGTAATGGAACCCAGTTCTGCCATTTTTCTTTCTCAAGAAAGTTCTATTTCTCCAGAAAGAAGCTGCGTCACAGGCCACAGTCACTGATTCTCCTTGGGCTTTACCTCAAAGATTTCAAACCCAGCGATGTCCAGGATCCCCAAGAAGGATGCTCCTTGTCTGTGTGTTTTATCCAGGGCCTTGTTCACTCGGGTCAGTATCCAGCGGAAGAGGCGCTCATAGGTTGCTTTGGCCAGTGCTTCTATGGCAAAGTCGGCCTGAAGTGGTAAAGAAACCAAAAGACTACTTTGCAAAGATTCACATGAGTCAGGCCAATTGTTATTCAGCTTTCAATTTTGCCTTCTTCCCAAACCTAACACTTTCTAAGAGGATGAAGATGCCCTTCCCGTAGAAGATAGGGGCTCAGACTACAGGAGATATGTTGCTTATCCATAGGAAACAACTCTATGACAGAAGTGATTAAATGCTATTTAGTAGGAAAACTGAATATGTTGATAGGGTGACTGAATGAAATTTAACAGGGTAACAGGATAATTAAATACTAGTCAAATGTAGTCATTTTCACCCTGAAGATCTTTAAAGAGAGACAATAGGATGAATGATTCAGAGGGTAGGCTGCTTAAAAGTGGTTGGACTTGACCCCAGATGGTTCCTTTCAGATCCAGTATGCCACAGCAATCAACCCAATTGATATTATTACCTGTTCTTTGGTCTGAGCCTTCTGCACCACATCCCGGCCAACTTTGATCCGGGGTGTAAGGATGGACCTGGTGAAATCTGTCACGTTTATACCCATTAGATGGCAAACTTTCTGAGCAGCTAGGGGGTGAAGAGACACCAGTGAGTTCAAAGACAGATGGGAGATTTGTAAATTAAGATACACAAAGCGACATTTATGGGATCTATAAATAAATCTATTATTTTAAACATAGCACAGACCTAGAATGTAGGAGAGAGGTTTATAATCTAGAAGACTAGATTACAAAATTCCTTAAAGGTATGGATAGTATCTAATTTATGTTTTTCTCTGTTTCCCCACCCCCCACATGCCTAAAACAGTGGGTGCTTAATAAGTGTTCACTGAATAAATAAATGAATGAATGAATGAGGGATCTATGAGTGCTGGTGATAGGACTCCTGTCTCTGGTATTGTATTTCTTGAGACCGACCCAAATAAATTCAATCTAATAAGCATTTATTAAGTGCCTACTATGCGAAAGGCATTGTGTGTTAGATTCTGGGGATAAGAAAATGAAAAACCACCACCACCACCACGAGTCCCTCTGCGCAAGGAGCATACATTCTTCTGAAACCAAGTACTATTAGGATAATTTATTTATCCTGGTATCATAAATATAGAATGGGGGTACCTAGGCGGCACTGTGAATAGAGTGCTAGACCTGGAATCAGGAAGGCCCGGATTCAATCAGACTCAGACACTAACTCTGTGACTCTGGGAAAATCCCTTAACTTGTCTGCCTCAGTTTCTTCATCTGTAAAATGTAGATAACAATATGTCCCAGGGTTGTCATAAGGATTAAATGAGGCATTCCTGAAGTGCTTTGCAAAGCTTAAAATGATATATAAATGCTATTGTTATTATTAAAATAATTTAGAACCATAAAGGTTTTAAACTCTCCCCAAAGCAGTTTTTAAAATAGAAGTCTTTTATTTTTTTGGAGGGCAGTTGGAGTTAAGTGACTTGCCCAAAGTCACATGGCTAGTTTTTTTTGTGTTAAGTGTCTGATGCCAGATTTGAACTCAGGTCCTCCTGACTCCAGGGCCGGTGCTCTATTCACTGCGCCACCTAGCCACCCCAAAATAAAAGTCTCAATGTCAATATGAAATGTGTTATAATAACTAATCTATGCTACACATGTTATATCCAGTATCTATGATGGTTTAGGCACAGTAGTAAGTCTTGGAGACTGGTTGGAGGCAGGTAGGTAGTGTAGCAGGTAGAGAACTAAACCTGGATTCATGAAGACCTGAGTTCAAATACAGCTTCAAATTTACTGTGTGACCCTGAACAAGTCACTTAATCTCTGCCTGCCTCAGTTTTCTCATCTTTAAAATGAGGTCAATAATAGCATCTATCTCCCAAGGTTATTGTAAGAGTAAAATGAGATATTTTTCGAAAGCACTTTGCAAAACCTTAAAGCACTACTAAATGCTAGCTCTTTTTTTTTCCATTTTAGACAGGGGATTAAGGATGGACTAAGCAAAACAGTACAGTGGAAGAGTCTGGAGACCTGGGCCCCAGTAACAATTTCACCACTCCCTAACTTTCTCACCTTGGGTAAGTCACTCGACATCTCTACGTATTTCTAGAGTAAATGATCTCTAATACCCTATCCAACTCTATAAGTCTATGGTTTTACCTTCTTAGGTCCTTTCTGGCCCAGCTATATTTAAATTAAATTCCTTTTAAAATATCCCTTAAATTTAAAAAAAAAAATCACGTATAGATTTCTTTAGAATTTGCAGAGTCTGAAAATCAAGTCACCAGTAAGCCAATCACTTTTTCAAGTCCTTTATAGGTTCTAATAATAAACAACTAATTATCAACTGCCTAGATACTACTGTACAAAAAAATATCTTTCACTCTAATTGTTTTGAAATAATGCAGAAAAAAATACCTGTGTTATCTGGCATCGATGCTTGATCTGTATTTCTTTCCTTCTTAAAGACAATATTTCCAAGCTGCAGGACAGATGAAACAACCTTCAACATGGCTGTGGTCAGAGAGAGAAAGAGACGAGATAGAAATCTCAAAACAAAGACTCAATTTATGAGTGAGAATTTTAAAAATCATTAGAAACATGGATTTTACCCAATGTATTTCAAATGAGAAACTTAGAGAATGATGATACATGTCAGGAAAGGGAAAATAACATAATTTCCCACTCAAAAATAGAATAAAATTAAGCAAAGAGAAATTTCAGAAGTTAGACTGTTTTAAGGCTGTATCTATATGTCATATATTAGGATGAAAATGAAAAATTGAACTTATAATGCAAATATGTCCAGATATTCAGATGTTTAGCATAATTTGCAAATGACCTTACTTTGACTTTGGGCAAAAGACATTTCCAAGGGAAAAAATAACTAGCCAGCTTATAAAAAACATGGCCTGAGCAGTTTTCAAAACAAACAGAAATGATCCAAAACCATTTAAAATCTCTAATAAACTGAAAAAAAAGAAAATTAAAACAACTCTGAGATAATACCTTATACCCCTTAGATTGTCAGCGATCATAAAAACAATAAAATTGACAAGGCCATGCCTTGAACAGCATAATATTGTTATATTGTTCACTAAACTAGAATTGGTTCAATCTTTTATTTTTTTTAAATAATATAACTTTATATAATAATGGCAGCAACTGTGTCTATATATATATTTTTTAAAGCAATCGGGGTTAAGTAACTTGCTCAAGGTTACACAGCCAGTTATTGCTGGGTGTGGTGCTGAGTATCTGAGACGGGATTTGATCCAGGTCATCCCAACACTGGAGCCCGTGCTCTTACTCGCTGAGCCACCTGGCCGCCCCTAAGCAATGGGGTTAAGTAACTTGCTCAAGGTTACACGGCCAGGTGTTTCTGGGTGGGTGCTAAGTGTCTGAGCCCAGGATTTGATCTCCAGGTCATCCCAACACTAGAGCCGGTGCTCTTACTCGCTGTGCTACCTGGCCGCCCCTGTGTCTATATTCTTTGATCCTGGTCCCTAGGACTGTGCCCTAAGAATGTTATTAAGGTGGGGGAGTCCTGTTTTACAAAACTATTCATAGCATCATTAAAACTTGGAAGCAGCCCATATGTTCAGCCATTGGGGAATAACTGTGCAAACCGTATGAACTTAAGGAAATGTTATTGTGCCATAAGAAATTGTAAGAGAGGAAATTTCTGAGAGTAGGAACATTGAATTAGTCTTGTATTTAGGAAGATCTCAGTCTTAATTCTGCCTCTACTTCATACTGGTTGTGTGACCATGGACAAGTCATTTAACTTCTCGGTTTGCCTTCAGGCAACCTTCTTAAGACTATAGATTACAAATGGGTCCCTAATCTTATTTGCATTACTTGGAGGATCCTTCCACAAGAGTTCCCTATACTGGTGAAATCATATGTCTTGATCACAAAGGAACTAACAAATATAGAGAAAATAAATATGGGAAAACATATAAACTGATTCATCTTTGTAGCTACATAATTGGAACTTTGAATATTTGTTCCATTGAATTTGACTGAGTCAGTTAGATGCCATTTTAGGTCACCTTCATTTGACTGCTTTGATGAGGTCCCCTTGGATGAACGATCTTTATACTTCTTGTTCTAAGCACTTATCTAAACCTTCAGAAGGGCTTCCATGAGTGAGGAACATGTGGCCTCGAGGCCACATGTGGCCCTCTAGGTCCTCAAGTGCAGCCCTTTGACTGAATCCAAACTTCTTGGTGAGGGCCACATGTGACCTTGAAGCCACAGGATCCCCACCCATGGAACTATTCCCCTTAAAGCTATGGAAGCAGTGTTCTTGAAAGAGCCTGGACTAGGGGTCAAAAGAATTCTAATTTCCATTAGACTCAGTTCCTTGAGAGCAAGAACTGTTTTTGCCTTTCTTTGTGTCTCCCTGCTCTTAGCCCAGTACCTGGCACACAGGAGGTGTATAATAGATGTTTGCCAACTGACTGATTCTGCCATCAGCCAGATATGTGGCCTTAAGCAAAAAACTTTTCCTCTCTGGGCCTCACTTTCCTCTTCTGTAGAAATAAAGCATTGGACAAGATGATGTCTAAGGTACCTTCCAACCCTCCTCCCCCCAAAAAAACTCCTACAATGAAAAATTCAAAGGGGATAAAGCCTTTTGACCAAAATGAAACAAAATGAGTCATTCTTAAAGACTCCGAGTTATAGGAACACCAATGTTAAAATACTGGATTCATATTTGGGATATTCTCCAAAGTTTCAGAGCAGTTCTGCAATTCATCCATCTGAGGCAGCCAAGTGATCCAGTATTTAGAGTACCAGGCCTGGAGTCAAGAAGACATGAGTTCAAATCCAGCCTCAGCCACTTGATAGTCGTGTGGCCCTGAACAAGTCATTTAACCTCTGCATCAGTTTCCTCAACTGTAAAACATGAGAATAATAACAGCACCTAACTCCTAGGGCTGTTTGTGAGAATCAAATGAGATAAAATTATAAAGTGCTTAGCTCAGCACTTGGCACTGAGGTGTTTAATAAATACTTGTTTCTTTCCTTCCTTGTTGCACAACTAAACAGACATTTTCCCAGCCTATGGATTATCTTGAATTATCTGCACATTCAAATATTGGCAATTAACGTTTTCAAGGGACCAGAGTATGGTGGTTAGCCCTGGTGGTTAGAAGGGGATAATGAATCATGTGGCAGCTTTGCTGGTATCTGGAATAATGATGATGATGGTGGTGGCGGTGGTGGTGACGGTGATGGTAATACCTAGCATTTCTAGAAGCACTAAGGTTTACAAAGCGCTTTACAAATATTATCTCATTTGATCCTCTCAACAACCCTGTGAGGTAAGGGCTATTATTGTTATTCCCATTTTACAGAGGAGGCAACTGAGGCAGGCGGAAGTTAAATGACTCCCCAGGGTCACACAGTAAGTGTCTGAGATAGGATTTGAACTCAGGTCTTCATGCCACCAAGTTATGCTTATATGCACTGTGTTACTGTGGACTAGCAGGGCAGACAGCACTGTCACATCCACATCAAACCATGCAGTGTTTGGTGTTATTCACCAAGACTTCAGAGAGGAAATCTTGTGTTCCTTTCTGGATTTTTTCTGGAGCCTTTTCTGTAGATGTCCTAAGACCTCCTGTCCTGTGCTATTCAGAAGCCTAGACATGCACACCATCAAAAAGCATCCTAGGGATGACAGAGTGTGTCACAGATTCAGCCTTGGGACACATCACTAATGCCTAGTGACTGAGCTCAGTCCCTCCTTTTTTGAGAAGAGTCGCCCCACAGAAAACACCAGGACATGACAGAAAAAAGTAAGGGAAATCTCTATGTTTCTAAATGGGTATTTCTGCGTGATAATAATCTTGAGTTGTATCTAACCCAGAACAAAAAGTCTTAAAGAATTACATTTTTGAGAAAAATAATTTTTATTTTAATGACCTCCGTGGCATATTCTGTTCTCATGGTGAGATACTATTCCATGCCATTTATTTAAAATTGTAACATTAACATGGCCCTACTTTTAGAGGCATGCCAGTAAAAAAGAAATTTTTAAAAGAAACATTTATCTCTACAAAAGATATTTTCTTTTTTTTTTCCCCCAAAGATGAGTCCATAATATCATCATTTTCCTTTGTTTAAGCTCTAATCTCTAGAATAATAAGTACAGAAAGTTCCTTTTTGTTTCAAAAGAACACTCTGATGCTGGTAGCCAAGGGTGCACGTCTGACATAATACTTCTGGACCCTGAACTGAAGGTTCTTAGATCCTTACCAAGCTGTTCCTCTTCACTGAAACCCATAATTCCCATGGCCTCCAAGGTCTCCTGGAACATCTCATCATCCTGGGCAGCAGGAATGGGTACAAAGCCATTGGAAAGAAATGTATAGTTGTTGAAGCCTTCAAGTAATAAATCATCTGAAGGATGAGAGGAGAGAAAACTGGTCAGGGCATTAGGATAATGGTATTTTTCTTGCAACAGGGAGTTTTCTTGATTCCAGTGACAGTGACAAGTCTAAAGTGATTTTAAAACCTCCCCACTTCTACCTTACTCTTCTCCAAAAGAATGGAGGGGGTTGTAAAAAAAAAAAAAAACAACAACCAAACCTGAGTTTTTTTTATGCTGAGTTTGGTAGATATCATTACTAAAGGTATAGGGCTGTCTCCACACCTGGAATGATATAAACCTTTTACATTGAGCTTACTTGGTTTTTTGTCTTGCTAAAATATCTTTTTAAAGGTCTCTTTTTAGACCAATTCACTTGGAAACTAATTTGATAAACAAAAGGTTGAATTAAAGTAGGACTTGGGAGTAACTCAAATGAACAAAGAAGGGCTGGATTGAGCATTTTGCCAATTCTTTATTATCCAGGAAAATGGAGGCAGGAAGAGGATGGGAAAAGGCAAATTTCCTAATAGTCCCAATTCTCCTTTTCCACTTTACTTTTCATCAGCTATTAACAAGAATCAGAATTGCCTGGAAGGGGTTTCATCTCCTCTCGTGCTCCTGCCCCACCTTCGGTAGGGGTGCAGATATTTGATGAGAGGGCCAAGAGGCTAATGACAAAAGAAAGAGAGAGAGGGAAAGGTAAATGGACCGAATAATTCACAGATTGGATTATTAGTTCTCAAATTACTGAGTGTTGACTTTATTTTGTCTTGTGATACATGAGAAGGGAAGCCAACAGTCATGAGTTGGAGGTATGGTCTCTTTTTTCAGGCCATTGGGGAACTCCCTCGTATCCTGAGGGTCAGGCATACATTTACCAGGCCTGAAGTGTAAATATGGGTCACCCACAGCTGCATCATTCCTTTTCCTCTCAGCTTCCAGGCCATTATTCCTAGAAGCTAGAGACATGTCATGCAAGGGAAAGAGCTGAAGCCACTCACTGTCTTGTCTAAACGCTTACTTTTCATCTGTTCCTTAGCCCCAGCAATCATGTAATAAAAGATGTGAAATGTCCTCTCATCTCTGGCTTGGCGAATGGCACGCGACTTCTCCAGCAGGTCTGGTTGGGATGAATTAAGGATCCTAATTGTCCAAAGGGCATCCTCCCTTGAAGCCGTCCAATCATCCCCAAAGTTCCCTACCAACAAAGGATGCTTCTGGGGAACATCCAAAAGCCTAAAAGTGACTAGAAACTCTCATACTTTGAAAACAACATTCCTTCATTCTGGAAATGAGCCGGACAGCAATGTTGAACCTTTTATCCCAGCCCATCCCACTCCTTTCCATATAAAAACTCATCAAAGAACTGAGATGTCATTTCCTTCCTTTCCAGGTTAAGGCTCTCACATATAGTAGGCACTTATGTATTGTCTCCCCCATGGGAATGTGACTTCCTTGAGAGCAGGGGTGTTCTTGCTTTTCTGTTTGTATGCCAGTATTTAACACATGGCAGGCATTGAATAAATGCTTTTTCACTAACTGAATAATTAGCTGATTGATTAGAAAGAGCTCTAGTTCTGAATCATCAGCCTCTCCAGCTCCAATGGTGGCCGGTCAGACTAAACAATACCTTGGTGTGTCTGTGACAGACCTAAAGCATAGACTGGGAAGAAAGAAACATAGGAGAGAATCAAAGGGATGGGAAGCAATTATTGTTGATGTTTTTCAGTTTTTCGGTACTATCCAACTCCTCGTGACCCCATTTGGGGTTTTCTTGGCAAAATACTGGAGTGGTTTACCACTTCCTTCTCCAGCTCATTTTACAGAGGAGGAAACTGAGGCAAACGGGGTTACGTGGCTTGCCTAGGATCACACAGCTAGTAAGTGTCTTAGGCTAGATTTGAATTCGGATCTTCCTGACTCCAGGCCTGGAACTCTATCCCCTGTACCACCTAGATGCCCTGTAGGAAGCAATCGAAGGGCACACAGATAGGACGGGGGAAGACAAAGACAGAAAAAAGGGTCTGTCTATAGGGTAGAGAATAGTAGAGTGCTGCTAACAATTGCAATGGACATCCATAATGATACTCTAATAAGGATGAATAACTGAGACCAGATGAGTGAGTACTTCATACTCTTAGGAAGAAAATAATAGAGCAGGGGTTATTAGCCTGAGATCCATGAACTTGAGTTATTTTTTTTCCTAATTGTATTTCAAATATTTGGTTGTCTTTGTAATACTATGTACTTTATGCATTTAAATGAATAATGAATTAAATTTAAATGATATAGTGTTAATTATTAATCTCATGAATAGAGTTTAAATTAATAATAAGTTAATAAAATAGTGAATAGATTCATAATAATAACTTCTAAGCTTCAGATTGCCAAAGGGTTCCATGGCACACACAAAAAAAAAAGCTTTAGAATGCTGGAGAACTCCTAGTCATTAGTGTTAAAGAAATTCTCACCAGTCTTCCCTTTGAATGAAAATCTAATTCACTGATAACTTTGGGCTTTTTACTGATAGGAACGAGGTAGGGTATAGGACAGGGCTCAGTCAAGGCGAATGTCATAAGTAGAGCTGGAACATCTCAGAAATAAGTGTAACTCTAGAGGTCGACAGATCAAGCAACACTGGCCCCTGGCTCTGGGAATCTACCTCATAACCCGGGCTCATGGAAATTTGCCCAGACTGATTCATGTGGTTACTAACCACCTCAGTTTCTCTGATATATTTCTGTTGTTGAGTCATTTCACTCATGTTCTACTCTTCGTGTAGAAAACCCAAATGGGGTTTTCTTGGCAAAGAGACTAGAGTGGTTGGCCATTTCCTTCTCCAGTTCATTTTACAGATGAGAAAACTGGGGCAAACAGGGTTAAGTGACTTACCCAGGGTCACCTAGCTAGTAAGTATCTAAGGCTGTGTTTGAATTCAAGGTCCTCCTGACTCCAGGCCCAGCACCCTATCCGCCATGCCACCTAGCTACCAGACAAATATTTAGGTACCTGATTGTGGCCTATACAGTGTGCCTCAAGTATCATTCATTCTTCAGGCTAGTTTTTGAAGGGGGGTAGGGTGAGGAGGAAGCAGTTTAATTAAGGGAAAATAATAGCCAAAGTTTATGTGTTCAGCTGTGTGAAAACAAATTGGCCATTTGCAGCATTGGCTGCTCCACAGAGAGACTTGAGATCTATTCAGCGATATGCTTTGAATCCAAAGTGGGTGGGCCAGGGGACTTGATGGTGAGAATCTTAACTAACAAAATGCACCTGTTTTTGTTTTTTTTAAAGAACAAGTCAAATGAACAGCAAGATTTTACACTATTGAATAGTGCTCACATGTCCCAGACAGTAAAAGGATTTTGCAAAGGAAAGAAGCCTTAGGCTTTAATCTATAGTCCCTCTATGTAGCAGCTCAGCTGTTACTGAAGGACCAAAGTTGATGGGCAACTAAATGTGTCAGGAATGAGAGTTTAGGGGAAGGGAAAAGGGAGAGAACACACAGTTATTAAGTACCCACCATATGCTAGATACCGCACTAAGAGCTTCACAAATATGATCTCATAACTTGCTATTCTGACTCCTGGATCAAGCTGTATGGCAGATCTCTTCAAAACAACTTTTTAGTAAAAAAAAAACAGTAGCTAGCAATTACATTGTGCTTTAAGGTTTTGCAGAGTACTTTATTTTATTACTTTATTTGATCCTCCCAATGACCTTGGGCAGTAGGCACTACTGACATTTCAGTCACGTCCAACTCTTCATGACCCCATTTGGGGTTTCCTTGTTTGCCATTTCCTTCTCCACTCATTCTACAGATAAGGAAACTGAGGCCAAGAGGATTAAGTGACTTGCCCAGGGTCACACAGCTAGTAAGTGTCTAAGGCCAGATTTGAACCCAGGTCTTCCTAACTCCCGGCCTGGCACTTTATCCACTGCACCACCTAGCTGCCCATTAGGTACTGCTTTTATTCCCCTTTTATAGATGAGGAAATTGAGGCTGGAAGAAGTTAAGTGACTTGTCTAAGGTCACACGACTCAATTAGGGTGTGGCTATTGGAGAAAGGGGGAATAAGCACACACCATGATAAACCTCCTTTTTTTTTTTTTTTTGCCTTTTGGAGGGCAATTGGGGCTAAGTAACTTGCCCAAGGTCACACGGCTAGTTTTTTTGTGCGGCTGTTAAGTGTCTGAGGCCGGAACGGAACTCGGGTCCTCCTGACTCCAGGACTGGCACTTTACTCACTGCGCCACCTAGCCACCCCTAAACCTCCTATTTTAACCAATGAATCTTTCCTAAGTTCAGATAGTTCTAACTTCTAATGGCTGAGTAGAGCCTGTTGTACACTTTCTTTCAAAGCCCCAGTTAATCTGCCTTAGTCACAACACTGAGACAGAGAGGAAAGAGTGATGGGGAACGGAGAGACCACTACCACTCAAAGCCAGAAAGCAGATTCTGTTGGACAGTGGCATGAAGGACAAAGGAAAGTTCAGGGGATACAGCTGGACAGAGAAGCATGATGAACAACTATATTGTTAATGTATTTTTAATGGAAAGGGAAGATCTTTCCCATCTATTAGTAGGCCCCTGTGACCTGCTTAAGTCACATGGAAGCCTAAATCACATAAGTTTGAATCATATGAAGCCTGGGGAAGCTGGTCAGAGTTGGGAGTGAGAGCAGTTAGAGCTGAGAGAGAGAGAGGAAGCGGACAGCTGTGAGTGAGAAGGTGTTTGTTGGTGGGAATGCCTTAGCAGGGGGGAAGGCTTGGGGATAGTGGTGTCCTCTGCATTGTTATTGTGTATAGATTATTTTGTTGCTATGATGGATTTGGCTTTCTGGTGTCAGGATTCAGCTTTCTGGTGTTTGAATAAATGTTTTGGTTCTGTCTTCCATGCAGAGAATCTGTTATATTTTATGGTTCAGAAATACGCCAGCCAGAATCATAGCCAGGTAAGTGATATGAATACCATGTTGGCACTACAGCAATCCATACTCCAAATTCTCTTTTCTTCAATGGTAGGGATTTTGCCTGAATTATATAGGTAATTGTCTCGTTTTTAACTTGGACTATGAACACAGGCATATAGTTCCTGAGTCCTTAGATTTATGTTCAGGAAAATATCATCTACTATGTGCTACACTTCCTCATATGAATATTAAATTAATTTTATATTTTAGGAGGATAAGAGATATAGATAGAATTATGGACTAAAAATATTAGAAGGGAATTTAGATACTATCTCATCATAGGCTCATAGATTAGAGGTCACCTAATTCACTTCCCTCCTTTTAGAGAGGGATTTTAGAGGAAATGGAGGCCCAGGCTGGGTATGTAAGATCGTATAGGTAATGAGCAGTAGAGTCAGGATTTGGGTGTCCTCTACCAGACACTCCAGCCCTCTTTTGTACTTTACCATCCATGCCACCTTAGATCCAGTACCCCTTGTGTAACAGATGAGAAAACTGAGACCCCAAAATGTGAAGAGATAAAAGATTTTTGCTAAAAATTTTTGACGCCCATATTCTGCCAGATAAGTATTCTCTGGGCAGCAATGGCATGCCAAGATGAGATTGCTGTAAGTGAAGTCATCGAATGTTGCCTAAGATGGTCGTCTTTAATTCCATAATGACCCTCTTGGCATACCCCAGTATTCCCACTTCAGTTAGACCTCTGACTGCAGTTACTTTAGAGAAAAGAAAGAGGCAACCATATGGATAGAGGTGCTTATCTGTTCATGCCATCCACAATAACTCTTGCCATTCTTAGATGTTCAATATGACTGCTGACATTACTCCCCTCTGTCCTCTCTAGTAGAATTCCATGTTTTCTAGTCTACTGTAAAGGATACATGTTTCAATGTTGGCTCCCACGATGTAGCCCGTAACATCAAAGTTGATGCGGATGAATTTGCCCTACCAATGAGAAGATACATTTTTATATGGCTACTAATTAATCTGCTTCAATGTTATGCTTTAAAAATGGAAGAAACAAGTCAGAAAACTCATTCTCAATTGCTTATTTAACAGAACTGAATTCCCCTGACCCCCCCCCCCAGGATTGAGAGCATCTCTACTGTACTCCTTAGATAAAACAAAGTGACATTCATGGATAGTACCGGTCAGCCAGCAACCAGACCAGATCTCATTCAGCTCCTGGACCATGTGCCATCAGTCTCCTCTTTTAAAAAGCATGTTATACTAGAAATGCAACAGGAGGGATCCTATTTGTTCTCTGGTCACTTTGTATGACCAAAGATCCAAAATCGGAAGGAATTTCAAAGGTCATCTAGTGTAACTCTCTCATTTTACAGAAGAGGAAAGAAATGTAGTGGTGGCAAAGCCAAAAATCAGACTCAGGTTTCATGCCTTCAAGGTCAGGACCTTTCCATTGTACCACAAGGTAGTATTGCATATAGTTCTCTCCAACAGCACCTGCATGTGAAGATCTGAGAGAAAAGTCTGGCTCGATATTTCTGATTCCCAGACATACTACATTTCATAGCACATCAGAGGGACTGGCCTAATCACACCCTCTAAGACTGAGTCTATGAAAAAGTGAGTATATAAAAGAGCCCAGTCCTGGAGAAGGAGAGGGAAATGAGACTCAGAAAAATGAAAATAACTTGTGGCCCTTAAGGTAAAATATTTGTGGAGAACCTTGCTTGAGTCATTTAAAGGTATTCCACCGGATTGGTTGATCATTGAGAAGGAAGGAAAGAGCATCTTTAAATGAATGAAGCAGTGATTACCACAACATTTTCCCCAAGAAACATGGAGAGTTGTGAGAATTAGGTTGGGGGTGTAGGGAGTCACAAAAGCACAATGGATTCTATGCAGTCTTCCTTAACAGAGGCTATGTATAACTGCTGTTCAATTTGCATATGCATGAGGAGATGCCCAGTTTACTCCAAGGCCATTTGCAAGTCCATCATCTTTACTTTCCCACCTAAGTCACCCTCTTCTCTGCATCTCCTCATCCACCTACTATCCCAATCGAAGGTGTTTTACACCAGAAGTGCTCAACAGAGAATGGCAGTGGGGCGGGGGCGGGGGGAGGGAGGAGTGAGACTTTTTTTTTTGCTTTTTGGAGGGCAAATGGGGTTAAGTGACTTGCCCAAAGTCACATAGCTAGTAATTGTGTCAAGTGTCTGAGACCGCATTTGAACTCGGGTCCTCCTGACTGCAGGGCCAGTGCTCTATTCACTGTGCCACCTAGCTGCCCCTAGAGTGAGACACTCTTAAAGGGCTATAGATTAGAGACCAGTGGATTGAAGGAACCAAGGCAAAGGACTAGGGTTACACTGCCATCTTGATCCACTCTGATTTGCCCTGTATTCTCATTCAAGCTGGGAGATACCATCCTAACATTTGCCCTCTACAGGAATCCTGGGTATTTTTGCTACTTACAAATCTTGAGGAGTTGTCATTCTTGACGGTTTTGGCATTGCCAAAAGCTTCCAGAATAGGGTTCGCTTGTAGAAGTTGTTTTTCCAGCTCACCCTAAAATTCATTCACATTTAGTTATCAAAGAAGTCAGCACAAGCCCTAATGCTTCTGCCCCTGATGGTGTCAACAGACTCCATTCACCCTGTGGATTATTCTTTTTACTGCCCTTTAGATTGTTCCTAGGGGATATGTTGCCTGTCCTTAGTCATCTGAATGTTACAGGGAAGAAAGAGTGTGGCTGCTGCTGGCTGTATAAAGAAGTTTACCCTTTAACACTGTTTGCTTCAAAGATCAAAGCATACTTATCTCTGGAACATCACTGCTATTTCAAGCTAAACCACAAAGTAATGTTCTCTTGGTTAAAATATACATTTTTTTTTTTGCAATGCAAACAAAACAGGTAGAGATTTCTTCTTCAGGTTTGCTTTCTGTTTTATTTTTTAAGGAAAACGAGGATTTCATTAGAAAAACCTGCCAGGAGTCGCTTTAATCAAACAGCAGCAAAAAGCTACAAAGCATACTGCGTCAGCTCCATTAATCAGGTTAAAATGCGGCTGAGAATAGAAACAACCACTTTTTCTCTCTGTCGGACCATGAGCTCCCATGCACAAAAATGGAGTCATGTTGTTAATGATGACAGGGAATAGATAATTAGACAGGTCATGCCAGAAAAGCAAATATGCACTTTGTGGTCCCTCAGCCTGATTCCAGCATCAAAGTCGAAGATCAGGTTTGCCTGCCAAAGAGACGTGCTTATGCGTTCTTCCAGCTGGCTGGAAAGTATTCATTTCTTAGAGCCTTGTATTATTCTGCCTCCTTATTAGTAGATGCTTAGTCTCCCCTCTTGTTGAAACAATCTTTTCACTTTGGGCCATCTTGGCTCAGGTCTCTGGGACTTCAGTCAGAAACTCTTTGAGCTGAGAAGGATTTTCAAACAAAGGTAAAAGACAGAATTTTCTCCTTGCTCTGATATTTGCTCTGGGGAAATGAGATAGGAAGCTACTGTTTATTTACATGTATATTTATAAATATACTACCTCCCCCAAGATTCCCAGGATGTCCCTATAAAAATAAAAATAATTTTTTAAAAAATAGAAAATATTTCCACAGACATGGTGAATAACTGCTGGAATTCCCCTTTAAAGTTACAGTTTATGGATTGTGGTTTCTCCATCTGCTTCTCCGAGTGAGGAAAGATGAGAAATATCTTTCTTTAGCTCTCATTAAGAAGCTGGCCTATACAATCCTAACTGACTTTATAGAGCAACCTACTTACAGCAGAACCTAGGACTATCTTCCCAGGCAAGGCTTTTTTTTTTTTTTTTGAGGGGGAAAGACAAGGCAATTGGGGTTAAGTGACTTGCCCAAGGTCACACAGCTAGTAAGTGTGTCAAGTGTTTGAGGCCAAATTTGAACTCAGGTCCTTCTGACTCCAGGGCTGGTGTTCTATTCACTGCATCACCTAGCTGTCCCTTCAGGCAAGCTTTTTAAAAAATAATTTCCCCAGTCATAGGATCATATCAGCACTTTTCTAATTCAACCCCCTCATTTTATGTCTGGGATTAGTTAAGTGTAGTTATACCTACAGCCAAGAAGATGGAAAAGATGACCTCTAATGGTCTCATAATCCTAGAACTCTGGCTTCTAGCCCCTCAATTCTTAATTATAATTCTGGCAAGACCTGGTTTTGTTGGCTAGCTAGCGGCTCCAGCAATCAGTCTTATTATCCTGCACTAGAGCTCGTGTTTTGCAAATCAGAACGGCTGTACTTGAAGCTTTATGTCTTGAGGCTGAGCAGAGGTGGTCAGCAGAACAACATGCTGAGACAGATAGACGAACAGACATCACAAACAGCACTGCAAACACATGCACAGGGACACTGCTTTAGAAGCACGGTCCCACTGGGGGAGAGGACAGGCATGCCAAGGCTCTGTTTCTTGTCAATCAAACCTCAAGAGTGGAGGGTATATTTCACAACAGTCCTAAAAAGCTCAACCTGACAGGACAGAAATCTTTTGATTGTTTCGATCAGAAGTTTTGGCGGTCAAATTTCAGGCTGATTGGCTCTTTCAGGATCGTAGGGAAATTCATTTGGATAAAGAAAATCCATCACAGGCAGATCAGGATGGGAATTCCAAAGAAACCCCTGCAAGTGTCAGACGACAAATTCTCTCAATGGAGTCTGACACAGGCAGGGCCGATGTGTGAGGGTACTAACAAGTGCTATTGTTGCTTAGGTTGTGAGACACAAGAACCTAACACGTTCTACCATCAACTACGGGCACTCTGTTGGTGCAACAACAGCATGCAGATCTGTACTCTGTGCCTTCCCAAGCACACTGAAGAAAACACACTCTGATTCATTTACTCACGTAAGCAAAAGATGGGCCTTGCTGCAGTTGAATAATGTGGCATAAAACAAATGTCAATGTTATTTCAGTCACACAAACAATGGGTCCTGGTGGGTATTTACTTATGTCTCTTTATTTCCACCCCCCTACACACACACACACACACACACACACACACACACACA
>NW_027185616.1:13947601-13962979 GCF_028583685.1 Petaurus breviceps papuanus
GCCCTTGTGGGAGGAAGCCACCACAGCTAGATACTGGATGACCTTTTTGGTGTTTTCTGTTTTCCCAGCTCCAGATTCACCTCTGAAAGACATGGAGACAGTAGGCCATGATGCTCTCTGCCTGATGGCAAGCAGGTAGAAAATCAGAAGAAAAAAAACAAACAAAACAGGACCAGCTTATTGGATGAAGCCAATAGTAGGAGATTGGATTAGAATCAAGTCAATCAAAAAGCATTTCTAATGCACCTACTATGTGCCAGGAACTGCTCAAGGCATCTATAGTCTACTGGCAGAAACAACACACACATATTTAGGTAAAAAAAAATCCAAAGTACATATAAGGTAACAGTGAGGGGGAAGGGGAAAAGCAACGATTAATACAATGGGCTAATTGAAATCCAAATTATTTAGAAGTAACAGAATATTAAACATCAATATTATTATTAGCCTTAATAAGTTTCCAATTTAAGCAGAAAAGAAGGTCAAGAAAGGTCCCAGGGGCAGCTAGGTGGCACAGTGAATAGAGCACTGGCCCTGGAGTCAGAAGGACCTGAATTCAAATCTAGCCTCAGACACTTACTTGCTAGCTGTGTGACCTTGAGCAAGTCACTTAACCCCAATTGCTTTTCCTTCCTCCCTCCAAACAAAAGGTGCCCAGAATAGGATGGGACAAGTCTGAGACAGAGGAGGCATATGTTCTATATGTTTTCTCATATGAAGTAGAATGATATTATGGAATTTGGAATCAAAGAAACCAAGTTTGAATCCTGGCTCTGCCACTCTATTGCTGTGACCTTGGGCAGCAAATACCTTAGCCCTTTCTTGTTTTGCTTTTCCTCCTCTGTAAAATGAGGAGACTGGACCAGGTGATCCCCAAGGTCTATGAATTTATAGATTTACAGATTACAAGCTCTAATTTAAACCTATGATTCATAATTCTAGGTCTAAAGGCTGAGTCTCTTGGGGTTCAGCAAACTAGCCTTGGTAACCAGGCAGCTTAGACAAGAAGTGACCTCATTGTTAGAATGAAGGTGGCCACCAAGCCTTTAGTAAAATGGGAGAGGAAAAAGGAAAGTGGATACAGTCTAAACTTATGTTTTCTTCTGTTTTTTCCCTACTTGCCTGGCCTACTTCTCCAGCTCCCTTCCTTTTCTGTTCTTTAAGAGATAGTTAAAAAGAATTTTGAAAGAAGTCTGTTTGCCTTCAGGGTCAGGTTCAAGACTACTCTGGAACTGAAATGATGCCACCAGAACTATTCCAATTCCTGATCTTTTTCCTAATTAGGAAATGAAGAAATTAAGTTCCTCTACTGAGGCCCCATTAAAATTACTCATGTTAAACCCAAAAAGAAAAGAAGCACATGTACTATCTTTCTGTACATAATCCTTTTGACCTCCCATACCCAGAGGATAGCTCATAGGAAGTTAGGTTTTAAGTTAGGAAAAGTGAACATCAGATTCCTGGTAACAATTTCAAAAATATTTTATATGTTTTAATGCTGAGATTATTTAACATTTTTTCACATAAATAATTTTTTCCTTGTAGACAAGTTTATGGTGTGGGTGCAAGAGCTCTTATATTCTCATTTTACACAAAAGGAAGAAAAAAACTACGGCAAAAGAAAGGAAATCACCTTCCCCACAATTAGACAGACTGAATTGCTGTGCTAAAATGGATCTTGGAACCCCCTCATATTATTTTGTTGTTGAGTTATTTCAGTCGTGTCCAGCTCTTCGTGACCCCATTTGGGTTTTCTTGGCAAAGATAATGGAGTCTCTTGCCATTTCCTTCTCCAGATCATTTTGCAGACGAGGAAACTGAAGCAACAGAGTTAAATGATTTGCCCAGGGTCACACAGCTAGTAGGGGTCTGAAGTCAAATTTGAACGCCTGGCCGGGAACCCTAGTCATTGTGCCATCTAGCTGTCCATTTTTTTTTTTACGTTAAAAAAAATCTGGACTTAATGAACTCCAAGTAAAATGAGCATTTCCATATACAAAGTAGAACTGAAAAAAGAGGAAAACATGAAACTTGGATTTTTTATTATGAAATGCCTGCTTTTCCTCTAAAGTATAAAATAAATTTAACATTAAACTTTCGTACTTGTCCTTGATTTTGTTTCCTTCTGTCTGTTTTGCTCTCTTCTATGCATTTTTAATTCCCCAGTGACCCTCTTTCTTTCTTTTCTTTTGTGGGGAGAGAACCCTATTGCCAGCCCCTTTCATCCTCTCAACTTTCTCCCCCCATCATTAGAAAAAAGAAAAACAGAACCCTTGTAACAAATTGGTAGAGTATCCCAACCAGCCATGTCCAAAAATGTTTGTCTCCTTCTATATATCACCTCTCCATCAGGAAGGGGAGGGCATGCATCCCCATGGACGTGTCTTCTATAACTTTATTTTGCCAGGAGGGAACTGAGAATTCTGAGGGGTACAGTGACCTCTCCCAGCTCTGCAGCCCGGGTTTTCTGACTCCATGTCTAGTGACGCAATGAGGGGCAGGAAAGCACAGAAATGGGATCCAACTATTGACAATCAGATGGAAGGTCCAAGAACGTTACATCCATGTCATGTCCCTTGCCCTCTAGGAGATTTCAATAACAGGGACGGAAAAGACAGTATGGTCTAGTAGTGAGAGTGATCTGGTCTTGAGTCAGGAAGATGTGGGTTCAGGTTCTGCTTTTGTGATCTTGGACAACTTACTGAACCTTTTAGTGCCCTTCGTACCTGTCTAAGACTATATATTGCAGCACAGCTCTATATTGGCAGAACTTCTACTCTGGGAACTCCCTAATCTATGAGATCACAGGGCTGGACAGTGAATAGGGTTGGCAACCTTTCAGAAGTGGGATGATATAGTCCTGCTCTCCTGGAAAGGCAAGGGAGGGGAAGAAGATGTTTGTGGGTCAGGATGAGAATTAGCCAGTGTGGGCAGCAAGGAACTGCTCAGCTTAAAAACTTCTCCTTATACTGGCTGTTTTTTTAAACATGTAATTGGATTAACACATTTTTTCTTTCATACTCCCATTCTCTATCTCCTCAACTTTCTCCTTTCTTCCCACAACAAATACCCTAGATTTAAGCCGATCACACTTTAGTGTGAATTACTTTATCCTAATCTCATAATAGTTAGCAAAATAAAAAAAGGACTGAAGGATCCAGAGTTTTGATTGACTGAGAGTAAGGAGAGAATTTTTTTTTTATTTTGGGCAACTACCTGTTTAGGACACTGAGGCACACCAATGCACAAGCAAATATGTATGCTTCTCTCTTTTTTTTTATTTTTGGAGGGGGGAGAGCAGGGCATTTGGGGATAAGTGACTTGCCCAAGGTCACACAGCTAGTAAGTGTTAAGTGTCTGAGGCCCAATTTGAACTCAGGTCCTCCTGACTCCAGAGCTGGTGCTCTATTCATTTCACCTCCTAGCCACCCCTGTATGCTTCTTATAAAAATGTAGGCATGTTCATATGGAACCTAAATATACATAGAAATACCACACAAAGGTAGAGAGGTAAGTAGTAATAATAGCAACAACAATAGCTAGTATTCACAAAGCACAAGGGGTATGCTAGTAAATGTTTAACAATCTGCTCTCTAGGGAAAAAAATACCATATACGTGACACATGATTAAGTTTAATCTGCATTATTAACATTTTCCCCATTACTTTTTTTTCTTTTTTTGGAGGGGGGAAGGTAGGGCAATTGGGGTTAAGTGACTTGCCCAAGGTCACATGGCTGGTTTTGTCTTAAGTGTCTGAGGTCAAATTTGAGTTCAGGTCCTCCTGACTCCAGGGCTGGTGCTCTATTCACTGCACCACCTAGCTGCCCCTACCCCATTACTTTCTTAAGTCTAGACAATCAACAAAACAATAAATCAAACCTCGATTTGTAGCATGTGCTGATTTCTGAGGTGTAAATGTTCACACTGAAAATTTAATAATTCGTGCTAAACTGGCTCCAATGTAACACTATGAGGCTTTAAAGTTTCAAAAGTATTTAACAAATATTATCTCATTTGATCCTCATAACAACCATGGGAGGCAGATGCTATTATTACCCCCACTTTACAGATGAAGAAACAAGGCAAAGGCAAGTGACTTGCCCAAGGTCACACACCTTAGGAAGTATCCATGGCTGGATTTGGGCTCATGTCTTCCTGTCTCTAGATCCTGTACTCTACCCTCTATGCCACCCCACTGACATTTAGCTAGTTACATATTTACCACCCTTCCTTTCTAGGATTAATTTTAAAATTTCCACCTTGAATGTGTGGTTTTTTTCCTATCTTTCACGATTTAAGATTCAGGTGTGTTCCATGCAAAGGTCTTGTCCCCTACTTTGGGGAGAATGTATTGAACCCAGAGTTTGTTGCTTGGTTAAGCCAGTTTCATGTTTTATTGATTAAAAAAAAGAGTATCTCAGGCAAACTTCAATATCTCAGGCAAGACCAATTGGTTTTCAAATTGATTTACTAGTCAGATCACTGTTTCTTTGGAAAAATTAAAAATCTCTCCTCAGACTCTGGCTTCCAAGTTGGCCCTCTGGTATAAGAGCTAGCAATTCTAGTCTAAACTGCTTCTCCTTTCTCTCTGGGCAAGGGTAACTATGCCCATCTTCCGTTCTTGAGTCCCTGGAAGTATTGCCATATATGGCATCCTTTCCCTTTTAATTACCCTGCCATGCTGTGGGGCCTCTGGAACTCAGCATAGATTCTTGGAATACGCTGCTTAACCCTTTGTTTCTCAAAGGCATTATAAAAGTTTCCATGTGGTATTCTGGGGATGTGTTTACTTTTGCTGAGAAAGTAAAATGCGTTCTGAACCATGGCCTGTTTCCAGAAGTCTCTGGGGCTTAGGTTGTTTTCCCCTCTCTTTCCCCACTCCTTGCCCTTCTAAAATGTCCTTCCTATTCACGGAATGACAGAATTTCAGGTTTGGAAGGGACCCTGGCAGCCAATGGTCCAACTAATAACCCGAAAAGGCTCCCTACTACAACACACCAGGGAAATGATCATCTAACCAGGGGTGGGGAACCTGTGTGCCTTGAGGCCATAAGTGGCCCTCTAGGTCCTCAAATGTGGCACTTGGACAGAATCCAGTTCAGTCAAAGAGCTGAACTTCAAGGCTTGCAGGCTCCCCATCCCTGTAACCTCTCCTTGAATAATTCTAAGGATGGGAAGCTCACTACCTTGGGGAGTCTATTTCACCTTGGCATAGCTCTAATTGTCAGGAAGTTACTCCTTAAATCAAACCTAAATTTCCTCCTTTGCAACTCTCACCCATTCCTCCTTGTTCTATAAGTTGGGGACAAATAGAATAAATCAAATGTCTCTTTCCTAAGGTGTACTTTCAAGTATTTTAAGACAGCTAAATATTTCTTCAAGATAAAAAAATAAACCAATTCCTTCAGCTGATTCTTATACGGCATGAGCTAGAGGCCTGGTTTCCTTCTGGTTTCTCCTCTGTGGACTCATTTCAGGTGGTACCTGAAATGCATCACAATATTCCAGATATTGTCTGACCAAAGCAGAGTATTATGGGACTATCATCTCAGCCTATACCTCTCTTAAAGCAGCCTGAGACTACATTGGCTTTATCACATCACCCTAAACTAGGCATAATAAGGGAGATAATTCTGCTGAAAATAACCATGTAATGTACTATCAAAGCAAAACCAAATAATTTTTGAATTATTCCTAATATTAGTACAAATAATGACAGTACACAGATTTAGAGCAAATATGGACCTTGGAGCTGGGGTTCTGGACCTTGTTGTTGAGTTGATTGTCAGTCATGTCCAACTCTTCATGACCCCATTTGGGATTTTCTTGGCAGAGATACTGGAGTGGTTTGCCATGTCCTTCTCCAGTTCATTTTACAGATGAGTAACTGAGGAAAACAGGGGTAAGGGATTTGCCCAGGGTCACCCAGATAATAAATGTTTGAGGTTAAATTTTAACTCAGGTCTTCCCGACTCAAGGTCCAGGACTTTTTCCACTGTGTCATCTAGCTGCCCTGGTTCTTAACCTAGAAGAAGTCTGTGAATGTAGGTAGTTTGTTTTTTTTTGCCTTTTTGGAGAGCAATTGGGGTTAAGTAACTTGCCCAAGGTTACACGGCTAGTATTTTTGTGTGGGTGTTAAGTGTCTGAGGCCGGAACCGAACTCGGGTCCTCCCGACTCCAGGGCCGGTGCTTTACTTACTTCACCACCTACCCGCCTCAATGTAGGTAGTTTTTAAAAAATATATTTTGATAATTTTACTTCATTACAATTAGATTTCTTTTTAATCTTATATCTCTTACTTTATGCATTTTAAAACATTATTGTAAGAAAAGGCATAGGTTTCACCTAGACTGCCGAAAAGGGTACATGCTACACAAAAAAGTTAAAAACCTCTGTCTTAGAAACTATCTAGGCCAAACCCCTCATTTTATAGATGAGAAGACTCTCACCCCCCAAATTTAAATGACTTGTTCAAGGTCACATAGGCAGTAAATGTCACAGCTGGAATTTGAACTCATACCCTTTGACTCCAAATCTAGCATATATTACACCATACAGTGTAGTGCTGTCTCCCATATATTACTGTCTTAGAGCAAGGGCCAGAATATCAGTCACCCCACAAAACTTTCACTACTTTTTACTCCAAATGCCAGTGTCAGCACAATAATATACCTGTCCCTGAGTAGTAATGTACAGGAGGCTTTAGAAAAACACTTTCAGTATCCTAAACTGTTTTTCAGTTCCTTTTTTTTAAATCTGCCTTTCTCAACAGTCTTTTTCTCTTCCTTCCTTTCTTTCTTTCTTTGTTTCTTTTTTTTCTCTGTTTCTTTCTTTTTCTCTCTTTCTTTCCTTCTTTCTCTGTCTGTCTCTGTCTCTCTCTCTGTCTTTCTCTCTCTCTCTGAGTAGCACAGTTTTGAAGCTGGGAATCTTTGGGATTGTTCCATGGGTCTTGCTAATCTATTGCAAGTCATATTAAGAGAATGATAATAACGTGTTAATCTCACTGTCTGTTATCACTACACTAGAAGGGCCTGTAATTCCACCTAAGTATATAGCAAAGAAAGTCACAAACCTCATTCTTGTTCCCTGATTTGTGTAAAGTACTTGTATTTTGATCAAAGTTAAAATCTTGTTATCAAGCTAGTTTCTTTTTTTGTCAGTTGCTTTGTACTCAGCCTGTAAACACAGTATGACTTGTTAAGAGAAATGTTTCTCTCCACTCCATCACTGATCAGGTAGGCAAGGTAGCATTGCATGACAACTGTCTCTGAATTTCAAAAAAAAAATGTCCTAAATTTTACAAAAGAAAGGCTTTGTGCTACATGACAGTAGGCAGGTTACTTAAAGTCTTGAAGTTGTTTTTTTTTAATCTTGAAATTCAGAGATACATCTCCAGGCTCCAATTCACAATAGCCCTCCTGCATGCCACAATTTCTAACTCTAATTCCGTCACACTTACTTAAAGACATAAATTTATTGGATCATTAATCTAGAACAGAAAGGGGCCTCATATACCATGTAGTCCAATCTCCTCATTTTACAGATGAAGAAACTGAGGCCCACAAAGAGCAAGGGACTCACCCAAGGTTGCTCACATCCTCACCTTGAATTGTATTTAAAGGAAATAGACTAAAAAAAAAACACTTAGAAGTAAATGTCAACCTTCCTTACTTAATTTCAGCAGCCAGAAAAGTTAACTAACGGTCTAAGAACTCCTAATCACAGGGTCTATTTGGCTTACTGGGTCTGATCATTACCTCTGAACCAAAGCCAGAATATTTTATGCCAACTCATATAATCTCCTGATAGCCTAAGAAGTCCTTCTTGTTTCAACACCACCACAGGCAGAGCAGGAATGGTTCCAGGTCAGCTCATTCTCTTTATGAGCTCCCTAGATTAAGCCCTCCTAGCCTTGCAGACTAGAAAGCAGAGAGTCTATGAGGAATGACAGCTAGGATTGTAGCCTACCACCTGATTCATTGTTGGTGGTGGTGGTCGTGGCGGTAGTGGTGGTGGTGGTGGTGGTCATGGCAGTCGTGGTGGTGGTCCTTCATTTTCAAAGAAAGCCAATGACATCAAAGGTGATGTCTTCACTTGCTCATGAATTGGATTTAAGTGAGGAAGTTGCCCCAAGTTGTCAGCCTCACTCTCTCTTCCTGAGTCATAGTTTAGCCTTAGATTTAAAGTCGGGAGGGATCTTAAAGGTCATCTAGTATAATATCGTCATTTTATAGATTAGAAAACTGAGAACCAAAAATGGGAAGTGATTTGCCCAAGGTCACTTGGCAAGTGAGCTGAAAAGATGGGATTTGCTTTTTTTCTTTTTTTTGGAGGGGGGAAGGCAGGGCAACTGGGGTTAAGTGACTTGGCCAAGGTCACACAGCTAGTAAGTATTAAGTGTCTGAGGTCAGATTTGAACTCAGGTCCTCCTGACTCCAGGGCTGGTGCTCTATTCACTGTGCCACCTAGCCACCCCGAGAAGGTGGGACTTAAACGCAGTTCCCCAACTCTAAACCTATTGCTTGTTCCAATTTAACATGCTGTCATGTAAAAGTGACCTCCCTCATGGAATTCTATGGTTCATACTTTAAGCTTTAATATTAACAGCAAAGTGACTATCCCCCTGGATTTCCCTGTTTTTTCTCAGGCAGGATGGGTTCATATAGCTGAGAGAACACCATTTCTGAGTATGATCTCCCTCTTCATCCTTTACTTCTTGGCTTCCCCAGATTCCTTCAAGTCCCAGATAAAATCTTACCTTCTATAAGAAGCCTTGCCAATCACTCTTAATTCTAGTACCTTCCCTCTGTCGACTATTTCCAATGTACCCTGTATCTAGCTTGTTTGTATAGAGTTGTTTACATGTTGTCTTCCCCATTAGAAAGTAAGTTCCTTAAGGGCAAGGCCTATCTTTTACCTTCCTTTGTATCCCCAGTGCTTAGAATAATAACCACTTAATAAATGTTTATTGACTAAATGACTACTAAGACCAATCTTAGGAACCAGTGAACTCAACAGTTTGGCCCTTTCTCTAACCTAGAAATGTGTTCTATGGTTACAACCTAGACCAGGAACCAGGCCATTCCATTTCATCGTATTTCCTTCCACTGTTTATGCTGGCTACAAATAATCAGACAAGTGGGGATGGTACAATAAGAAAAATGTAGTTAACTCTCCATAGTCTCAGGTTCCACAGAAAATTTTAAATCCCAAATTGGTTTCCTGTTCTCACCCAGCACATCTGGACCACCTGATTCACTTTTAGTTAACTCAGTAAATGCAAACATTTTAATATAGGGTCTTAAAAATCAAAGAATGTTAGAGCTGGAAGGGGCATCAGAAGCAGAGATCACAGACTCTGTGAGCAGGAAGGGACCTTGGAGGCCAAAACAAGTTCAGCCCAAACCTGATCTAGAACCTCTCCCCTAACTTCTCCCCAAAGTGGTCATGCAGCCTTCCCTTAGAGACCTCAAGTAAAAGGATATCCATTATCTCCCTACAGCAGCCCATTCCATAGGGGGTTGTTCCAAGACTGGAGTCAGGAGGACCTGAGTTCAAATTTGACATCGGACACTTACTAGCTGTGTGGGCAAGTCACTTAACCTTCATTTGCCTCAGTTTCCTCATCTGTAAAATAGCAATAATAATAGCACCTACCACTGAGGGTTGTTGTGAGGATCAAACGAGAGAAATCGCTTAGCACATGTACTGGGCATATTATAAATGCTATATTAATATTACCTACTATTATTAATGATAATAATAATTATTGGGAAGTTTTTCCTTATATCTATCCTAAATCTGACTTTATGCAACTCCTATCCACTGCTCACAGTTTTGCCCTTCAGGACCAAGCAGAAGAAATCTAATTCTTTTTGCTAGATAGATTACCGTTACTAGATAACATCATTTACTAGATATATAGTAGATATATATATATATAGATATGTACTATATATATACTAGATAACTAGTTATTACTAGATTACCAGATAACATCTCTTATTTATCCCCATTAGATTCATTCCAATGTCAAGATCTCTTTTGGATCCTGACCCACTTGTCCAATGTGTTAGCTGTCTCTCCTGATTTTTTATTCATGGTAAATTTGAAAAGCATGCCATCCCCGGTTCATTCATTTCACTGATAAAAAAAAAAATTTACAGCAACACACAGTCAAGCAGTGATTCCCTAGAGCCCTTGACTGGAGACTTTCATTCAAGTCATAATCAAGCCACGATGACCATACTTTTGGGTCAGTTAATCAAACAAATTTACCTCCAGCCCATCACATCATCCACTACATCTCCCCACCTGTCCATAAGAGAGAAAAATTATAACAAGAATAATAATAATAGGGGTGGCTAGGTGGCGCAGTGAATAGAGCACCAGCCCTGGAGTCAGGAGGACCTGAGTTCAAATCTGACCTCAGACACTTAACACAAAAACTAGCTGTGTGACCTTGGGCAAGTCACTTAACCCCAACTGCCCTCCAAAAAGCAAAAAAAAATTTTTTTTTCAAAAAAGAATAACAAAAATACTTAGCATTTTTATGGTTCTTTAAAGTTTGCAAAGCCCTCCACAAATACTATCTGTTTGATCCTCACAAGAACTACTAGAAGTAGGTGCTATTCTCAGCCAAATTTTGTGGGGATGGGGAAACTGAGGCAGACAGAGGTTGAGTGATTTGCCTGGATCACACAGTAAATATTTACAGCCAGACTGAGACACGAATCTGCCTGAGAGATTTTGTTAAATACTTTGCTGAAATCTAGATCTGCGGCACTTAACCCTGCTTGCCTCAGTCTCCTCATCTGTAAAATGAGCTGGAAAAGGAAATACAAACCACTCCAGTGTCTCTGCCAAGAAAACCCCAGACGGGGGCACAGAGAGTCAGCCACGACTGACCGGAACTGAGGTTTGCAGCAGACTGTGTGGGTCTGGAGTATTCCCTTCCCCTATCAATCTAGTATTGGTCCAAACAAAAAGGACATGGCGTGACCTGTTCTTAACAAAGTGATGCTGTCTCTTAGAGATGATCGCTACATTTTCTAGATTTTCAGAAACTGTCACTTTTATAATTCATTCTAGAATTCTTCCAGGGGTTGAAGTCAAGTTCAAAGACCTGTAGTTTCCAGACTCTTTTCTTCTTGCCTTTTTTTTCTTCTTAAATCAGGGGATTGTTCTTCCCAGTTCCTATGGGCATGTCTCTGATTCTCTAGGCTTTCAAAGGTCGTTGACAGTGGCACAGTACCTGCAGTTTTTTGTTCAACTACCCTCGTAAAGAGTTCCCCAGAGCCTAGAGAGTATGTCTAGTCCAAATTCCTCAATTTATAGGCACCTGAGGCTTTAAGGATTAAAGCGACTTGCCCAAGATCACAAAGTAAATTAATGGCAGAGCCAGGAATAGACCCCAGATTTTCTTACTCTAAGCTTAGTCACTTTAAGAGGTAGGGGCTTCCAAAAACAAAAATTAAAAAAAAAAAAAGAGGTAGGGGCTTCCAAGGATTGATGACATTTTGTTATGTCACATTTTATGGTTATGGGGCCTGATAAATAAATGAGAGGCAAGGTAGTCTAGGATGGTAGACAGAACATACTTGGAGGAATAGAAGACATAGGTTTGAACTTTGCCTTTATTGATTCTAAGCAATTTCCTTAACATCTCTGAATCTCAATTTCCTCATCTGTAAGATGGGGATAATGCTCCTACTTAGAAATTAAATAATACATAATATATGTAATATTACCTTAGGAGTAAAAACACACAAATAACTGCATTCTAAAATGAAATTTAATTAAAAAAAACCTACTTTTGGAGCGTCCAGGTGGCACAGTGAGTAAAGCGCCACCCCTGAGTCAGGAGGACCCGAGTTCAGTTCCGGCCTCAGACACTTAACACACACACACACACACACACATACACACACACACACACACACACACAAACTAACTGTGTAACCTTGGACAAATTACTTAACCCCAATTGCCCTCCAAAAAGCAAAAAAAACAAAAACAAAAAAACCTACTTTGGATCTGTGCCCTCAAGTCACATTGCAAATCAAAAATGAACTATTTTTGAACTTATGTAACACTTTTCATGTCTATGATTTCATTTTATTCTTATTATATTCCACTGAGATAAGAAAGGTAGGCAGAATGACCTACCATATTTTGCTCGAGTCTCTGAGGAGTTGCCAAAGTCCTCAAGTGAATGGAACTAGAACCCAAATTACTGTACTATTTCTTATTTCCATCAATGGTTAGTCACATACAATTCAGTTCCACAAGCATTTGTTAAGGGCCTGCTATGTGCCCGTAGGTACCAAAGATCCAAAGACAAAAGTGAAAATAAGTCTTGCCTTCAAAAAGCTCACATTCTACTGAGGGCAAGGGTAGCATAGGTAGGAACAATGCATATATGGATAAATAAATGCGCGCACACGTATACATACATATACACATTATGTCTATATATACAGATAAATGCCCTGCAATGTATGTTCAAATTCAAATATCCATATTCCAATCATTTTGTATATATGCGTATATTCATATATATATATTCATACATATATATGTGTATATTTATATATATAATTTCAGGGTAAAAGTAGGGATGGTAGTATATACCACCTAAAAAAGTAGCCTAAAAAAGCCCATGAGTAATATTCAGACATTTGTATTTGTTTTTGCGTTGTCTTTTTTAAAAGAAGGGAAAAAAACTGACCCAAATGGAAAAACAAACTAACTGGGGACCTGGTCCAGAGGGTGAAGAAGCCATCCATTAATCACCCTACATGAAAGACAAAGAACTTATTCAGGGAAAGGAAGAAAAGCAGTAATCTATAGTCCATCAGAAACAGTGCATTTTTTATAGGGCTCAACTTTGGCCCTGGGAGAGATACAGGATCCAGCTGCTGGGAGTGAGTCACCTCCCAGAGAAGAGACATCTACCCTATCCATAGCCTCTGGGAGCAGAGATCTGTATCATACCTGTCTCTGTGCTCATTCCTGGAAAGTCAGTGGCAGCTACGGATTGGGACCTGAGGGGAACTCTCTCTAGGGGATTCATGCTAGCTCTAGTCCTTGATGTAATCAGTCTAGGGTCCCTTAGATTATTAGTCTCCTAAATGTCACTCATGGATGCATCTGACTACCTTCAATGACCAAAAAGGTTTGTTTAGTGCCCTGGAGTTAGGAACCAAAGACTCAATCTCTCTTCCTAGCTATGACTGGAAAACTCCACCTGTTCTGGGATAGAGTTTTAGTTCCCTTTCAAGTTCATCAATAGAACTCATGGAATAGAATCTCCATTCTCTCCCTATCCTTCTTAGGGGTGGGGAACCTGTGGCCTCGAGGCTCTAGGTCCTCAAGTGCGTCCCTTTGACTGAATCCAAACTTCACCGAACAAATCCTTCAGTAAAAGGGTCACACTTGAGGACCTAAAGGGCCACATGTTCCCCATGCCTACTATATTCGAGTTCAGTCTTCAGGTGGCTTCCACATGGTAGGAATATTCACATGATATCAAGCCTCTAGGAAGTTTCCAGGGGTTTATTCTGGCCATCACTGCTCCTTCCTTCTAAGAAACAGGTAAAAAAGCAGAGTTCCCCTCACCTTCTACTCATGCATGTCAACTCTTCACCTTTCCCCCTCCCAAATCTCTGGGGAACAATCCAATGAATGTAACCCTGGGGCACATTCATTTAAAAAAAGTCGAATTTCCTTCTGTGTGTAGGGTGATTGTGATTATGGAGTTTTGTTGGAAGAAACAAACTTTAGAGAAACAGGGAGACAGAAACAGAAAAAGATACATGGGAGGAACCAGGTCATAGATCTTGAAAAAAACTGAGACAGAGATAGGGACAGGCACAGAGACAATGGAAGTGCCAGGGTCTCAGAACTAAGTAAATCAAAGGTGAAGAAAGAAACCTAGGAAGACTTGTATGAACTGATATAGAGTAAAGTGAGCATAACCAGGATAAATAATTTATACAAAAATAATAACATTGTAAAGAAAAACCACCTTGAAAGATTTAGGAACGTTGAGCGCTCGTGGTCAACCACGATTCCAGAGGACTGATAATGAAGCCTATTACTTATCTCCTCACAGAGAAGTGTTGGATGCAAGGTACAAAAAGAGACATACAATTTTTGGACGCGGCCAATGGGGAAAATGTGTTTTTCTTGATTGTGTCTATTTGTTTCAAGGGTTTTGTTTTTGTTTTCTTTTTTTTAAAAAAGGAAGGAAAGACAGAAAACAGATTTTTGTTAGTTGATAAAAATTAATTTAATTTTAGAAAAATATAATGTTGGGGGCAGCTAGGTGGTGAAGTAAATAGAGCACCAGTCCTGGAGTCAGGAGGACCTGAGTTCAAATCTGGTCTCAGACACTTAACACAAAACTAGCCATGTGACCTTGGGCAAGTCACTTAACCCCAATTGCCCTCCCTTCCCCCCTCCAAAAGGAAAAAAAAAAAGAAAAATATAATTTTACCACATTAGAAAATAGTAAGAAAGCTGGAAGAGAACAAAGACAAAGCTTTGAAAGTTATATTTTGAGGTTACTATGTATTTAAAATAAAAAGCAAGTAGTTCCTAAGATTTTCGGTTTCATATAAAATCTTATTTCTCTGTTCTACTTTGTATATGGAAATGCTCATTTTACTCAATGTTAGTTTCAGAATGAAAAAATAAAATAAAATAAATCAGAGGGAGGGAGGGAAAGTCAGAGAGAGAGAACACAAGTATATGCCTACATACCGTGTTTCCCCGATAATAAGACCTATCCCGAAAATAAGCCCTCCCCTTACTGTGTAAGATTCCTCTAAAATAAGCCCTCCCCCGAAAATAAGCCCTATTGAGATTGCTACTGTAGTGAAGGTGATCCCCTGCGCTACACGCTACATTACGGTACATTTTTTTGGTTCACATTTACCTGTTTATTAAAATTGTTGTCAATGTTCATTAAAATAAGCCCTCCCCTGAAAATAAGCCCTCTGGTGTTTTTCTGTCCAAAAAAATTAATAAGACAGTGTCTTATTATCGGGGAAACACAGTATGTGTATTAAACAGATTGAAAACAGCAGCTTCACTTACGTGCACAGGATAGACTGATCTTCCCGGTCTGTGAACAGAAAAGGAAAAAGCTGAGGATTAGAATCAAACCAAGAGCCGAGAGTTCTTAATGCCACTTTAAAGACTTTTAATTCCTCATCTCCTACTTGGCCTCACCACAGATGTGGGGAGTAAGGGGAAGGATTAACTAACCCCAGCTCACGGAAGGAGAGGCCAAGGCCTTGAGAGTCAAGCTCAGAACCTCAGGGCAGGTCAGGGACCAAGCTCAGAGCCCCAGGCCAGGTCAGGGACCAAG
>NW_027185616.1:13962989-14002403 GCF_028583685.1 Petaurus breviceps papuanus
TCAGAGCCCAGGGCAGGTCAGGGACCAAGCTCAGAGCCCCAGGGCAGGTCAAACAACAAACCCAAAAGGAAATCCAAGCTCCCTCCTGCCAGGAGCAGCAGTGCCAGAGGACTATGAGAATCCTGGACTCACTACACCCAGTCATTTCTCAAATGTCTCCAGATAGGCAGTTCCTTTATGCTTTAGCTAGCATTCCCTCCTAGCTGGGACCCTGGGCAGCAAACTTCTAAAAAGAAATGCTTTTTCTTTATAGAAAGAACCCCTAGAATGCCCCAATATTTCTACAAAAGAATAAGCTAGTGTCATTATAGTACCTCTAACAATCCACAAATATTTACTAACCACTGAGCATATTGATACATTAATGGGAGAACCTAAAGAACTAAAAGATATGGTTTGTGCCATGTAGGACCTTGGGATCTTGGGGAGATAGCCCCATGAGACAATAATGAGAACAATTACAAAGCAGAATGTGGACTGCTGGGAATGAGTCATCTGTGCCAGGTAGTGTTAAACAGGAAAAACTTTGTTCTCCTAGCCAGAGAGGAAGTAAATGGAGAACATGGGTCTCCATTTCCATGGAGAACAAAGGGCCCATTTTTTTTTTCTTTTTGGAGGGGGGAAGGCAGGGCAATTGGGGTTAAGTGACTTGCTCAAGGTCACACAGCTAGTAAGTGTTAAGTGTCTGAGGCTGGATTTGAACTCAGCTCCTCCTCACTCCAGGGCCAGTTGCTCTATTCACTCTGCCACCTAGCCCCTGAAGGACCCAACTATAGGGAGTAGATATCCTATAGTAAGGCATAGTGAAAAGAAAGACTACAGAGGTGACAGGAAGAGAAGGAAATATTGTATACAGCGTACCCTCTAGTGATTTTACGGACTATGCTGGAGATGAATCTGCCTACTTGCCTCACAGGCTCAGGATCCAGAGAGGCAAACATACCAGGCTGCTGTGGCCACAAGTCCTTAGATCTTCAGTTTACCAGTCATCCCAATATCATAAAATAACACACGATCAGAGGCAAAACCAAACCAAATTCTCAATAACTCATTCGCCCAAGGAACAGAACTATCTAGCTCACGGCAGAATCATGCGGTGCTGAAATCTCCCAAAGGAAGTGGGGGGATAAAACGTAAAACAGCAAAGGAATTTCAACTTCTGTTCTTTCTCTCCTTCCCCTCCCTTTTAACTTAGGGAATTCCTCCAGGGAGCTGGATGGGACTGTGGAAAGATGTGCTGAAAAGCTCAAGCCTGGGCAGATCTGAACTTCAAACCTCGAGGCTGATAAGACAGCCCTTTAGCTGGAGTAGTAAGGGGCTTAAAAAGTCCTGGAGAGGGAGGTAAGACCTATCAAGCAACAGAAAGCAGCTAGAGCCCTTCCAAAGACCAGTCCCTTAAGAGGGGGAGCCGGGGCTGTCTTCCCTACCCCCAAGTTAAAGTTCTCAATTTCAAATCCAGCTGAGTCCTTTCTAAGGCCCTCATCCTTTGACCTTGTAGACTAGGTTTCTTTTTTTTTTTTTTTTTGGCCTTTTGAAGGGCAATTGGAGTTAAGTAACTTGCCCAAGGTTACACAGCTAGTTTTTTTGTGTGGGTGTTAAGTGTCTGAGGCCAGAACCAAACTCGGGTCTGCCTGACTGGGGGCTGGCAATTTTTACTCACTGCACCACCTAGCCGTACCCATAGACTAGGTGTGTTAAGTGGCTGAACTTGACCTCCTT
Organism: Petaurus breviceps papuanus; assembly: GCF_028583685.1. NCBI lineage: Eukaryota > Metazoa > Chordata > Mammalia > Diprotodontia > Petauridae > Petaurus > Petaurus breviceps. The sequence continues at coordinate 13,964,709 of NW_027185616.1, forward strand.
TAACCTTGGGACAGGCAGATAGCAAATGTTGTTCTCTTACAGAAATAGGGAGAAAAAATGAGGTATAGAGAAGGACGGTGTTTAAAAACAGATCCCAAAGCCCTGAGTTGGCCATCTCTATCAACCGTAGCAGTTTTGAGAACTTTTTTTGGTTAGTTTAGGGAATTCCCAATGGGAACACTCTCTCCACTGATGCAGACTGACAAGTGGCCTGTAATTTATAGCTTTGGAGAGTTGTCACGTCATTAAGCCATTGACTTGCCCAGGGTTCCACAGCTAGTCTGTACCAGAGGCATGACTTGCAAGACAGATCTTGCAAGACACCAAGGATAGCCTTTCTATCTCTTTAACATGCTGCCTCAAAAAAAAAAATCGCCTTTCTCCATCAAACTGCTTCCTCCTACCAACAGTTACTCGTACAGAAATCCTCTCTGGCCTTCCATTTTTACTCAATGCCAAAAGTCCACTTGAAAATAGAATCATATCAAATAAAGATAAATTCAGGACTGAGGGTAGGAAAAGTCATGCCACCCAGATAGACAGGTTCCCATGACAATCAACTGCTGTGCCAAAGGTCCAGCTATTTTGAGAAGACAGTAGTGATTGTGAAACAGACAAATCTTCTTAATCCATTTTCATCAATGACAAAGTGGAATAATTTTCCCACTCAACAAAAAAAATTTATGCCCAAAGTGCGAGGAATATGAATGTCAGATTTTAGCCAGAGGGCACTTCACAGGACCCCAGAGATAATAATTGAAGGGGGGACTGACTTGGGAATGCTAGCTAGAGGGCTGCTTAGCAGTGGAGACCCATGGCCTGGGAAATTCCCATCTGAAATGCATTGGTTCAAAGCGTGGGAAGCCATCTGAGTTCAGTTTAATGGGAGACATTGATATTCCACATAGTTATCAAACCATGAGTATTCTGGGCCCATGGAGTAAAAGCAGACCCAGATACTTTGGAGCTTTCTCTTTCATTTGTTCCTTGAGCCCTGATTTGCTTTTGGATCCTGAAAAGGAGGCCTGGGTTTGAATTTTGCTGTCACTCTTTACCCTATGTGACATTGGGTTAATTCTGCCAGGTAGCCTTAACCCAAAATCTCAGTTTTCTTTTCTCTGACGTGGGGGTGATCTTGTTTTCTCCCTTAAAAGGCAGTCATGGATGAGAGTGTCATAATGGCTACAAGGGATCTTTTACTGAAGTTGCCAATTGACTTTCTACCGCCCAGCTTCCAGGATACCAGATCCCTCATGTCAGCCCTCCATATCTCCCAGACTCACAAACCTCATCTTCATTTCTCTTCCTCCTCCCCTTCCCTAGAACTCTAAACAGCTGAGTAAGTAAAGAGGAGTCCCTAATCTCTCCCTCAGACTTGGATTTCTCACTCTCTTAGAAGTGGTTAGCATCTCAAAAAACCTGGTGAGAAGAGGCAGATGGTTTCTACATCCAGGGTGAGTTTTCCCAGGAGACGAAGCTGCTTGGCAAATCCCTTCTCAGCTCCCTCCTCCAGCCTGCCCTTGGAATCATGGAGGGCCCCCAGCTCCCAACAGACTTGGCTATTTCTGCCTGATCACAAACATAATCTGATGGTTTATCACTATGAAACAGCAAGTTGGCAACCTGACCATAAAAGGAGAAAACACAGCTTCAAGCTCCACTCACTTGCTTCCTGCTTCTTTAGACTCGTTCCTGGCTAGCCTGCCCAAAGGGTATGATTCCCATGCCAGGAGACTCTGGGATCTAGGGAAAAAGAGGCCTTTTAGCTAAGAAGGCCTATCCCTGTAGAACTCTCATGTGCATTAGAAACTAAATTCATTCCATTTCTTCTCCTGTCCCCAATCCCATGGAAGAGCTTCTCATTAGGGGACTGCTCAAAAACCGCCACCAGAGTGCATGTCATGTCTATGGTGCATCCTGGGAAATAAATTGTAGCTACTGTTTACCTTCTCAGTAGGTGGTGGAGGGGTCAAAGGGAGGGAGAGAATTTGAAACAAATTTTAAAAAGGAATATTACAAATAAAAAAAGAAATAAAAATGTTGATAAAGAGATAGTCCAATGCCAGGGCTAGGAACAGATCCTCAGTGTTAGTATAGGGTTCTTATTTTACTGTGGGATGGATGTGAGTATTAATGGATAAGACTGGTGGTGTGCTGGTAAAGGACTCTCCAAAAACCAAACGACAACAAAACTCCCAACACACTTTTAAATTTAATCTGCGGTACTAAAATTTTCTCCATAATTTTTTTTTAAGTCTAAGCAACAACAAATTACGATCTGATTTATAGAGTTTGTGGATTTCTGAGACCTGAGGTATAAATGCTCACACTAAAAATTTAACAATCAGCTCTTGAGAACTAGTAAATTGGTTCCAGCACATCCCTGGATAAGACTCTACCACAGCAAATAGTCCCAGAATCTTCCCATTGAGCTTGTTCCAAAGGCGTTATCATCATCACCATTATTATTATAATATATTATTATAAATAATAAACTTTATATACTTTATATATAAAAGTGTTACCAAACCAATATGAGTGGAGTATGTACTTCAATAACTCTGAAAGTATTAATTAAGCTCCTACATCATGCCAGGCACTAGGACTAAATCTTGCTTACTGCTGGTTTTTGTACTTCCTGCCATTTACATTTTTAAATAAAGTTTAATCAGGGGCAGCTAGGTGGCACAGTGAATAGAGCACTGGCCCTGCAGTGAGGAGAACCTGAGTTCAAATGTGACTTCAAGCATTTAACACTTAACTAGCTGGATGACCTTGGGCAAGTCATTTAACAGAAATTGCCCTGCCTTCCTCCCTCCAAAAAGACAAAATTTTTATAAATAAATAGAAGTTTTTTAAAATAAAGTTTAATTGGCACTGGGGTCATAGTTTGCTGACCCGCAATCTAAAAGACCGTATTTGTGAAGAGTTGACTAGGAAAAAATGGGATGATAGGTAGATAGTTGAGAAGGGAAAGTCACTACACTCATTCAAACAAGGAGATTAGTTTTGTTTTTTTTTCAGATGCCTCATTTAGATTTCAGAAGATGGCCAAACAGCTTCTCTGATTGAGACTGTGACTGATTGTCATAGGAAAACAATCTCATTAGATGGAATAGACCTTGGGCATCATCTTCTCCAGGTCCTATGTGAAGCAAGAGTTCCTTCCGTAATATACCAGGCAAGCCTCCACTTGAGGACTTCCTGAGGCAATCCACTCCATTTTAACAACTTTAATTATTAGATAACTTTTTCTTAGAATGAACCAAAATCTCACTCCCTGTAACTTTCACCTATTAGTCTTAATTATACCCTTTGAAGCCAAAGGGAATCAATCTGATTCTTCTTCTAACGTTTGAGAATGATGATCCTGTGCCTCCTAAATTTTCTTACCTCCAGAATAAACATTCTGAGTTCATCAACTCCAAAATACTTTGAGCTCTTTCCAGAAATCAGATCTACCCTCAAAGGATGAAGGATTTACCATTTTTGAAGGTCTTTCAGCAGAGAGACTGGATAACCAGTCTCTTAGAGGATAACCTGTGTCTTAGAGGACACAGAGGAAGGAATTCCAACTTGCAGAAGAGTTGGAATAAATGATCAAGTTTTCTTCTAACTCTGAGATTCTGTGATATGCCAACATTGAGGATGCTTTTTATAAAATATGTCACAATATCTGAAAACAATTTTCAAAAAGGATATTTAATCTCAGAATGTCAGTACTGAAAGGGACTTGAGAGATCATCTCAACTATTCCATTTATTTGATTTATTTGAATTTCAGAGAAGTTAGAAAACTGAGGCCCAGAGGGAGGCAGTACAGTAAGTGGAAAAAGTCCTGGACTTGGGGTCAGGAAACCTGGGTTTTTAACTCAGCTCTGATACTGACTAGGACTGGGGCCGTGGAGAATTCGCTGAACCTCCCTGAGCCTCAGTTTTTAAAAACTTGCCCATTTACCTCGCAGCAAGATTGCTGTGAGGAAAGGACTTTGTAAACCTTATCATTCGAGATAAAAGCGAATAATTGGTATTTATGCCAATGATTGTGAATAAATGGTCCAAGGTCTCATTACTGGCAGAGCTAGGATTACAACCCAGACCCATTTAATTTCTAATTTGGAAGGATTACAGGATCACAGTCCTAGAACTAGAAAGAACTCTAGGGAGCGTCTAGTCCCACACCCTCATTAGACAACTTGAGAATTTGCCCAGAGAGCCATCAATTCCTTACTCAGTCATTACATAAAGTCTTCTGACTCCAAATCCAATACATTTTCCACTCTACCTGGATAGAATCTTGGGTTAGTCACTTTACCTTGCTAGGCTTCAGTTTTCTCAATTGTCAAGCTAAATTAAGGCAAGACAAGTAAGTACCTATCATCCAGTGACGTTGACCCCTGGGCTGTTCCTCCTCTCCATCTCCAGACTCTGGGCATTTTCTCTGGCTGTCCTTCATGCCTAGAATTCTCTCCCCCCTCATCTCCACCCCCTAGATTCCCTGAATTCCTTCAAGTCCCACTTAAAACCCCACCTCCTATCTAGTGCCTTCCCTCAGTTGATGATCTCCAATGTCTACACCTTGTTCCTATGTTGTTTGTATAGTTTGTTAGAATTGTAAATCCCTTTAGGGCAGGGATTATCTCCTACCTTTCCTTGTAATCCCAGCATTTAGCACAGGACCTGGCACATGGTAAGTACTTGATACATACTCATCAACTGACTGTGTCTGGCACTACATTAAGTGTCATCCTTCCCCCAAGAAGCTCCCAATCTAAAGAGGGAGACAACATGTACAAAAAAGATACACAAGACACAATGGAGGGAATCTCAGAAGGAAGGCACTATCATTTAAGGGGAATCAGGAAAGGTTTCTTGCAGAAAGGAGGATTTTAGGGGCTGCTAATAAGAAAAAAGTCAGATTTTAACTGAGTGCCAATGCCAGTCATCCTGACCTTATAGCTTACCATTGGACTCTAATGACTCAGGAGGAGAAAGTGAGGCTAGTGACTTCGTAGAGCCCTGCCTCACTTAAATCCAATTCATGTGGAAGTCAAGACATCCCACTCCTGATGTCATCTTTGGTCCTCTTTGAGAAGGAAGGGTGAACAACAAACAACAAGAATTTTAGTTAAGTCTTCTAAGGAAGCCAGGGAAACCAGAAGGTGAAGCCTAGGAGGGAGAGAATTCCAGGCATAGCCAACAAAAATGTCAACTGAAGAATAAGAATTAAATCAGGAGTTTTTAACCATTTTTGTATCATGGTTTCCTTTGGCTGTCTGGTAACATCTATGAATCCTTTTACTCAGAATTTTTTTTAAGGGGGGAAGGCAGGGCAATTGGGGTTAAGTGACTTGCCCAAGGTCACACAGCTAGCAAGTGTTAAGTGTCTGAGGTTGGATTTGAACTCAGGTCCTCCTGACTCCAGAGCTGGTGCTCTATTCACTGTGCCACCTAGCCTCCCGTACTCAGAATTTTCATTGCTTACATTCATAATTGAAGGAAATGCTGAGTTTCATTTATTCTTTAATGAAAATAAAGATGTAGGGGTGGCTAGGTGGTACAGTGAATAGAGCACCAGCCCTGGAGTCAGAAGGACCTGAATTCAAATCTGGCCTCAGACCCTTAACACTTACTAGTTGTGTGACCTTGGGCAAGTCACTTAACCCCAAATACCCTGCTTTCCCTCCTCCAAAAAGAAAAGAAAGATGTCATTTTCTTTCCATCCAAGTCCATGGATCCCCTGAAACCTAAGCACAGGCTCCTTTGAACCCCAGATTAAGAATCCCTAGACTAAATGAATTCTAAGGCCTCAACTCTAAAATGACAGGATTTAGGTGATTTAGAGATCATCTACACCACCCTTCACCTGAAGCTGTATTCCTTTCCTATGCCATCTCTGACAAATCATTCAGCATCTGCTTGAAGACCTGCAGTGATGAGGAACTCCTTAGAGTTAGCTCATTCTATCTCTGGACAACCTGAATGCTAGGAAGTTTTTCCTTATAGCGTCTTGTAGCTTCCGCCCTTTGGCTCTTCATTCTTCCCTCCGGCACCAAGCAGAACATGTCTGACCTGTCTTTCACATTACCGATCAGCCAGCACCCCAATGCTGAAAGCCTGTAGGAAAGGACACTCCTCAGCATTCTCCAACAGTGTCTAGTCTGTCTCCACCAATGGTCTGTGTGCAGACGTTTTAAATTTTCTCTTTTTCCTTCTCCAAACTTCTTCCATGCTCTGCATATCGCAGGGTTCAGTAATAATAACAGTATTAGCAACAACTTGTATTAACTGCAATTAATTAATAATAGTATTATTACATTATCACATTTCTGTAGCATTTTAAGCTTACAAGCTGGTTCTCTATAGCAACAATCCTGTGGGGTTGGCAGGACAAGCCTTATGAACACTTTTTACAGGTAAAAGAAACAGAAGCACAGAGAGATTTGCACAGTCACCCAGTAGAGCAGCTAGGTGGTGCCATAGTGCATAGAGTACTGGGCCTGAAGTCAGGGAGACTCAACTTCCTGAGTTCAAACCTGGCCTTAGACACTTACTAGCTGTGTGACCCTGAGCAAGTCACTTAACCTTGTTTGCCTCGGTTTCCTCATCTGTAAAATGAGCTGGAGAAGGAAATGAAAAACCCCTCCAGTATCTTTGCCGAGAAAACCCCAAATGGGGTCACAAAGAGTCAGAGACAACTGGAAAAATAACTGAATACACAGTAAACCTCAGAGCTAGGACCCAAACTCCAAATTCAAGCTATTGTTATATGACTGATATAACTGGTAGAAATAAAACACATAGAAAAAGAACACATGTCGAGGAAATGCAAATTCAAATCTGACTTCAAACACTTACTAGCTCTGTGATCCTGGGCAAGTCACTTAATCTCTACTTCAGTTTCCCGGTGGGTAAAATGGGGAGAATAAATAGCCCCTGCTTCCCAAGGTTGTTGTGAGGATCAAATTATTATCTGGCCAAGTAAGTGCTATATAAATGTTAGCTATCATTATGATTATTTTCAAAGCAACATACCAACACATGCAAACTATAGAAAGCAACATTTGTTTTTTAATCTGGAGAGAAGATATTTGGTGACTGAAATACAGTCAGCTAAATGTAAACGTGTAAAGACCTTCTTATTGTCCTATGTGTGATTTCATTTTCTATTTGTTGGCAAAAAAAGTTAATTAAAGTTAAATCATTTCTATTATTAATTTCTATCAAGCTGTTGTGGGTTTTTAAATCAGTGTTCTCATTTATAAAATGACTCTTAATATTGGTTAACTTTTATTTTGGGCCAGGACCATTAAGCATCAAGCAAATAAATCCAGCAGCAGGCGGGAGAGAGACCCAAGTGAGTTCAAATTAATACAGGGCAAATTGGTTACCTATGTGCTGAAAACATGTAGAGTCCCTCTCACTAATTAATATTCACTGAGCGTTTAATACACTCTCACCTAGTTTCACAGATTCAGGACAACTTGGTGAGCAATCCCAGTTAACTTGACCATTGAGATGGTATTTCTATTTCCATTTCCAGAAAAAAAAAGTCTACATTCTATTCCCAGGAGTATAGGCATAAAGCCAAGAAATAAACAGTAAACGACAGAACTTCTGACAGAACCTTGTGGGTGAAAATCTATTTACATAGTCTATCTATCTAGCATACATCGCACCCCCTTACAGATATATGGGAAGCTAAATATTTATCTTAGGGTATAGATAGCCATGTATACAGTCAGGGATGCTGTATCTTCCTGTGGCTGCCAACACATCTTCTACTGAAGATCTCATTGGTAGAGAGACTAATAAGAGTCCTTGGGGGAGGGGTGAGAAGGAATAAGTGGCAGTGTGATACAGAAGAAAGAGAGCTGGCTTTGGAGCAGAGGACCCAGGCTTGAAATCCCACCTCTGACACTACTGTATGACCCTGAGCAAGTCACTTAGCATTCTTAGGCCTCAATTTCTTCATCTTTAGAATGAAGGGGCAGGGGCAGCTAGGTGGTGCAGTGAATAGAGCACTGGTCCTGGAGTCAGGAGGACCTGAGTTCAAATCCAGCCTCAGACACATAACACTTACTAACCATGTGACCTTGGACAAGTCACTTAACCCCAACTGCCGTCCAAACTTAACTTAAACCCAACTTCCCCCATCCAAAAAAAAAAAATAAAATGAAGGGTCAGACTAAATAATGTCTAAGGGCCTTTCCAGATCCAAATCTGTGATCCTATGGTTTTCGATGAGACCCTCTTCTCTTCTTTCTTACACTCTCATGGCTTCATCTACCATTTCTATGCAGATGACTCCCATATCTACCTCTTCCATCCCAGCCTCTCTTCTTAGGGCCAGACACTCATCTGAGCATCTCATTATGATCTCAAACTCCACATGTCCAGAGCCAAGTTTATTATATTTCCCCCAAAACTTCCTCCTTTTTCAGTTAATGGTATGACTCCCTAATCTTCTAGTCTCCTATGTTGGGAACTTGGCATTATCAATGACTCTTCTCTATTGATTTCACTCCTCTGTGATCTCTTGGATCTGCTCCCTCCTTAGTATTAGATAGGTCAGGGTTGGGGAGCCTGTGCCTTGGTGCCACGTGTGGCCCTCAAGGTCCTCAAGTGCGCCCCTTTGACTTAATCCAAACTTCACAGAACAAATCCCCTTAATAAAAGGATTTGTTAAATTTAAAACTTATGGAAGTGAATGTTGAAAACTAAAAAGAAATAATAAAAAATAAAAAAAAATTTTTTTGCTTTTTGGAGAGGCAGTTGGGCTTAAGTGACTTGCCCAAGGTCACACGGCTAGTTTTTGTGTTCAGTGTCTGAGGTCAAATTTGAACTCAGGTCTTCCTGGGTACTCCAGGGCCAGTGCTCTATTCACTGCACCACCTAGCCGCCATAAAATTTTTTTTTAAAGAATTTGTTCTATAAAACTTGAACGCAGTCAAAAGACCACACCCAAGGACCTAGAAGGCCACAGGTTCCCCACCCCTAGTATATGTAATAATAATGATAATGCTCATAATTTTATAGCACCTGCTATACGATGTGCCAAGCACCATGTTGAGCACTTTACAATTATCTCACTTGATCCTCACTACAAGCCTGAATGGTAGGTACTATTTATTATCCCCATTTTACAGATGAGGAAACTGAGGCAAATAGAGTTCACATAACTTGCCCAGCCACGTAAGTCTCTTAGACCAGATTCAAACTCAGATTTTCCTGACTCCAGGATCAGTACTTTCACTGTACCACCTAGCTCCCCCAATCACCACCCACCTAAACTATTACAATGGAGGCAGGCAGGTGGTGCAGTGCCAGGCCTACAGTCAGGAAGACTCATCTTCCTGAGTTCAAATCTTGCCTCAGAAAGTTATTAGCTGTGTGACCCTGGGTGAGTCACTTTACTCTGTTTGCCTCTGTTTCCTCATCTGTAAAATGAACTAGAGAAAGAAATGGCAAATCACTGCAGAGTCTTTGCTAAGAAAGATGGTGATGAGATGTTAACGGCCTTTTCAAAGAGATGTGAACTTATGGTACAGCCTGAGACACACGCGTGTGTGTGTGTGTACGTGTGTGTGTGTGTAAATGACCAATATGGGAATTTGACTTGCTTGATTAAGACATACGTTATAAGGGTTTTCTTTTTCTTTTTTAATGGGAAAAGGAAGGAATAGAAAAATCGATATTTTTTAATTTGGGGAGAAAAAAAGAACCACAATGAAACCATAAGAGTAGGAATTTGTCCCTGTACTATTATGTAGGGATAGTAATACTTGCCTTACCTGCCATGGAAGAACTTTTCTTAGAATCAATTAAAATAATGGATGTGAAAATATTCTGAAAAACTAAAAGCATCCAATGTATATAAAGTATTAAGATCATGACCTTTCTTAATAATGTTTTCAATAAATTGTACCATTATAGAATCCCAGATCTAGTTCAGCCTGATTATTTTACAAATGAGGAAGCTGAGGCCCAGAGAAGTTCTAAGGTCACAAATGGTAAGCATTGGAAGTGGTATGTAAACCCAGATCCTCTGACTCCAGAGGCAGGCCTGGGTCCACCGTACCATGCTAACTCCCTAGATACTGGACTGGGAGAGCAAGAAATTGCTGTTTGGTATACTTTTGCATATCCCCCCAGTGCCTAGCACAGTGTTCATATAGGTATACAATGAATATTTGTTGAATTTGATTTGACCTCCCTGCGTTTATCAGGGGGCAATAAAACAGATGCATTTACAAGTTCACCATTGCAAGCAATGACCTCATTCAGCTATTTCTGTCACAACAGGATCAGAAAAATTAAGAATTTCTGATGCCTTGAAACAGGATCCACTCTTTTTCAGAAAGAGTCCAGAAAGAGGAATGGGGAGAGAGAGACAGAGAAAGAGAGAGAGAGAGACAGAGAGAGAGTGAGAAAGAGAGAGAGAGGAGGAGGAGAGAGAGAAGGAGAGAAAGAAGAAGGAAGAAGGGAGAGAGGGAGAAAGAATGGGGAGGAGAGGGAGAGGGAAAGGAAAAGGGAGAAGGAAAGAGAGGGGAAGAAGGAGGGAGGCAGGGAAGGGACTGAGGAAAGAGAAAGGGAGAGGAGGGAGGGAGGCAGAGAGGGAGAAGGAAAGGGAGAGGGGGAGAGAGAAATGATCCTTCTCTAACTGGGAAATCAACATGTCCTAGTTTATGGAGACCAAAATGATTATTGACTTATAAAGTTTTTTTTTTAAGAGTGGCTATATTAGTTTGACTGTAATTGGGTGAGAAAAGATATTTATTATTGGCACCTAGTGCAGGGGCTGTAGAAAAATATCCAAGTTTCCTTTCCACAGTCTGAGTGTCATTCATTCCTCCTGGGACACAGGAACAACATGGGGAAGAAAGTGTCCAGAGGGACCGATTATCAAGGAAAGCTAATTATGCTTTCTTCATATTTGTTGTATTAATTCACAACTTCAATTTCCCAACCTCTAAGCCCCCTGAGATTTTAAATGAACAAATTGCAGAAACAAATAAATAAATAATGCTGGAACATGCCTCTGCTCCCAGGTTTCCAGGGTTGGGGGTCCTGTACATCTGCAGAGACTTTCTGCCCTTTCCCCACCAAAAGTAACTCGTGTTTTTCTGTCAGTCGTAGAGGCTCAGTAACCACACGCTTCAGCAGCGAGTCTTGAAGGATGAGAAATATCTCAGCCTGTGGCATCTTCTTCTCCTCCCTCTTCTCTCCCACCCATTTCTCCTGATGTGGCGTATGATCCAGTGACCACCATGCTGTAACATGAGCCTTATACTCCAGTCCCATGGATTCCCACCCAATGCACTTTCACTCACCCACATCTTTGCTCACATTATTAACTTTTCTGATTCCTTCCCCCAAGATCTATTTGTCATTCAAAGCCCAATTAAATCCCACTTTCTTTACTCTGTCTCTCCCTCACTTCAAATATCATAGCACTTTAGAACCTACTGCACAATTTTGTCTTCAACTGTTCTAACTCAGAAGGTGCTCAAGAACTAGACTATCATCTTTGAAAACAAGGATTGTGTTTCCCAAGTGCTTAGCACAGGGCTGCATATACAGTAGACGGTCACTAAATACTTGGTGGCGGATTGACTGACTGAATGACTTAGTCCCAAACAACCCCCCCACACACACATACACCTCCTTTTACCTTCCCCATATAAACCCTCCAACCTTTACAGACTTTCCATGTAAGGCAGAACCTAGAACATAAATAATGTAAAGATTTGGGCCATAAAATTTCCCCTTGACCCTCCTCCCATAGTAGCATATACAAGAATAACAATCCAGCCTCCTAAGTAATTCCAATATCCTTGAGTCAGCATTCCTTGTGGTTGTGCTTCATCATTCAGTAACAATGGCTCCTTAGTTCTTTCCCCCAGATTCCTGCACAAAGCTGGCCAGGCCCATTTCCCAAGAGACCAGGCCCCACTAGGTTGATTTTCCGGGAGTCTAAGCTGCTGCTGTTCCTCCTCCCCATCCTTAAAAACATGACAGTGGAACAGGAATTAGCCCCACTCACATGCGGTCTTCTAGGTACTTCAGAACGGGTCTCTTTCCTAGGCCCTAGACCAGAGTGTACCTCACTGCCCCAGGTTTAAGGATATCGAAGGATTCCTGAGTCCAAAGACAGTAGTTACATTCAGGAAAACAACTTTTTCTAACTATTCCCCATCACACACAGCACATGAACCAAGCAATAACATCCAGATACTAGCAAAGATACTGGAGTGGTTTGCCATTTCCTTCTCCAGTATGTCCCCATTTTACAGATGAGGAAGCTGAAACAAACAGGGTTAAATGACTTGCCTAGGGTCACATAGCTAGTAAAGTGTCTGAGGCTGTCAGGAAGATGAGTCTTCCTAACTTCAGGCCTGGCACTCTATCCACTGGACCACCTAGCAGCCCTTAATAAATCCTTTATTTATCTAAATTAATTCATTTCCACTGAAATATATTCTTTTGGATTTTTTTTTTTTTACATAGCCAGCAAAGCACTTGAACAAACTGAAGAAATACCGAGGCAGAGCTTAGTTCTGCTATGGAGAAGGGAGGATTTGAAGCCATGGAAAGTAGTAGAGATAGATCCCTGGTCTCTGTCTGAGGGGAAGGGGTTTGGACCCAGTCCTCCACATGCAAGGCCCAGTGCTACTCCAGGGCCACGCGGCAGGGAGAAGAGGTCAGAACAGCATTCTCTCTTGAGGACCTTAGAGCCGGCTCCCAGCTCTGTCTATGCCCGTATTTGCCAAAGCTATTTGTTCCCCAATCCATTTCTCCCTCCCCTACTCCCGCCCCTTAGCCCTCCTCATGTGGGAGGCTGCCTTATGAGGGAGCTCAGAGCTGGTTTTTCCCTTTTTCAGTCACAACATTCAGGGACCCTCTCTGCCTGCCAAAGAATTTGCTACCCTAGCCAGGAGCAGCCTGCGGGGCTCTCAGAGGCAGGCAAGGGGAGTGATAAATCTTCCTTTGGTGAACTTGCCCTCACATCCTCCTCATCCCTGAGGAAGATCAGGAGGGTCCTCCTGTCATCCCACCTAGTTTGTCTCCCACAGCTCAGCCCTCACAAGGAGGCCCAGCAGATGCAAGGGGACAAGGAATCTCGAAGCTTACCTTGCAGCATACTTCTATAGGCTGTATCAGCAATAGCGTAGATGTGGGGGGGCATCTCATGCCTCTTCTTTCCTTTGTACATGTCAATGATCTTCTCTGAATAAATGGGCAGGTGTTTGTAGGGATTAACCACAACGCAGAACAGGCCAGAATAAGTCTGTCAAATGGAAAGTCACAGATATCTGTGATTACGCCAAGATATTCACAAACAGCAAATATATGAGAAGAGGCAGCCAGGTTCTAGTATCACACTAAACCCTTCCAGATAACAACAGCGTGATGTTGGCAGGACTAATACCAGCGTGATAAATCAAGGAATAAAGGCTTGTTGAATGAAGGAAAGAGTTAACAGTCATTCCTTTAGATTGTAAGCTGCTTGAGGACAGGGACTATCTCTTGGTTTTCTTGGTATCTTAGCACAGTGTCTGTGCTAAGTGGATACTTAATAAGTGTCTATTGATTGATTGAATATCTTTAGTCTTTTAATGAATGTTAATGGTTATTGTTGGTTGGTTGGTTAAGTTTCAGGAGACAGGATGTGACCTATCATACACCTGAACCCAGGTAATAAAGAACCATGTAATAACAACGTTCTTCTCTGCCTCCTGTTACCATAGCGTCTTTATTTCCATAGTGGTTATCCCATTTCCCAGCATTGTTGGGAGGCAAGCAGAGGAGAGTTAAATAATACTCTAATTCCCATGTTAGAGACTGGGAAAGGTGATTGACAAAGATTGTAAATGACTTCCATAAGTTGTAGGAAGTGGTCATAACACTAGTCATACCCCTCTTTTGCTCAAAAACCTTCAATAGCTCCCTATTACTTCTTAAATAAAGTTTAATCTCCTTCACCTAATATTCAAAACCTTCTAAAACATATCTTTCCAGACCTCTCTCATATTATTCCTTTACACATACTATTTTATGCTCAACTTCCCGTCTGTCCCCCAAAGATATATTGGCCTCTCATCCCTCTGTGTTTCACTTAAGCTATTTCTATCTGAAAAATCTCCCCTTACCTTTTTCTGTTGAATTTTTATCTGTTTTTAAAGTCCAACTAAAATGCCACTTTCTCCAGAAAGCCTTCTCTTATCCCTTTACATAGCACTGTTTTGTAAATATATGTTTAAGTATATATATATATGCACATAAATATATGTGTATTATGTATTATCGTACCTATATGTATTATGTGTGTATCATATATTTATGTCTATAAATGTGTATACACACAGCTATGTAATATTGTCTGCTACAAATATGTTTTGGGATCTTATCTCTCCACTAGACCATCAGGTCCTCAAAGCCAGGATCCATTAGGATCATTTCTGATCTAAACTTCATATAGGTAGCTTGGTAGCTCGGTAGATAGAGTACTCCTGAAATTGAGGTGATCTGGATCCATTTCTGATCTCAGTTACATAGTTATGTGACCCTGGAAAAGTCACTTAACCTCTGTCTGCCTCAATTTCCTCATCTGTAAAACTGGGATAATAATAGCATCAACCTCCCAGGGTTGTTGTCAGGATCAAGGGAGATAATATTTGTAAAGTAGTCTGAAAACATTAGAGCATCACGTCAGTTCTATTACTGTTATTATTTCCCCAAAGCCTATCAACCTGGATGTTTAGTACATAGAAAGCGTTTAATATGTATTTATGGACTGTTCATTGATTGAACCAGTCCTGAAAACCAAGCCTAAAAACCAAGTCCTTTAGACTTAGATTCAGAAGCTAATAGGTTTGAATCCTTATTCTGACTCTTGCTGTGTGACCTTGTATATATATGTAACTCAGTTTCCTCTTTGGTAAAATGAGAGGGTTGGGCTGAATGATCCATAAGGTCATTTCTAACTCATGTTCTGTGAAGCCATGATTATTGGAATCCTGATCATATCATCTAGCCCTCAGGCTACCTACCGCCTAGCTAAGGAATTAAATGCATGTGTCTGGAAACTGAAGAATGCTCATGAGGTTCCTTCCTATGTTGGGTAAAGATGTCCATGATGCCAGAGAAATGCTCTCTAAAATGGTGACCTTAGCATTCATTTATAACATAGCACAATCGCTGAATCCATTAGGGAGAATAGGGATGATGCCAATATGAGACATCTATAATGGTTAGGGCTGGGATGACCTCTTGGAAACAGTCCAAGTAATAAGTTCATGATGCCAGACCAGAAGGTAAATTCTTTCTTCTTTTTAGGCAGCTGGTAGTTTAGGGGGTAAAGCTCTGAGTCTATTGGAAACCAGCCTCAGATTCTTCCCAGCTGACCCTGGGCAAGTTACTTAACCTCTCTTTGCCTCAGTTTCCTTAACTGTAAAATGAGGATAATAATAGCTCTTTCCTCACAGGGTTGTTATTAAGATCAAATGAGCTATTTGTAAAAGTGCTTAATACAGTGTCTGTGGTAGCACATAGTAGGTGCTATATAAATGCTCATTCCCTTTCACATCTTCCTTAAATTGGTCAATGATTGGTGGTTTGAGGTTGTTTGGATCTGGCAGGGGAACAAGAGGGGATGTCCAGCCTTGTCCTCTAAAAAGATGAACCAAATCCCAAATGTCCTTCTGGGCCAAGTCTGAATCCCTACCTCCTCCATGAAACCATCCCTAACTTTCCCGGCTGATCATTTTTTTCCCCTTTTCCTAGATTCCTGTGGAACATGGACTCCATAGTAGATAATCACACTTGAATATACAGCACAGCATGTTGTGTTCTTCCCCAGTCGTTTCATGGGCATGAATCTTGTTTCCTGCTGAGATCACAAGCTCTCCTAGGGCAAAGGGACTTGTCCATTCCTTCTTTTTTATCCTCTGCCTCCCTGGCACTTGGCAGAGTGCTGAGCACACAGTAGACACTTGATAAATACTTCCTAATTTGATGTGAATCTAACTGGACAGTGCAGATTGCAACAAGTCTAGGTCGGGGCCATTCCTCTTCTTTTTGTTTTTTTTTAAATAAATCTGGCAATGATACTATCATTGTGTAAATTCACTGGGCCTTGTTCTTCTTTTAATTAGGTTATAATAGTTGTTGATTAAGTTTTCCTCTCCCTTTCCCTTCACACAATTATCTTCTTCTGTGTCTACATCAGGACATCAGCTGCCATGCCTTTCCTACCTCCAAGGGTTGCTTGTCCTGGCAGACATTTGAGTGGGCACCTTGCCATGGGCAGGTTTCAAACATCAGCCCAAGGATTTCCCTCTTGTGACCATATTAGGAAGAAGTTGAAGTTTTCCTGGACACTTTATATAGTAAGCCAACAAACCCCAGAGCCATGTCTGTTAGGAGAGTTGGCTGGCTGGTCCTGTTGCCCTCAGGAGGAGGCAGGAGCCAGAATCCATTGATGGTCCTATTCATGACACCTTTACTTCCCTGCCATGCTGGGAAGACATACATTCCCAAGATGGCTAAGCCAATTCTTGCTCAAGATGCTCAGTTCTCCTGGCAAGTGTATTGGAAGGGAGCCGTTTCTTGCCCCATTCCCTAAGAAGAATAAAGAACTGAAAGAATGTCCTCTTGTATTCACTAAAGAATTCAGTCTTAGGGGAGAAATATGGGGTACAAAGAATAAGATACCCAGTTTTTTTCTTTATGCTGCTCCTCTCTTCTTTTTCCAACTTACAAAAGTCTGTCTCCAAGGCCCTGTTCTAGTCCTACCTTTTTTAGAAAGCCTACTTCCAACCCACTTTTGACCTCTTCTTCCTCTGAACTCTCCTTGTGATTAAATGACTACATTTTGGAGTTGGATGAGAGGCTCTAGTCCCAATTATACTCAAACTACAAATTCCTAATAAGTGAACATCTAGACTCTATTTGAAGATCTATATAAATAGGCAACTTTATTATCTACCTGGGACATCTCATCCCATTTTTTGGATAGTTCTGAAAGTCAGTTCCTCACAGCTTATGACTTCATTGTTTTTAATGAGTTTATGAGTGATAACATCTTCCCAATTCAATTACAAGAAATTGAGGACAGGTACCAGGTCTCACTTTTTTTTTTTTGCCTTTTTGGAGGGCAATTGGGGTTAAGTAACTTGCCCAAGGTTACACGGCTAGTTTCTTTGTGTGGGTGTTAAGTGTCTGAGGCCAGAACCGAACTTGGGTCCTCCTGACTCTGGGACTGGCCCTTTACTCACTTTTATACCTACTCACAGCACCTAAGAGAGTTCTATATTTGTCGAATGACTTATTGGCTCAGGAAAAATGTGAAAAGAAATCTGCTGTCTGAATGACCATGTGGTATAGTGGGAAAAGCTCTAGACACAGAAGGCAAAAGACAAAAATGATTGATGTTGGAGAGGCTATAGGAAGACAGTTAAACTAATACACTGTTGGTGAAGCTGTGAATTAGTCCAACCCTTCTGAAGAACAAATTGAACCTCTACCCTCAAAATCATTAAATTTTACATACCCTTTAACCCACCCGTCCCATGACTGGGCATATATGCCAAGGGGATCAAAGAGTAAAAGGTCCCATATGTGTAAAAATATTTATAGCTAAACTTTTTGTGGTAGCAAAAAACTGGAGAGGTGACATGGTTTAATGGATAGAGAGACTGCCTTGGAGTTGGGAAGCCTAAGCTTCACTCCAGACGACTAATAAGAAAATATTATTAAATATGCTTCTCTCATCTTACAGAAAGATGGTAGACAAGCAGTGGGGAAGTTTGGATTCAGTCAAAGGGCTGCTCTTGAGGACCTAGAGGGCCACATGTGGCCTCAAGACTATAGGTTCCCCACCCCTGTATAGGTGCAGAATGAAGCATACATGGCCCCATGCATTGACTTGTTTTACTTAAATAGGCTTCTTTGTTATTAGAAAGGGTTTGGGACAGGATGAAAGATTGGAAACATAAGAAAGAACATCAACAAAACATTTATTAAGAGAAGGAAGAAACTTGTCCTAGAAGTCAAGACTTGGGCTCTGAGTTTGAGCTAACTTGCCCTGTGACTTTGGGTCAGTGACTAACCCCCTCTCTGGTTCTCATTGTTCTCTCTGTAAAATGGAGTTGCTGGCCTAATGAACTCCAAGATCTCTTTCATCTCTAAGATTTGAAGAATTCAACCAATGCTAACAAAAGGCCCATAGCTCTAAGCTCACCTTGCAGAAAGAGTAAGAGTTTCTTCATTATCAAAAATAAAGTCTGATTCACCTTGGCAATTTAGCTGCAAGAAACAGGATCACCTTACAATTCACTTATGAAAAGTTTTTGCTTTGGGGCAGCTGGATGGCTTGACCTGTACCTCCTTTCCCCCTTCACGGCTAACAGATTCTATTAAGTGATTAAATCAACTGGAAAGGAAAGGTCTAAGCAAGATCATCACATGGTTTGAAAGGCTTTAATCTAATATACCCAGGGAAGCGAAGCAGGAATTTGGGGTGTTTAATTACATTTTCATCTATGACTGGAAAGATATTTTAGGGACTATATTTTATGTCTCTTCATCTTTGTGCAAGTCCCATAATTTTTCTGAGTCTATTTTCATCCCAGGTACTGTTTTCAAGTACAGAAGCTCATAAAGAGATAAAATTTTTCCCTTTAAGCTTCTGATGGAAACAACATGCATTTTTGAAAGAGATTTATGGACCCAGGGAACAAAATCTTGCTTCTCAGTTCCTTCATGTTTGAGGGCTATAAATGTTTTCTCTGCACCAGCAGCTCAGACTAGTGGTTTTTTTTTTTAATAAAAGACTTTCCTATCAAGGCAATTTTCTTCCCATTCTTTTCCAAAATTTCCATTGGTTGATTGATATTCCTTACCAACAAATGTGCAATTTTCTTCAGGCAAAATGCAAAATAGTCTCTATAATGGAAAAATGAAGTCACTCATTATGTGGGAGAAAATCTGTTGCTTCTTATCTAGCTAAGATTACCCATCCTTCAAGTCCCAACTCAAGTCTCATTTCCAATGACTCCAGCTGACACTGAGCTCTCTTCTCTCTGACATCCTCTTGCACATAGTGATGAAATCTTAAGAAGTGGAATGGGCTGCCCAGTCTAACTCCTACTCAAAAATTGAAACCTATTACATGGTCATGGATCTTCCCTAGAGGATAAGGCAACAGGGTATTAGGATGGGCATGTGTGACTGTGGGGAGAAAAGAGAAACAAAGGCCTGGACTAATGGACACTGCCTACCATGAAGATTTATCTATCCCACTTTGGCAAGTTCCTGCCATCCTTCAAGAAGAAAATGTCCTCATGAGTCACAGTTTCCCCTGGAGTCTAGGCTATTATAAGTGAAATCCGATCTCTCCTGGTAATACAAGTAGGTCTCCAGAGCAGAATGACTTAGGAATTTGGGTTTTCTCCAGGGTAACATGATGTAGTAGAAAGAGCACTGCCCCTAAAGTCAGGGCATATGGGTTTATATCCTGGTTCTCATTCTTAATAGCTGTGTGATCAATCATAGACAAAGCATGACCTCTCTGAGCCTCAATTTCCTTATATGTAAAATAGGAGGGTAACTACTTATACTACCCACCTTACAAAAGCTATTGTGGGAAAAGTGCTTTATTAAAAGTTAATATTGATACTGTGTAAAAAGAGCAGAACCAGGAGAACGCTGCACCCAGCAACAATATTGTACGATGACCAACTTGGATAGACTTAGCTCTTCTCAGCAATGCAATGATCTAAGACAATTCCAAAAGCCTCATGATGGAAAATGCCATCCACATTCAGAGAAAGAACTATGGAGCCTGAATGTAGATTGAAGCATACTGTTTTCCTTTTGTTTATTTTTTTTTCCTTGTGGTTTTTCCCTTTTGTTCTGATTCTTCTTTCACAATATGACTAATGTGGAAATGTGTTTAATATGATTGTACATGTACAGTCTATATAAGAAGGTGGAAAGGAAGGGAGAAAAACTTAGAACTCAAAATCTTATAAAAGTGAATGTTGAAAACTAAAAATAAATAAGTAAATTAGTTTTTTAAAAGAAGCTAATGTCATGTAAATATAAATTGTTATTATCACAGGGGCATTCTCTGGAGATCCCAGAATGGCCCTCAACTCTTTCTCATGACAGCCTAGCTTCCAGGTTGTCAAGCTCAAATCAGGATAACCCTTTTCAAGGAAGGTTGCAAAAAGCTTTTGACACTTTTCCTTCTGTGATCATCTCTAATTTCTCCTGTAAATATTGCCTTTGCTCACAGTTGTCTGAGTGTTGTCATCACCACTGGACTGTGAATTCCTTGAGAATGGGGACTATTTTTGCATCTTTGTGTCCCCAGCACTCACCACAGTGCCTGGAACATAATAGATGTTTGATAAATGGTTGTTTACTTGACTTGTTGATTGTAAAGAGAAACACAGCCACTAGCTTCCTTGTCCCCAGGCCTAAGTAAATGGAAGAATGTAATGCCACCTGAAGCTGTTAAGTCTGGGAAGCCACTGAGATTCCCCCTGGTGTCTTCCTGGCTAGCCCCAAAGGCCCCCACAATTCTCCAAAGGACTAGAAAGAGTTCTGTCTTAAGACCAAGAGAAGCCCTCCCCAAGGTACTTACATAAATAAGTCCTGAAAAGTATCTCTCCCTCAGGTTATGTAACACAGATGCTTCATTGAGGCAGGTCAATTCTGCCATATCTTCCACTTTGGAGAATTTGGGGGGATTCATTTTCTGTATGTCATCTTTGCCAACTGTGATTTTCTTGCCATTCTCAGCCAGCTCCACAACCACTTCATCCCCTTTCTCTTCTTTGATGCTTGCAGCTTCGAAACCCTGCTTCTCTGAAGGGACCCATACTAGTCTTTTGGCTGACCAGTCGGCCTGGGCCACAGGGCTATTGATGAAGTTTTTGTCCACGAATAGGAACTTCTCATCATCACTGAGCTGACCTTTCTGTGCCATGGTGTCTCAGTGATCACCTGGGAAACAAGCAAAATGTGGTCTGAATCAGTCTGGGTTGAGGCATGACTTCCAAATAAATTCCCCAGCATTTGTTGAGAATGGAGTTATTGGTTATGAAGACAACGTACCATCTATCAATCATCACCAAATAATACTTATACAATGCCTGTGAGTGGAAAGGCCCCAAAGCTATGTTCCTAGGGTCACACACAGGACTTTGACCCGTGAAGTCAAAAACTTACTTCTGTTGCATTCACCCTTCCCCCAATGCTCAGTGCAGTGGAAGATTTGTTAGTAATTGGGTAAAGGGAGAAGGGGAGGCTGGGCAAATATAGTCTTACTATAGCTCCAAATAGAATAGTATTAAAAGCTAAGGAATTAAGGTCATAGGAGCATAAGAATGTAAGGACTTTAGAGGACATTTGGTCTATCCCTCTTGCTTCAAAGAAAAGGAAACAGGGTCAGGACAATTAAGTGACTTAATTATCACAGGCAGGTAAGTGTCAGATGTAGGATCTGAATTCAGTTCTATTGACTCCTTCCATTGTACCATGCTGTGTTAGAGGGCATGGAGAAGGCAAGGGTTCTGCATCCCACAGGACCGTAAGATCATAAATTTAGAGTTGGAAAGGAACTTAGAGATCAACTAGTCCAACCCTTTCATTTTAGAGTTAGGACATGGATGTAAAAGTGTAGGAGTCTGGCTGAGAAGAATAGCACAAAAACTTGTAGGGATGGTAGGTAGGGTCTAGTAAAGATTTAAGGATTGGGTGAAATAGACACATTTCTTTTTTTTTGTGCCTAACTTTGTATTTAATAAAATGTAGTTACTAATTATATGGAAAGAAATAAGTAGGACAAACATGAAACAAACATCTCACATGCACATGGAATGCTCTCAAAAATTAATCTTTGCCAATTCATAAAATCTGATAAATTTGAAAATGCAGAAATTATAATGCTATGAAATGTTCTAAAACTATTAAATAAAAAAATCCACACAGTTATCTTTCAACACATCAAAGCACATAGAGAAATAGATTTTTAACTATGATTTCAATGACCAGAACTGATGAAAATAATTTTCCCTTGTTGTAATAGATTTATTTGATCACAGAAACTTAGTTTTGATCTACAATCATTTAACACCTCTTTTGGCTCCCATTTTTTTTTATTACTTTCTTTATTAATGGCAAGATCAATACCTTTTCAAGGTAGATAAATCCAAGGCTTATTATCCTTGCCTAAAACAAAACTTTTGAAAGTCTTGTGGCAAAACTACTGGTAATAATATCATTTACAGATGTGACCTCAAAAGAGGAAGGATGTTTTCCTTGTTGGACAGAAATTGGCATTGTTAGTCACCAGCAACATCAGGGTGCCAGTATTAATCTTGATGAAGTCAGTGATCCTGCCAGTTTCTTTTTTTAAAATTAACTTATTTTGACATGTTTTCATTTTAGAGTTAGGTAATTGAGGCCCAGAGAAATAAACCAGGTTTTTCAAGGTTGAACAGGTAAGGAATGACAAAGCTGGGATCTGAACCTAGGTCCATTGACTCTAAATCCAGTATTTTTTCCACTGTACAAATATATGAAAAGGTATGACAGAATATTAATAGAACCAAGATATAAGACATGCCATAGCTACACTGTCAGTAAAAAGGTGCTTTTTGATCCAAATAGAATATAAATTAAAACTGATTTTTTTCATTTAAGATTATTCTTTTCTATTCAAGACTGTCCTAAAATTCTGGAATTCTTTATAGTTCCTGACAGTTTGTTTTCCAACATTCATTATTAGAAATAATAATTTGTATAAATATCTTTGGTTAAACTTACTGAAATTTTCCTTCTACCCCTCCCCCCCCATGAAATTAATTTATAAAGAAAACTAGGTGGCAGCTAGGTGGCACAGTGAATAGAGCACCAACCCTCAAGTCAGGAGGACCTGAGTTCAAATTTGGCCTCAGACACTCAACACAAAAACTAGTCATGTGACTTTGGGCAAGTCACTTTAACCCCAATTGCCCCAATTTCCCCCTCCAAAAAGAAAACAAAAGAAAAGAAAAGAAAGGAAGGAAGGAAGAAAAAAGAAAACTATTATTCTCCCAGAAAGATGTATTTTTTGTAATGGATGTAAAAAATAAAACAAAAAAATGAGAATGTAAAGCACTTTTTTTCTTCCCCATATTCAATCTTTTAGTTTCAGAACAGAAATAAATAAGATGAAAGTTATGGAATCACAGAATTTTAAACAGAAGGGACTGCCATTTGCCCAACCCACATCTGAAAGGAATCCCCAATATAATCTGATAGGTATGTGGTCATCCAGCCTCTATTTGATGACCTCCAGTGAGGGAAAACTCTCCACCTAGAGAGGGCCATTCCATTTCTGGACAATTCTAACTTAGACAGTTTTTTTTTAGGACTTTAAGGCTAAATTTACCTTTTTGTAACTTCCACCCATTGTTTTACCCTTTGAGGACAAAACAAGTCAAATCCCTTTTTCATGTTAGTCCTTCAAATGCTTGAAGACAGCTATCTTGTCTATAGAAGTTTATCCTTTGGTAACCAAATCAAGAAGTGATCACTGATTCAATGACATACTCTAAGTAGCATATTGCCAAATTTATATTTCTCTCTTTGACCTATCATCCTCAGTCCCATCTCCACTTGGATATCCCTTAAGCATCTCAAGCCCAATTTCATTATCATTTTCCCTAAACCCACTCCTTCTCCAAACGTCTTTATTCCTCTTGAGGGCACTACTATCTTTCTAGACATCCAGGTTTGCAACTTCAGAGTTATCATTGAATCTCCCTCTCCTTTACTGTAACTCCCCTTATTCAATTAGTTGCGAAATCTCATCAATTTTACCTCCCCAATACCTCTCACACCTATACCTTTCTCTCCTCTCTATTTACGGAATCACCACCCAGTTCAGGCCCTCATCACCTCTCACTAAGGTTATTAGAACAGTCTCTAAATTAGAGTCTCAGCCTTCCATTTCTCCTCTCTCTAATTCACCTACTACAGTTTCCAAAATAATTTGCCTTAAAGGATCCATATATACAAAAAATGTTAATAGCAACTCTTTTTTGTGGTGGCAAAGAATTATAAGCCTAGGAGATACCCATCAACTGGGGTATGACTGAACAAGTTATGGTACATGAATATGATGCAACACTATCATGCGGTAAGAAATGATGAAGGGGAAGGTTAAAGTAAAATCTCACAAAACTTGTATGAATTGATACAAAGTGAAGTAGGAAGAATTGGAACAATTCATAGAGTATCAGCAACATTGTCATGATAATCAACTTTAAAAGACTTAGTAACTCTGATCACTAAAAAACAAACTATAATTCCAAAGGACTCATGATGAAACATACTATCTACCTCAGTAAAGACAGCTGATGGATTCAGAGTGCAGAGTAAAGCATATTTTCTTCTCTCTCTTTTTCTTTCTTTTTTTGGGACATGGCTAATGCAGGAATTTGTTTTGCAAGTTTTACATATTTGTAATGGGGTTTGTTTTTTTTGCCTTCTCAATAGGAGGGGGAGATGGAGAGAGAGAGAGAGAGAGAGAGAGAGAGAGAGAGAATCTGGAACTGAAAATAGAAAACAAAATTAAATAAAAAAAACAAAGAATGAAAGAAAAAAATAATCTTCCTAAAGCACAAGACTGACCCTACTCAAGAATCTTCTGTGACTTTCTATTGCTTCTATGATAATAAAATAAACATCTCTCAATTTGACATTTAAAGCCCTTCACCATCTGGCTCCCACCTACCTTTTCAAGCTTATTCTACGTTAATCTCCTTCACATACTCTACATCTGGCCTACTTTTTGTTAGGCATATCTTTTCTGTCCTTTCTGTATTAATATAAACATGCCTGGAATGCCCTTCATCTTCATCTTCATCTCCCCCTCCCCCCCGCCCCAGAATTCCTAGTTTATGTCAAGGCTTAGCCCAGGTGCCATTTTCTAATGGAAGTCTTTCCTGATTCTTCTAGCTCTTTGTGGTCTCTCCCTCCTAAACTTGTTATCTATACACTTATGTGTTTACACATAGAATGTAAGTTTCTTGAGGGCAAGGAGCCCTTTTCTTGAATCTTTGTATTTCTGTGGTCTAACATAGCACCTCATACCTAACAGGCACTTATAAATGATTGTTTAATTGGATTGGATTTCAACTACCTCCTGGACATCCCTACAGAAATGTCTTCCTGCTACCTCAAATTCTGTGTGTCAAAAATTGAACTTATCACCTCCCCAAGCTCTCACCTCATCTTAATCTATTTCTACTAATGGCAAAACCATTCTTCCACTGAAGATCAAGCTCTGAGAATCATTTTTGGATTTTCCTCTTCCCTCACCTCCATATCCAATTAGCTGCCAAACCCTACGTTTCTTACATTTGTGCCTCTTCCCCCACTTTTCCATTTATCCTCACTTCAACCACTCTAAATATCTACCTATCTCTCATCTAGTTTTTTTTTTATAGCTTTCTATGTGAACTTCCTATCTCCAGTCTTTTTCCTTTCCAATTTGCCCAAAGTAATCTTTCTAATTCAAGGAATTGGGAACACATTATTCCTATGTTCATGACATTCAAAATCTCCCATAATCTGGCTGCAATCTACTTTTTCATCCTTATTTCCTTACTACTGCCCTTCACAAATTATATATTCCAGTCAAATAAGTGTACTCATCATTCTCTGATTTTGTCAACCCTTTATACTTTTGTCCCCTATACCTGGGAGAGTATTCTCTTAACATCTTAACCATTAGAATTTCTTCCCTTCTTTCAAAGCCCTATCTATAAGCAACTTCTTTCACAAAACTTTTTTCAGTCCTTTTACTATGAGAGTTTTCTTCCTTCTCAAACATCTCATAACACTCTTCATTTAGGCCACCCCTGTGTATGTATCTTATGATCTGTGTGTTATTTATATATTTGTCATATCTTTCCCTAGAAATTATAAGCTTCATTGTAGGGACTATATCTTATTTCAAGTTTGAAATCAAAAGTTTTGAAGTGATGTGATTTGTATCACACAGAGCAAGTGCCTAAGAAATGTTTATTGAATTGACTTGAACCTTCAACATATATTTATATTGGGCATTGGTTTTTTTTTTTTTTCTGTTTTGGACCTCTTTTGCACTCTGGGAAACCCTATGGACATCTCAGAATGTTTGTAAATAATTAAAGGAAATTTTCAATTTCAGTTAGAAATTAGCAAAAATATGGGGCAGCTAGGTGGCACAGTGAGTAAAGCGCAAGCCCCGGAGTCAGGAGGACCCGAGTTCAGTTCCAGCCTCAGACACTTAACACCCACACACAAAAAAAACTAACTGTGTAACCTTGGGCAAGTTACTTAACCCCAATTGCCCTCCAAAAAGGCAAAAAAAAAAAAGAAATTATCAAAAATAAAGATGTAATATTTTTCCTGTCTAAGGTCACAGAGCCCCTGAAATCCATTCACTGACCTCTTAGGTGTCTGTGATTCCCATATTAAGAACCCATGCCTTAGAGGATATTTTACTTTATCCAACAGCCTCCAGTAAATTCCACATGATGCTTAGTGATCATGCTTCCTGCTACAGAGGATACAAAAAAGTATAAAACACATCTCTACCCTCAAAGAACTTGCAGTCTAGTTGTAAACTGTCTTCCTTTGCTAGCTCTATCCTACCCCTTTAACATGGATGTCTCCCAAGACATTGCCCTGGGTCTCTTCTCTCTGTCCACTTTCCCCCTTCATGAACTCATCTGCTTCCATGGATTCAATCACTTCCTCTGACTGCTGAGTATGTGTATCCAGACTTCAACTTTTATCAGAATTCCAGTCTTGCATCTCCAACCACCACTACTACTGCTTGTGTCCACTGCCACAATTTCGATCAGGGTGTCCACCAGTATCTAAACTCAACATTTTCAAAACAGAACCCATGATTTTCCCTAAATCCTTCCCTCCTCCAAACTTCCCTTTCTATTCCTATTGAAGGTGCCAATAATCACCAAGGTTGTAATCCTTCTGAGACTACTCTTTCTCTATAAGTGAGTTTTCCAAAAGAAAACTAATCCTCATTTCTGCATAAACCCATCTCTTCTCCAAATGTCCCTATTTCACGATACCACCATATTGACAGTTATCCAAATTTGCAAATTCAGAGTTATCCTTAACTTTTCCCCTCCTTCACCACCACCCCCATACCCAATCAATTGTCAAATCTTGTTTCTTCCTCCACAACACATCTAAGAATTGGACTCATCCAGTTAGATTCATCCCATCTCTTCTCCCCTAGTCACTAATCTTCAGGCCTTCAGTAACTGTTTCCTAGCTTGTTGTGATAGTCTCTTTAATTGGTTTCCCTGCTTCCTTTCTCTCCAATTCATTTTTCACACATCTGCCAAACTAATCTTTTTTTTTTAATTTTTTTTTAAAAAGCAATCAGGGTTAAGTAACTTGCTCAAGGTTACACAGCCAGTTATTTCTGGGTGTGGTGCTAAGTATCTGAGCCCGGATTTGATCCAGGTCATCCTGACACTGGAGCCAGTGCTCTTACTCGCTGAGCCACCTGGCCACCCCTAAACTAATCTTCTCATACTGCCTTGTACTGTTAATTATCTTCCTCCACTGATATGACTAGGAGTATAATGGTAAATGTTTAACAACCAGCAATCTGGGAGAGAAAAAAATGTACCCACAACATCATTAAGTTTAATCTGCATTATTAACATTTTATCTATTACTTACTTAATTCTAGACAATTGACAAAACAATAAATGCAAGCTCTGATTTACAACATTTGCCGAATTCCAAGGTGTAAATGCTCACACTGAAAATTTAACAATTGGCTCTTGCGATTTGGTACAAGTTGGCTACAGCACACCAGTGGATACAAACTATGCCTGTTATTTTCTTAAAAACACTAAGATGTTTCCTGTTTCCTTCAATATAGAATTCAAGTGCCTTGGCTTCCTATTTAAGCATATTCACAATCTGACTCCAACCTACCTTTTCAGTCTTATTTTATATAGTGTGTCCCAAAGATTTTACAGTGGTTTTAAATAATTTAAAACTAGCAAGACTGTTGGGACACTCCACCAGCACTCTCCATTCTGGACCAGTAGCTGGTCCTTGAACTCAAGATTTCCCCTCCCCTCTGCCATGCACTCTCCATCTAGAGAGGCAGCACCATGTAACAGAAAGAATGATTACCCTGGAGTCACATAGCCCTAGGTTTATGAATAATAACTGACACTGATATAGCACTTACTATATGCCAGACACTGTGCTAAGCACTTTACAAATATTATCTCATTTGGTCCTCACATTGTTACCTCCATTGTACAGATGGGAAACTGAGGCAAATAGAGGTCGAAAGAAGCAATACAAGGACACTTTGAAGGTCTCCCTGGAGAACTTTGGACATGAGAGACACTGGCAAAGGACCACCCAGCATGGTGTGCCTGCATCAAAGAAGGCACTGTGCTCCATGAACGAAGCAGAACTGTAGCGTGAGATGGAAAGGAAACGTGAGATGCACGGATTCAGAGACATCTTCA
The DNA here is from genome assembly GCF_028583685.1 of Petaurus breviceps papuanus. Lineage (NCBI taxonomy): Eukaryota > Metazoa > Chordata > Mammalia > Diprotodontia > Petauridae > Petaurus > Petaurus breviceps. Next base: position 13,993,285 of record NW_027185616.1, read on the forward strand.
CTCCGATGTTCACGTGGACTATTTCTGCCTGACCTGCGGTAGAGCCTTCCAAGCTCACACTGGACTGATCAGCCACCGTCGCACACACTGTACCTTGACTCCAACATAGTGATGTCATTTTTGTCTTCTTTGGGAATGAAGGACAACAACCAGTTCTAGCCACATAGCAGAGAGTTAGTAAATGTTCATGGAGAAAGCCTCAGATGTGGTGCCAGAGAACTTCGGTTCCAGTCCTGACTGGGCAGGACTTAGACAAGGGCCTTTGGGTCTTAGTTTCCTCATCTATAAACCTCTGTGGTTCCTCCTAGGTCTAAATCTATGATCCCATGAATTGAGTCAAATTGAATGTTAAAGCAAGAAAGGATCTTGGAGATAACTTAGTCATTGAATCTTAAAACTTTAGAGCCAAGAGACCTCAGAGGTCATCTGCACTATACTTGGTACATAGTAAGCACTATGTAAATATTATTTATTTACATTATTGTTATTGTTATCTGGTCAAATCCTTTAATTTTTTAAATCAGGAAACCCAAATCCAGAAAAAATGAAATTATCTAATTCAAGGAAATAGAGCTGGTCAGTGGCAGAACCAAGATTCAAACCCTAGTGTTCTAATTCCCAAATCCAGTGTTCTTTCCATCACAGCATCTTCCTGTCCTTATCCTACCAAACAGTCAAAAAGAAGTTCTTAAATACTTACTCTCTGCTTGGCAGTATACTAGTTTTACAGCAGAAAGAAAAAAATGTGATTAATACAAGGCAGCACAAGGATGGGTGCCAGATAGGAAACACGACAAGGATTCAAAAAGTGGGAGAAATCATTTTAGTCTTGGGGTGATCGGGCCTTTACAAGTGGAGAATAATTTGAATGAACTCTTATAGGATGGAGAAGATTTAGGTGGGTAGAGAGAAGGAAGGCAGGCATTCTGAATGGGAATGGAAGGAACAAACGATATATTTGGGGGATAATGAGTAGGCCAGGCATCTTTCAGATACTTAGGACAGATGTGGGACATACAAATTGCATTCATTGCAGAAGAAAATTTTCTTGGACTGTAACTATGGGAGGTAAAGCCTCTTCTGCCAACATATTCCAACTCCGTATCTTCTCTTCCAAGAATGGTCATCCAGAAGGAGAATGTGTGACAATCAAGACATGTTATATAGCTCATATGCATACTTCAGCAAGAAATATTCCAGGGGTTGTTTTTGAAGTTGGAATGAAGAATTTGGCTCTTATCACAAAAATCAGTGTCCATCTGTGTCCCCCATATACAACTAGAAAGAAAGACAACAGATTGAGGATGTGATACATGAATATTGTTGGCAATGTTAGGAAGGACAAATTCAGAGAAACAGAAATATATATGAATTACTAGACATGGTGGCGCATGCTTGTGATCCTTGCTACTAGAGGAGACTGAGGCTAGTGGATCACTTAAGTTTGGGAATTCTGAATTGTAGTACACTAAGTCAATGGGGTATCTGGCATCAAAATGGTGAACCTCTGAGAATGGTGGTGGGGCAGGGGATAGCACCAGGCTGTCTAAGGAGAGTCTAACTAGTCCAGATTGAGAATGGAGGCCAATGCCCCTGGACCAATAAATAGTGGCATTGGGCCTATGAGTGGCCATTGTACTTTCAATGTAGGCAAGATAGGGAGACCTGGTCTCAAAAAAAAAAGAATTGTATAAACTGTTGCTAAGTGAAGACAGCAGATGTCAACAATATATATAATAACTATAGTAATATAAATAAAAACAATACTAAAATTCAACTGATTTCAGATTGGAAGAATTGAGCAATACTTGTTTCAGACAACACATCACTATCTTTGTAGAGAGTTAGAGGTCCATGGGTACTGAATCCTGCGTACACTATCAGTCATGAGGTCAATTTATTTTGCTTAATTGTTTTTGTTTGTGACAATGATTGGTTTTATGGGGAAGGTAAATATTAGGAAACATCTATGGTATTTAAAAAAAATTTTTAATTAAAAAAAATCAATGTCTACTTTTCCACACTGGCTTCTTTGATGAGTTGGAGTTCTTACCAAAGAGACAGACTAAATCAGTCTTATCACAAATCATTCCACTGAGCTACGACAGTCTCCTAAAAGAACTCCAAAATGGAAAGCTGATTTGGAGCTACAGAATCTGACTTTGCTTTGCAGAACAAATGGAAAAGGTAAATAATGTTCATCCCAATGATAAACTTTGCTCTTTTTCAAGGGGGGGAGGGGTAGCCTTCATTGGCAGGGCTAGCCTGCTTAGAGAAGGGGAAGTATGATTCCCAAATATTGACTCAGAAAAGGGAGAAACTGATGAATCATTCCATGAATCTCAGCAGTTCTCCTTCTCTCTTTTCTGTGAGTAATAAGGAAAGATCAAGACTCTAAGCAAGAAACATATTTCATCTAATATTGAGAGATAACATTCAGGTTATTAAGCTCAGACCTTTAGGTCCAAAAGGGACCATCTAGTCTGGTCCCTATTTTACAGAGAAGGAAACTGAGGCCTAGAGAGGTTAAGTGATTTGTCAGAGGTCACACAGAGACTAAGTGGCAGAAGCAAGATTTGCATATAGGTCTTCCAGTGTTCCTTCCAAATTTCACTTTGCCCCTTCTGTCATTTCACCATAAATAATAACAGCTAATATTTGTATAAGCGCAGGTAGGTGGTGCAATGGATAAAGTGGATAAACCTCCACTTCCCGGAGTCAGGAAGACCTGAGTTTAAAATGAGCCTCAAACTCTAGCTATATGACCCTGGGCAAGTCACTTCACCCTGTTTGCCTCAGTTTCCTCATCTGGAAAATGAGCTGGAGAAGGAAATGGCAAACTACTGTAATGTTTTTGCCAAGAAAACCCCAAAGAATTGGACATGATTGAAACGATTGAACAATAATAACAACATTTATATAACACTTCACAGAGCACATTCCTAAAATAACCCCATGAAGTGTGTTAATAGGTGTTATTAACCACATTTTATAGATGGGAAAACTGAACCTCAGAGAAATGACTTAATAATAACTGATATTTAAGTAGCCCTTTAAAATTTACAAAGCATTTTACATATATCATTTCATCTGAGCTTCATAAGTGCCCAGTGAAATAGAAAACCAGAGGTATTATTTTCATATTTCACAGATGAGACTCAGAGAAACTAGGAGAGTTGCCCAAGGTCAGATGGCCAGGAAGTGGCAATGTTGGAATTTGAACAAAGCAATTCTACTATCACTCAAGTTTAAAAAAAAAAAAAAGAGCTTAGAGTCAGGATTTAAACCCGCATCTGCACCCAAGAACAATGCTCCTTCTATTACGCCACATTATTTTTCCTATATGTTGATCTTTTATTTGTAGCAACGCAAATGTTTAATTATCTCTTTGTGTATTTATGCTCTTTTCTGTACTTCTCTAAATGTCTGTATTGATGTCATTGGTCCCCAATTACAAGCTCAGAAGAAAAAGACCACATCTGTCCAATTCATTCTGTATAACCCAAAAGGCAAAGAGGTACAAAGACGGAGTGGATCTTGTATTGGTTTATCTCCACACCCCTTATCCTCCCAACCCATACATCTCCCTGCCCAAACTCTCTGAAAACACATCATTGGCTCCGATGATAAAATGAAGAACTAATGAAATAATTTTCACTGAAGGGAATACCTACAATGCAGCCACAGACTGACTGGAGAAAAAAATGAATGGCAGAAATTAGAAACCGGGAATTGTGGCCAGAAACCTGTTCTAATCCAACCCTTACAAGCAAAAACTGAGATCAACCCCAAAGAATTCATAGCTCTCCAAAAAAGGAGAGAACCTACCATACTTGGTGAAAAGCATTGCTTTCCATTTCTCTGATACTCTGCACAGTCATGATGTGCTAATTCCACTTTCGTCAAAGTAGCAGAAGAGAATCAAAAGTTCAGAAAACTTTAGAGACTGATAATGCTTCCATATGGATGGGAATTAGACTTGGGGTTTTTTGGGGGGGCATAGAGAAGCCCTGGCTGGGGCCCTCTCTCTACTGATAAGTTGGCACCTTCTCTATAAGTCATAATCTTAAAGAGTTGTCTAGAGTACTGAGAGATCAGTGACTTACCTAGGTCACACAGTCAATAAGGCCCTCTTAAAGACGAGCCTTAAACCCAGGTCATTTTAGATGCAAGGCCAGACTGCCTCACAGTGTATCAGTGACAACAATGAAATTTACTAATGAAGAAATCGAGCTTCAAAATACAGCTTTCATCATCGATTCATCTTTTGACTCTTTCAAGGGGCTGCATCTGCACAGACCAAAAGGAGAAGAAGGCAAACCCTTTGTTCTTCTTCATTTTCCAAAGTTCTATTCCTATCATCACTGAGCAGCTTCTCTGCTCATCTATACCAACCTAAACAAAGCCTTCTTTCTGTAATCTACAAGTTTCTAGGTCATTCTCCCCTCTTTTTCAAGAAGTTCAACATGTGACTTACCCCCCAACCACTGCCCATATACTTGGGTCTTCAATCTACATGCTGATATTGCCCTTAAAATTTTTGACCTATCAGTTGATCACACACTTCATTTTCCACGATCTGCATCTTCATCCTACCTCAATGACACATGGGAATGTCTTAGCCCAGATCTGACCATCACCCATAATTGTTTATCCTGTATGACCCAGAACTCTGACCTTCCTCCAATAGATGACAATTCCTATCCTCATCCTCTCTCTGCCTCATTCCTCCTAATCCCATTTTTAATCCCCACTACAACCTCTACCCATCATTGTTCTTCCAATCACTGATGCTCTGACTTAATCTTTTTCCCAAAAATTTTGACCCTGAATTTGACCAGTTCAACTCTACACTATCCTTTACATTTGAATGCTCATTTGTGCCCCTATACAATTCCCCACTCATGCTTTGCCAATCTCATCCCTGTATTAGCCCACCACCTATCTACTCTTTATCATGTGCTACAGAATAGCACTAGATGAAATAACACATTATCCATTGATTGGGCCCACTACAAATTTATGTTAATGAATTTCTACCAGGCCATCACTGCTAAGTGGCAATCTTTTTTTATTCTTCTCTCATTGATTTTTATCACACTCTCTAAGTGGCTATTAACAATATTCTCTTCTCTCCTCTGGTCCCCTATATCATCCCTACTTCCTCCTTTTCAGCAGAGACCCTCCCTTATACACTTTACTTAGACAAATGGGACCATTCAACATGAACTCCATCCTCTCCTTTACAACTAAGGACTAAACTGTCTCCCATTCTCTTCTTTGCTCCAGTCTCAGAGGAAGAGGTTGTCTCTTTTTTCAAGGCCAACAATCCTCCTTGGATTACTGATCTCTCCCTCCCTCTCTTTTCCAGGACCTTGTCTCTTAAATCAGAGATATTAAATACAACAACACTTTCTGAATGTAGCCCAAACAGATTAAAATATAATTGTGAAATATTTAAATAAATAAGTAAAAATACAACAAAACATATTTAACATTACATTTTTTTAATGAAATCAGTATGCAGGGATTATATGTTTAGGTTTGTGGCCCTCATTTCTACTTGAGCTGGATGCCATTGACTTAAATCATTCCTGTCTTTCTCTCATCTTCAGTCTTTCATTATCTATAAGCTCATCCAAACATGTTCAGGTCTCCCTATTCTTAAAAAAAAAACCCAAAAACTTCACTTCACCCTTCCATCCCCTCAAGTAACTACCTTTGATATCTTCAATTTCATAACCAAACTCCCAGATATGGTTATCAATATTCATTGCCCTTAACTCTTCAACTCCTACTCACTCCTCAAATATTCCAAACCAGCTACTGACTGATGACTCAGTCACTGAAGTTGTTGTCTCCAAAGTTATCTCCTAACTACTAATGCCTAAGGTTTTTTCTCAGTCCTCAATCTACTGAATTTCTCTACAGATTCCTATTTTGTCAACTACCCCTCTTCTCCTAAATAGTCTTTTTCCCCTTGGCTTCACAGTTAGGTGAACGGGGCTTTGCTGCAATGAACTCACATGGGGGGAAAGGGAGCATCCTCTCTCCCCACGGTGGTCACCATTCTCATTCTTGACCTTGTCCTATTATTGCATCTTGATTCAGAGTGCTCTAGAGCAGGGTTTCTTAAACTCTTTCCATGTGCAACCCCTTCAGGACTTCTTAAACTCTGGGTTGTAAGAAGCTATACTGTAGAGGTATTGGGCATAACTTCCCCCCACCTCAACCCATCACTCATTTCCCACTTGACTCTAAAATGGATGAAATTTTAAGAGGTAGGTGAGTCACCTACCATCTGTGTCCATGGGCAGCACCCCACCCCCACTAACTCAAAAACAAACTGAATTTACCCTCTGTCCCATTTCAGCTCCTTAAGGCCAGCACCTCATCATTTGTGACACTACTTTCCTGGTTCTCCTTTTATATGTTGGTCTGTCCCTATTCAGCCTCCTTTGTTAGATTATTATTCATCTACCTGACCCTAAGTGTGGGTGTTCCCCAAGATCTGTCCTGACTTCTTCTCACTCTCTCTTAGTGATCTCATTTGCTGCTCTGGGCTCAATAATCATCTCTATGGAGCTGATTCCACGTCCTATATATCCAGCCCTAAACCCATGAACTCTAGTCCTTCATTACCATATCTGCTAGGCATCCACACCTGGCTGGGTTATACAAAATAGAACTCACTATCTTCTCCCTTAAATCTGCTCTTCCCCCAAGCTTCTCTGTTTCTGTTGAGTCACCATTGTTTATATCTTTCTTGTCAATTTACCTCCACATCCCTCACATCCGGCTCCTTCTCTCTACTCAAAAGGTCATTTACATTAGTTGAGAGCCTTCATAGACTATTGCAAAAGTTTCCTAATTGGTCTCTGTCTCTGGTCTCTCCTCTCTTCAACCCACCCTTCACCTAGCTGCTAAAATAATCCTCCAAAGGCACAGGTCTAATTATGTAACCCACATACTCAAAAATCTCCAGTGGCTCCTCGTGCCTCTAAAATAAAGAACAAATTCTTCAGTCAGGTCTTTTGAGACCTCTGTAATCTGGTTCCAATGTACCTTCCCAGATTTATTCCGTATCACTCCCCGCTCCATACACTCTAGGTTTCAGTAACCCTGCACAATTAACTACTGCCTAAACTCAGCATTCTGTCTCCCTTGTCTCCATACCTTCTCACAGACTGTCCCACCAAGCCTGGAGAAGACTCTTCGTCACTGCCTCTTAACAGACTCAGGTACAACCTCCTACTAGCGATCCAGTTCCCACAGTTTCGGGTGATTTTTCACTTCTCCAATTATCATGGATTTACTCACTCGTTATATCCCTTGGACAGAATGTTCCAGAGAACAGGAATAAAATTTCTTTCTGTCTTTATATCCCCAGGCATAACAGTGCTTTTGCACAATAGGAGCTTGACAAATGTTTGTTAACTGAACTAATTCCGATCCTCCACAGAAAATGACAGGAACAGGGGTGTTGTGATGCTCAAATGAGATAATGGATAGAAAGTGCTTGTAAACCTTGAAAGTGTGATGATGATGATGATGATGATGATGATGATGATGATGACGATGATGATGATGATGATGATGATTTATTAGTATTATTACTAGCTTCACTCTACTGATGAGGTAATTCCCTGAGGTTTCTACTGCCCTCCTGTGGAGTTCAAGCAATGCTTGCAGAGCAACAGCAGGATGTACTGGTAAAAGTTTAACTGGGCAATCCAGGAAAAAAGAAACGTACATACATTTTAAGCTTAATCTGCACTATTCACACTTTCTTAAATCCAGACAATCAATAAAACAATAAATCAAACCCTGATTTGGAGAGATGGTTGATATCTGAGCTTTAAGTGCTCCCACTGAAAAATTTAACAATGGGCTCTCTCAAGTCAGAGCTAGCTCCAACACACCCCTGCACAGGAAGACTCTTTAAGCATTCAACTATTGGCCCACAAGAAACATTGCAATAGAAATAAGGGAGTCAGAAGACCTGGGTTCATATTCTGTCTCTGATGTGTACTACCTGTGTGACCTTTGGAAAATCACTAACTTCCTTGGTCCTTAGATTTCCCATCTATAAAATGAAAGTCATAGACTAGATAACCTTGGAGGTCCTTTTGGGCTGCAGGATCTCTAAATCATTCTCTAGCAGGGATTCTTTTTTTTTTTTTAAGCAATTGGGGTTAAGTAACTTGCTCAAGGTTACACGGCCAGTTATTTCTGGGTGTGGTGCTGAGTTTCTGAGCTCGGGATTCGATCTCCAGGTCATCCTGACACTGCGGCCGGTGCTCTTACTCACTGAGCCACCTGGCCACCCCTCTAGCAGGGATTCTTAACCCACATCATTGAACTTGTTCTATACATACATACATACATGCATACATATGTATGTATATACCATATACATATATATGTATATGTATATGATGCATATATATATATAGATACTGTATTTCAATATATCAGTTCCTTTGGAATCATACGCATTTTATTATCTCCATTTAAGAATATTATTCTGAGAAGGGGTTCATAGACTTCACTAGACTGTCAGAGGGGTTCATGATGTCAAAGAAGGTAAGAATACCTGTTCTAAAGAAAGGTACAGCACCAGCCCTAGAATCAGGAGGACCTGAGTTCAAATCCAGCCTCATACACTTAACACAAAAACCTAGCTTTGTGACCTTGGGCAAGTCACTTAACCCTAATTGCCCTATCTTCCCTCCTCCAAAAAGCAAAAAATAAAAAAATTAAGAAAGGCAAAAATTGAAACAATCCTGGGAGATGTATGAACAAAGACCTAGATGGGCTATATATTGCAAAATATTGTCTGCAGCCAGGGTTTAGATTACTAAATTTGGAAGTGATGAGTGAGCTATATGCAAACAGAGTTGGTTCAGGCAAAGATGGACACTGAGAGAGGATAGAAAGAATGTGACACAAGAATGTCAGTTATACTTTAAACTCTAGATTCACGAGAAAAGTTTGAAAAATCAGTCTTTGAAATATTGAAATAAAGACAAACATTTCTTCTTGTTCTATATCTAAGTCCTTGAGAATGACAGGAAGGAAGGAAGGAAGGAAGGAAGGAAGGAAGGAAGGAAGGAAGG
>NW_027185616.1:14002413-14058796 GCF_028583685.1 Petaurus breviceps papuanus
AAGGAAGGAAGGAAGGAAGGAAGGAAGGAAGGAAGGAAGGAAGGAAGAAGAAAGAAAGAAAGAAAGAAAGAAAGAAAGAAAGAAAGAAAGAAAGAAAGAAAGAAAGAAAGAAAGAAAGAAAGAAAGAAAGAAAAAGAAAGAAAGAAAGAAAGAGAAAGAAAGAAAGAAAGAAAGAAAGAAAGAAAGAAAGAAAGAAAGAAAGAAAGAAAGAAAGAAAGAAAGAAAGAAAGAAAGAAAGAAAGAAAGAAAGAAAGAAAGGAAGGAAGGAAGGAAGGAAGGAAGGAGGGAGGGAGGGAGGGAGGGAAGGAGGGAGGGAAGGAAGGAGGGAAGAAAAGGCACTTCCCTTAGGAGAAAGATCAAAGCTCCAGTGCTAATGAGTCAATACTTGGATAGCACTGCCTTCAACACCCAAACAGTCTTAGCTGCCCAAATGGTGACTGAGCTACTCCTGACAAGAGACAGATCACTGGCCCATCTTATCTGCAGTAGAGCTCACCACCTATCTCTTTACAGCCTTATCAACCCCTCCTTCCACTACATCTAAGGGCCTGTGAATATCTCAGGATGATAGGAAGCCTTAGTCAAACTCTTTTGCAAAGTACTACTAAGTGAACAACTGAATTGCATGAATCTATCGTGTTCAAGTAAACTGTATCTGAATGTCCCTGAATACAAGGTAGGGTATGTAGTGCCTAGGGTCCTGGATTTGGAATCAGGAGACCTGCCTTTGAATCCCATCTTGGACACTTAACAGCTTTATGACTCTAGGTAAGTCTTTAGCCTTACTGAGCCATGACTTCTTCATCTGTAAAATGAGAATAATAATAGAGCACCATTTATGTAAAGCACTATGAAAACCTTAAGGACTGCATTGAATTTTAGCTATTATTTTCCCCTAGTGGAATATAAGCTCCTTGAGGGCAGGAATTGATTTGGTTTTGTTTTTTTCTTCTTTGTATTCCCAAAGCCTAGCACAGTGCCTTATATATAGCAGAAACTTAATAAAAGTTTGTTAAATTGAATTAAGACCCATGTACCTCAAAAACTTCAAAGTCAAATAAACAGGTGGCCTTCCTCATGGGCTGACCTGCATCCTGGTCAAATTATTTGTTTCTGGGTTCTTTGTCTATCTCCATCATTAGTTTTTTAAGAGCTGCTCATTTGTCTATGTAACAAGTGCTTAAACTACACCAACAGAGAATGTCCAAGAGTTTGGGATTTGGGATTTTAAGGAAGTTTGTTTTGGATGAACTTTATTTCCCAGTAGAGACTTGGGGTAAAGATCTTACTCTCTGAGTATTAACAGAGACAACTAGCAACAAACCTAAGGTTTTGAATCCTTTTCTGATAATCTTAGTGTCTTATGAATCATGCTTGAACATATTTGCTAGAATTTTAACTATACAGGATCACACAATTCAAAGGAGCTTTTGAAATCACCTCATTCAACTCCTTCATTTTAAAGATGAGGAAACCAAGGCGCAGGCATGTGAAGAAACACATGATTTTCTCCAAAATGACACGATTAACTAGGGATGCCAATAATTATCTGGAATTGGACCTAAAGGTTCCTGAATGTGAACCACCTCTGAAATCATAAAAAGTCAACAGTGACAGAGTTGGGAATATCAACTCTGAATGCATCGGTTCTCCCAGGCAAAGTTAGTATCTGGAGGGAGACCCAAGGGGAGATAGTAAGATGTATTAACTGTGAGTGGCCTCAAAAGGCAACACAATTTTAATCCTGAAACATGGAAGTTAAGTATATTATTTAGATGGCTTTTGACTTTTATGAGGAAGGTATTTCAGCTTCCATAGAATAAGAAAATTCTCTACATGTGGATCCCCGGGAAGAGTTTCCTATAATGGCAGAATCTAACTATTGGTTCACTTTTGCAATCTCAGAAAAGATGAAACAGAACAAGTCATTGGATATAGTCACAAAAGAGTGTATATCGAAGAATCTAAGAATCCGGACCCCTGGAAAGAAACAAGGAGTGTGCTCCATTGGTCCTTCTGTATTCTTAGTTCCCCAAGCTCCTAGATAAGATTTTTATTATGTCTTTTTAAGAGGCGAGAGTAGGTACCAGGACAAATACAAATGTAGCTAACTTTGACAAGAAGATAAAGAGATAAGAGACATGGGATATTTCCTTCATTAAAAAGGACTCACAGGTTTCCTTGAATCGGTTTCCCCAATCAATCAGATTTCCTGCCCTCTCAAAACTCATCTGCATATTAAAAAGGACCCATGATGTTAATTATTCTCATCAGTGAAAACTATTTCTTTTTTAAATGAACATTATTGGTTACTAGGAAGTGTAGAGATCTACTTATGTACAAAGACATTTGTAATTTTCTGGCTATCTTCTTTAATCTTCCATGACAGTTTAAAAAAAAAAAAAGAATTCCATAGAAACAGAACGCCATCTGCCTATGACACTGTTCTGCCTATAGGGAGGGAGATGGACACAAATGACCTTTAGAGGTCCCAAGCAATATTGGTATCCTGTGATCCTATATCTGTTTGCTGTATTTCTAGCCTGAACAAGCGAGGGGAGGGCAAATCCTAGAATACCCTACTATTGACTCAGAATCTACAGAAACCTGTACCTCAGAATCATCACAGCCTTGGAACTAATCATAGAAATAAGAGACAAACGCCATCCTTCTGGTTTTCATCTGTCAGAACTAATGAACAGCTCTTGCATTTTCAAACTCATTTTCCTTTTTCTATATGAAAATTCTTTTGAATTCTTGTGTAGCCTTCATGAAATTCTGTCTTTCCTCAATGTACTGATCAAAATTATTAAATTAGTTTTAAAAGTGGGGATAAGGGAAGAAAAGGAGAGAAATATAATTGTGCCCATAAATATGGTTTCCTGTCCTCTTCTAGTGGAGAGAGATCTCTGAATAACCCAATAAAACTTGAAATGTGTAGTTAATCTATCATTTGAAATAGCAAAGCATTCCGATGATGACTTCTAGTCCAGAACACACCCTAATATGTCAGTTAAATTTGACAAAAAGATCAATTAAAGGGAGAGCCTTCTTTTACAAAATGATTCACACTGTTTCCTTGAATCAGTTTCCCCATCTGTAAAACAAGGAGTTGAACTGAGTGATTGGCAAGTTCATTTCTAGCTCTGAAATTCTATGTGTTTTGTATATTTAAAATACAAATTGTATGTTTAAAGCCAAGGATACCTGTTGTGACTTTGTGCATTGTGGAGAGTGATCCTATTTTTATACACACACACAAATATGTTTGCTCTTCTCTTCTCAAATAATAGGAGCAAAATTTCTCTTTCCTCCAGAATTGTGATTAAAATCAGTTAAGCAAGATTCTTCCCCAACAATCTCCACGTCTCATAAAGGGATAGGGTATGGAAAGATAAATTCCTTGATTAAAAACTAGGAAGTATGAATAATTTGAAAAGGGCTCTGAGTGCTCAACATATGAATGCTACCATAAAAGGACATGTTCTCCTCAATACTAGCTGTTCCACAGAAATGTAATGATAACAAATTCAAAACAAATACCTTGTAGGGAATAACACGCCTATTTCCAAGTGATAATAAAAACATAGGGCTTTACATGGAAAGAATCACAGCATTTTCATGTAGGAAAGAAAACTAAGAAATCTCTGGCAGCTATTATTTTAGATTTTCATTTATTCACTCACTCATCCATCCAACAAATATTTATTAAGAACCTACTATGTGCAAAGTACTGTGCTAGCTATTGGGCATGCCACAAGGATCCATCGGATGAGTTCCCTGCCCTAAAGGACTTGACAATCTAATAGGAGAGCTAAGTCATGTACCTAAATAACCATTTACAAATGGTAACATAGCAGTTTCTAAGAGAATCTATGAAGCTGGATAAGGATAAGGTCATTTAAAGTGATATAAAATGAGTGCTATGAGATTACCAGGTTTGGCAGGATAAGAGCAGGTTTCATAAGGGTAGCAGTAGCTTACACCCCCATTTATATCTAGTTAGCCTCTGCTCTCAAGCTGTGAAAAGAATTCTCTGAAAAAGTACCCAGACTTCTAGTAATTCACAGAAAGCCCATTTATTTTCTCCTCAAAGAGATGCATACCAATATGCATACACACACAAAAAATGAGTCATTTAACAGACAAAAGACAATTGGAATTTAGGCTTTTCTCCATTAAGCCCCAAGTTAATAGAGCCCTTCGAGTAATACAGTCTTATAAAAAGAAAAGGTGCATTTTATTCTGAGGCACTCAAGAAACTTTTACATACTGCCATCTACTGACATTCTTTAATCATATCTTAAAACTCTCACATAGGAAAAAAAAAGTATTGTAAAGGGCATTTAAAACACGGGAGAGGAATAACTCAATTTCATAGCTGTCTGCTTGGCTCCTCTCTCTGACATTGGTCAATTTGCAATTTAACATTAAGTATAAGAACTCTGTAATCAAATCTACATGGATTTCATAGTTCCAGATTTGGGGGGGGCATTGAAGGGGGGGTGTCTACTTAACAAGTGTTGCCTTGAGTTATTTCCTTAAGTATCAGATTCCTTTGTAAGGTGCATAAACTGAGATTAACATCGGTGGGAAAGTAGCTTGGGGGCAAAATGTGCTGCATGACTAAAAGCACTTGATAATAAAACTAGGGACCTTCGAAGACCAATTTTCTTTACATGCCTAGGACTTGCCCAAAATTGACAGTATATTCTATCGTCTGTGGATGTTCCAGCGACTCCATTCCTTTTTTAAATAGGATTAAAAGGACTGTACTGATGATGCAGGAGGATGATCTTGAGATTTTGGCAAGGTTTTCGCACACAAAGTCAGTCCCCATGAACACTTTACTTTGGTCTTAACTAAAAAGTTCCCCCAAAGTTACTTAAGTATCCTCCTTATTACAAGCATCTTAAGACAGGTCCTCAAACCCGGGTCTTGAGCGACAGAATAAGGGTGACATCTGGTGCCAGTCTTTCCCCCCACCCCCAACTCCCTTCGGACCCCTACTGTCCACTACTTACAGATATCCTAGCGGGGAAGCGAAGAAGGAACTGGAGAAATCGGATCCTGCTCAGTTCACAGCTGGGACAGTCCAAATCCCCTCTGCCTCTCCAGCCTCTCTATATAGAGGGAGAGCGGAGACGGGGTGGGAAGGATGGGGCGGGAGAGGGGGAATAGAGAGAAGAGGGGAGTGGGGGAAGGGTCTGGGCCCAGGATACTGCCCTCTGCTGGGAAGATTTAATGGAGCGACCCCAAGAGCTTTACAAACAGCTGTCATTTGCGTGATGCTGTGGGTTTGGAGAAGCAGGGTGCGTAGTCTGGGAGGGGATCGTGCTGAACAAGGTCTCCACGTCTAAGTTCCAGGTGGTAGGGAAGGTGCAGAGCGTGGGGAAGAGGAAGACAAGGTCCAACCCCCCCCCTTTTTTTTCAATTGCCAAACACTCAGCAGATGCAAGAACCCTGACTTTAACTTCTTCCCCACCCAGGGACCAGCGAGAGGGGGTCGGCCAGAGATTGGGGCACAGAGTGCGGAGTTGGCATCCCATCAGTCTGTATCCCACCGTCAGGTCTTCTCCTTCCCTCTCCCAACCCCCTCTCCCAACCCTTCTAAAATGTTTATTTCTGACATTCAGCCTTCTTGGGGAGAGGACTGAAAAGAAGGGAGGGTGGCACTGCTGGGGAGAACAAAGTAAGGGGAGGGGAGTTTGTATTTTTACAGAATGTAGACCAAGGATACCCCGACTTCCAGGAACCTAGGGCCATTTATAGTTCTGCCCGAAGTCTTTGGGAGAAGGGAAGCTTTTCATATTTCTTAGTTTTCTCCCACCACCTAAAACTTCATAGCCAAAAAAAAAAAAAAAACCCAAACCCAACCCAACCCTCTGTGGACACACACACAAGCGCGCACACCCGTACACACTCATTCTTAGACACCCCATAAAAGGAAGAAGAGGGGAAAGGGAGCTGGTAAATTACTAAGGGGCTAGAAAGGGACGGGCAATCCCGGGGGAGAAGCCCTGGTAGTTAATATTCTGGTTAAAATTCTTCCCCCACCATTTTCCTCTCAATCAAGGCTGAGGTAACCTCTCTCTCCCTCCCCCCTCCACAGCCCCGCCCCAATTCGATAGATAAATATCTCTGAGGAAGTGGAGAGCTCTAGGTGTGAGACATCCCAAAAAGGGAAAGCCAACGTTCCTCCAGGAATTCCCTTCAGCTGCATACCGGATACGGGACTGCCCGCTACCCCTGACTAAATATGGTACCGTGGTAGCATCCCAGCTCCAACATAGTGCCCTGGAGGGCACTTCAACTACCACTCTGGAGTTCCCCAGCTACTCTCTCCCTAGCTTCTCTAGACAGTCAGGAGGTGAGGAAAGGGGATGCAAAGAATCTCATCCCACATAGGTGTCTCTATGAATGAACGGGAAACATGAAGCAGGTCTCCAGATAACTCTTGCTACTCAATCATGTTCCACTCTTTCTAACTCCATGGACTATTACTGTCCTTTGGGTTTTCTTGGCAAAGTGGTTTGCCATTTCCTTCTCCAGGGGATTCAGGCAAACAGGTTAAGTGACTTGCCCAGGGTCACACTACTAGCAAGTATCTGAAGCCATATTTCACTCAGATCTTCCTGACTCCTGGCCCTGAGTTCTAACCACTAGGCAATCTAGCTGCCTTCAGTTAACTCAAGTCACTGCAAACCCCAAATGGGTCTCAGGTATTTGAAAGGGTGGTTCTGAGAATTTACTGGATTTACTTCCATTCTTCCCTTTTCCTGGATATTCACTCTTTCTGCCCCTTTTTGAGCTGTCACAGTAGAGAGGGCTGAGAGAGACCAAGTCTTTCCCTGAAGACCCCAGGGGAATTTTCCTGACAGCTGACACTGTTACTCATCCTAAGGGATTTTGTCTATATACAGTACGGCTTAGTCTTTGGCATAGTATCAAAGAATTCTTCCCACCCCTCCAGCATAAAGCTTACCTTTTCATTTTAATACACTCTACCCAGTCCAACCATAATTCCCCCAACTGTCATAGAAAAGTTAGGGTTAGTTTTAGCTAGCAAAATAGATGTAAAGCTACTGGAGAAATGATAAATGGGCTTCTGCCACTGGGGTATTTTAACAGCAAGCACACTGTAAAAGGAGTGGAAATTGTCTGTCCCTGGGTTGGAGGATCTCCTAAGAAGATATTTTGTAGCAGGTTTAGTACAGTAATGGTGCTGAGCCATGAACACACTGCGAGGGAGGGAAACAGAAGAATGAAAGAAAACCAGAAAAGAAATAATCAAAGGATTCTAGATTCTGGAAACATTTGAACTTAGACACTGAGGAACCAATTATTCAACTCCAGCTCAGTGAAATTCTGGAGACAGAAGCTGAGGCCTCAGGATAAGAATAGAGACTTTTGATAGAAGAATTAACTTTTCCCTTCCAAATGGTCTTCCATTTAGGAAATATTGTTAAGAACAGAACAAAACAAAACAACAGCCTTGGGATATTAGTAATGGTCACCCTCCTTATAAATGATTTAACTCCTTAAGGTTAGAAATCAGATCTTCTACCTTTTTGATATACTTCTGGTAGTGTTCAATTATGCACAAATTTTGTTATTGTTGTAAAGTTGGTTGAGTAGTGTCTGACTCTTCATGACTACATTTAGGGTTTTCTTGGCAGAGATACTGAAGTGGTTTGCCATTTCTTTCTCCAGCTCATTTTACAAATGAGAAAACTGAGGCAAATAGGGTTAAGTGACTTACCCAGGGTCACAGAGCAAGTAAGTGTCTGAGGCCAGATTTGAACTCAGGAAGAGGAGTCTTCCTGACTCCAAGCCTGGCACACTATCCACTGTGCCACCTAGCTGTCCTATGCATAAGTAAGACATTCAATAAATATTTATTGAATGACTAAATTGATGGATGGAGTTTATCACCACAGTAGGACTGCTGAACCATTAACAAAGTCCTGTTATGTCAACTCTAGAAATGATTTAATCTAATGTCATTTAATTAGGTATCTACTCAATTTTTTGCTTGTTTCTCTTAGCTACTCATATGACTGAGATTTTCTCTATGATCACTTACCAAATAGTTATTATTGAATACCTACTGTGTGTAAAGAACTATGAAATATACAAATTATGACAGTCTGCTTTCAATGAGCTTTAATTAGCAAAAATCCACTAGCTTACAACCCAATAGCATGAAACCATTACAATCTACCTCCCTTTTCCAATTTAATTTTTATAAAAATTAAATGGCCCTGTAATTCATGTCATTGTTCAGTGCATACTTACATTTTTTTCATTTAGAGAATTCTCATATTAGTGTGTGCCCTATGTTTGAATCAATATATTAAATAAAATGTTACTCAATCCAGAACCAGGTTCTAGAAAGTACCATTTTCAAGATGGTGTCACATCTTCCAGAATGTGAACACTGATAGCTGCCCCCAGCAACAAGGTGTTGGGTCAGTTTGTCAAGTATGACTTTTCAGTGAAGAATTAACATGTCCAAGAATATGACTCAGAGCATATTGGCATTGATTAAAACCCTCCCTTTGATTGTTCTTTAGTTGAATATCTCCTGTTTTTACTCTGCTACTGAAAACCCTTAACACCCGCTTATTTTTAGGAATATCACAGATTGAACTGACTCATTTCACTTGTCTATGTACCTTCAAGATTTAATAGTTAAGAAACTATCAACTATGGGACAGAGTCTAGACGGTGGAGTTGGAATAGGAACTCACCTAAAGTCTCTCAAATTCTCTTTCCAGTGACTTAAAAAATAATGACTCAGGGGCGGCCAGGTAGCACAGTGAGTAAGAGCACCGGCTCCAGTGTTGAGAAGACCTGGAGATCGAATCCCGGGCTCAGACACTTAGCACCCACCCAGAAACACCTGGCTGTGTAACTTTGAGCAAGTTACTTAACCCCAATTGCTTAGGGGTGGCCAGGTGGCTCAGCGAGTAAGAGCACTGGCTCCAGTGTCGGGATGACCTGGATCAAATCTGGGCTCAGATACTCAGCACCACACCCAGAAATAACTGGCCGTGTAACCTTGAGCAAGTTACTTAACTCCGATTGCTTTAAAAAAAAAATGACTCAAATAGAATTCTGGAGCAGAACCAGCAAAAGTTTGGGTGAAACAATTTTTCAGCCCAAGATAACTTAGGAGATCAGTAAGAAAAGTGTGACTCACTGAAGTGGTGGTTGACCTGGAGCCCCCAATCCTAGCACTCACCAGCAGCAGACCTTGGAGGTGGCTGCATAAGTGGCAGCCTACAGATGGTAAAAACGGGTCAGAAAGACGATAGGGGACCCACCCTTTGCTGGTGCTGGGTTAGGACCCTACTGCATTGCCCATATGCAGCTCTGGGTTTCAGTTCCAGGGCAAGAAGGAGTACTAGTGCTTGAGGCTGTGGTGGGACTGTGGCCCTGGTCACAGTTCCAGGGTGGAAGAGAGCACTTGCAGTTAATCAGAAGGGAGCAGGGGCCCTAGTCCCATTTCTAAGGCAGAAAGGAGCACTGGCAGCTGTGGGAGAGCTGGAGACCTGGTCACAGTTTCAGGGTGAAGAGGAATGCTTCCATTTGTGGCTATAGAGGAACAAGGTCTCTTCCTGGTTAAAGAGTAGAGCACAGGCCAGGAGAGCAGTGGAAGCTTCCCCCTTGGAAGCACCAATAATGTACAAGCCCTAGAACTAGCTCTGAAAACAGCAGCATGAAAAACTTGAAGCTTGGGACAGTGCCCCCTCCAACCCAGGAGTAAAGCCCAACTTAAAGCTAAAAGTCAAGTAGTATAGCAAAATGAGCAAATAACAAAAAAAGAACCTGACCATAAAGAGTTACTATGGTGACAATGAAGATCAAGACACAAAGTCAGATGAAGACAACAATGTCAAAAGAGTTACAAGCAAAACCTTAAAGAAAAAGTGTATATTGGACACAAATCCAACAAGAATTCCTAGAAGACCTCAACAAGAATTTTAAAAACCAAATAATTTTCCTCTGTAGAGGAAAATTTGGGCAAAGAAATAAGAAAGATGCAAGAAAATTATGAAAAGAAAATCAACAATTTGGTATAAGGGGAAAAAAAAAAAAAAACCACTGAAGGAAAATCTTTAAAAAGTAGAACTGGCTAAATGGGAAAAGAAGTATAAAAGCTTACTGAAGAAAATAATTTCTTAATAATTGGAATTGGGCAAGTGGAAGCTAACTCTATGAGACACCAAGAATTTAAAAAAGAAAAAAAGAAAATGTGAAATATCTCACCAGAAAAACAACTGAACTAGAAAACAGATTGAGGAAAAATAATTTAAGAAATTTTGGACTACCTAAAAGTCATGATTAAAAAAAAAAAGAAAGAGAGCCCAGACAACATCTTTCAAGAAATTATCAAGGAAAACTGCGCTGATATCCTAGAACCAGAAGGTAAAGTAGAAATTGAAAAAATACACCAACCATATAATCACCCAGGTCAGGAACAAAATATTGCAAGTAGCTAAAAAGAAACAATTCAAATGTCATGAAGCCACAGACAGGGTTATGCAAGATTGAGCAGATTTCACATTAAAGGAGAAGGGGACGTGGAATGTGATATTATGAAAGGCAAAATAGCTAAGATTACAACAAAGAATAACTTGCCAAATAAAATTGAGCATAATCCTTCAATGGAAACAAAATAGATATTTAATGAAATAGAAGACTTTTCAACATTCCTGATGAAAAGACCAAAACTGAATAGAAAATCTGATTTTCAAATACAAGACTCAAGAGAAGCATAAAAAGGTAAACAGGAAAGTGAAATCATAAGGGATTCAATAAGGTCAAACTGTTTACAAGCCTATATGGAAAGATAATACTTGTTAACTCTTAAGAACTTTATCATCATAAAGGCAGTTATAAGGAGTATACACAGATGGAGGGCACAGGTCTAAATTGACTACAATGGGATGATTTTTTTTTTTTAATTAAGGGGTGGGAAAAAGGGATTCCATAAGAGAAGGAGTGAGGGATAGGAAAAATGGGGGAAATTATTTCTCATAAAAGAGGTGTGCAAGGAAGAGCTTTTACAGTGGAGGGGAAGATGGGAATAGTGGCAAATAATACTTGAACCTTACTCTCATCAAAATTGGCTCAAAGAGGGAATAACACACATATTCTGCTGGATATAGAAATCTATCTTACCAAGGGGGCCAGGTAGCACAGCGAGTGAGAACACCGGACCCAGTGTTGGGATGACCTGGGGATCAAATCTGGGCTCAGATACTCAGCACCACACCCAGAAATAACTGGCCGTGTAACCTTGAGCAAGTTACTTAACCCCAATTGCTTAAAAAAAAAGAAAAAGAAATCTTACCTACAGAGAAGTAGTGGGGAAGGGGATAAGAGAACAGAGAGGGGTGATAGAAGGGAGGGCAGATTAAGGGAGGATGTGGTAATAAGCAAAACAGACTTTTGAGGAAGGACAAGGTAAAAAGAAAGAAAAGGATAAAATAGGAAAAAATAGGATGGAAGGAAATACACAGTCACCGTACCTGTGAATATGAATGGGATAAATGACCCAAAAAATAGAAGTGGATAGCAGAATGGATTAGAAACCAGAATCTAACAATATGTTGTTTACAAGAAACACACTTGAAACACAGGGACACACAAAGGGGTTGGAGCTGAATCTATTTTGCTGAAGCTAAGGTAAAAAAAAAAGCAGTGGTAGCAATCATGATCTCAGACAAAGCAAAGACAAAAATAGATCTAATTAAAAGAGATAAACAGGGGAAGTTATAATTTATTAAAAGGTACCATAGACAATGAAGTGATATCAATACTAAACATGTATGAATGAAATGGTGTAGCAACTAAATTCTTAAAAGAAAAGTTAAAAGAGTTACAGGGGGAAGTAGCAAAACTACAATAGTGAAGGACCTCAACTTTCCCCTCTCAGAACTAGATAAAAACTAACCATAAAATAAGCAAGAAAGAAGTTAAGGAGCTGAATAGAATTTCAGAAAAGTTAGATATGATAAGCCTCTGAAGAAAACTGAATGGGAATAGAAAGGAATATACCTTTTTTCAGCTGTACATGGCAACTTGACAAAAATTGACCATGATTAAGGCATAAGAAGCTCACAACTAAATGCAGAAAAGCAAAAATATTAAGTGCACCCTTTTCAGACCATAATTCAATAAAAATTATATTCAATAAAGGGCATGGAAACATAAGTTAAAAATTCATTGGAAACTAAATAATTTAATCCTAAGGAATAAGTGGATCAAAGAACAAATCATAGAAACAATAATTTTTTTTTAAAGCAATTGGGGTTAAGTAACTTGCCCAAGGTTACATGGCCAGTTTTTTTGTGTGGGTGTTAAGTATCTGAGGCTGGAACCAATCCCGATCCCGGGTCCTCCTCACTCCAGGGCCGGTGCTCTTACTCACTGCACCACCTAGCCACCCCAACAATAAATAATTTTATAAAAGAGAATGACAACAATGAGGCAACATACCAAAATTCATGAGATGCAGCCAAAGCAGTTCTTAGGGGAAAATATATATATAAAACACAATGATAAAATTGAAAAAGAGTAGATCAATGCAACTAAAATTTAGAAAAAGAACAAATTGAAAATCCCTAATTAAGCATCAA
The DNA here is from genome assembly GCF_028583685.1 of Petaurus breviceps papuanus. Taxonomy (NCBI): domain Eukaryota; kingdom Metazoa; phylum Chordata; class Mammalia; order Diprotodontia; family Petauridae; genus Petaurus; species Petaurus breviceps. The sequence continues at coordinate 14,015,064 of NW_027185616.1, forward strand.
ATTGGAAATTCTGAAAAATCAAAGGAGAGATTAATAAAATTAAAAGAAGTCCCTTGAACTAATAATTAAAACTAGGAACTGGTTTTATGAAACAACCAATCAATAAACCATTGGTTAATTTGATTAAAAAAAAAAACAACCAAATTTCAGCATTGAAAATGAAAAAGGTGAATTCATTACCAATGATGACTAAATTAAAGCATATTGTCCTAGAAATGCTAGCTATAGCAATAAGAGAAGAAAAAGAAATGGAAGGAATTAGCGTAGGTAATGAGGAAACAAAGCTATCATTCTTTGCAGATGACAAAATGGTATAATTAGAGAATCCTAGAGAATCAACTAAAAAACCAGCGTAAATAATTTCTACAAAGTTGCAGCCTATAAAATTAACCCACATAAATAATCAGTATTTCTTTATGTTGCTACCAAACTCCAGCAGGAATAAATAGAAAGAGAAATTCCTTTTAAAATAATTGCAGGCAATATAAAATACTTGGAAGTCTACTTGCCATGACAAACCCAAGAACTATATGAATTCAATTACAAAGCACTTTCATACAAAATCAGATCTAAACAATTGGAGAAATATTAATTGCTCATGGGTAGGCTGAGCCAACATAATAAAAATTACAATTCTACCTAAAATAATTTACTTATTCAGTGCCATACTAATTACCCCTCCCAAAAAAATTATAAAATTCATCCAGTCTTAAGAACAAAAGGTCAAGATATCAAGGGAACTGATTTTTTTTTAAATATGAAGGAAGGTGGTCTAGCTATACCAGATCTCAAACCGTATTATAAAGCGTGAATCATCCAATCTGGTACTAGCTCTGAAATGTGTTGAATCAGTGGACTAGATTAGGTTACACAATATACAGTAACAAATGACCACAGTAATCTAATCTTTGACAAACCCGAAGAGCCAACTTTTGGGGAAGAACTCACTATTTGACAAAATTGATAGGAAAACTGGAAAGCAATTTGGCAGAAACTAAGTATAGACCAACATCTCATACTGTATACCAAGATAAGGTCAAAATGGGTTCCTGATTTAGATATAAAGGGTAATATCATAAGCAAATTAGGGAAGCATGGAAAATGTTACCTGTCAGATTATAGATAAAGGAAAATTTTATGACCAAATAAGAGACAGAAAGCATGGTGGGATATAAAATGGTAATTTTGATTATATTAAATTTAAAAGGTTTTGCACAAACAAAACCAATGCAGCCAAGATTAAAAAGGGGGGAAGTTTTTACAGTAAGTTTCTCTGATAAAGGGCTAATTTCTTAAATATATACAGAATTGAGTCAAATTTATAAGAATACATGTCATTCCCCAATTGATAAATGGTCAAAGGATATGAACAAGCAGTTTCCAGAAGAAATCAAAGCTCTCTATAGCCATATTTTAAAATGCTCTAAATCACTATTGGAGAAAACAACTCTGAAGCGCCACCCTCTCACCTATCAAGTTGGTCATGACAGAAAAAGAAAATGACAAATATTAGAGGGGGTGCAAAAATTGGGACACTAATGCACCCTGTTAGTATAGCTGTGAATTGCTCCAGCCATTCTGGAGAGCATTTCGGAACGATGCCCAAAGGGTTATGAAACTGCATACCCACCCAGCAATACCACTACTAGTTCTGTCCTCCAAAGACACCAAATATTTATAACAGTTCTTTTTGTGGTGGCAAAGAATTGGAAATTGAGGAGATGCCCATCCATTGGGGAATGGCTGAGTAAGTTGTGGCATATGATTGTGATGCAATACTACTGTATTATAAGAAATGACGAGCAGGATGCTTTCAGAAAAACCTGGACTTACATGAACTGATGCAAAGGGAAGTGAGCAGACACAGAACATCGTACACAATAACCACAATATTGTATGATGACCAACTGCAAAAAAACTGTTATTCTCAGTAATACAATGATCCAAGACACTTCTGAAGGACTTATCATGAAAAATGCTACTCATCTGCAGAGAAAGAGCTGATGGAATCTGACTTCAAGTTGAAGTGTCCTTTTTTTACTTTATTTTCTTGTGGTTTTTTCTCGGGGGGTGGGGTGGGGAGAGGGGCTCTCCTTTTCTAAGTGGCTAATGTGGAAATGTTTTCCATGACTGCACATGTATGTTTTACCAAATTGCTTGCCTTCTCAAGGAGGGAGGAAGGGGATTTGGAACTCAAATTTTATTTGTTTTACTTTTCAATATTCATTTCCACAAGAGTTTGAGTTACAAATTTTCTCCCCATCTCTCCCGTACCCCCCATCACTAGATAGCGAGCCTACTGAATATCCCTTCCCCCAATCTGCTCTCTTATATCCTCCCTCATCCCCCCTTTAGGGACAGGTGGATTTCTATCCTGCTTGCATGTAAAAAACAATTTTTAACATTTGTTTTTAAAACTCAAAAAAAATTTTTTTAAATGAATGTTAAAATTTACATGTAATTGAGAAAAAAAAGTTATCAGCACTCAGATCCCTCTATCCTAAAAGATGCAAAGGAGTATTCTGGGCTCTTTATGAATGACATATGCTGAACGAGCCAGAAATCCTGCTTTCAAAAGTGCTCCTGTTCAATCTGCAGTAAATCCCTAGCACTTCCGTATTGTTAATACTGTTGAGTAAATGCTTTTGGGCAAGTCACTTAACGCCCCTGGGCCTATTTTCTCAACTATAAAAAAAGGATGGGACTAGACTTGATGACCTTTAACATCTCTTCCAGTTTTAGACCTATTATTCCATGTTTACTTAATAAATGACTCACCCTAATATAGCAATCCAGATTATCTCCAAACATCATATCACGAAATCCTGACAAAATTAGCTTAAAACCACTTTAATTTTAACAATCAACAAGACAAAGGAGATACGACACAAAACCAATTGACAACAGGGTGACAACACCTAAGAAGTGACCTAATACTAGCTTATTGACTGTTTAAAAAGTAGTTAGAAATTACTGCTTTATTTATGCCCTATTTTAAAATCAAAAAGTACTTCAAATGTTCCACAACCATAAAAGCAATGTATAAATAAACACATCTCTTACAAGTAGGTCCCAAACCTGTTGATTTATCCGATTTCAGCTTTTCATAATCCTAAAACCCCATCTTGGACACCAGTTCATTCTCCATCTTCCCAAAGTGTTTGGTCTTTACTTTTTCTGTATTCCCTTTTAGGTATCCTTTGTAATCAATTTTCTTCCCAATTATTTTCAGGACTGATAAAATATCTTAAGTGCCCACTAAAAACTACCAATGCTTTATTACTAAAAAGTTTTAATGGCTACAGTGAGCTGATTAAACAGACTTAACATGTCTTCACATCTTCACAACTTAACATCTGTACAGTTACCATCTCTTCCCTCTAGGTGAAGACTTCCTTTTAGTGTCTTAGCTATTTCTCTATTCTAAAAACAGAACTTCATTTAAATAAAATACTATGCTTGGTGCCAACTCTCCTCAACACAGCAAGTGACTTTAGTAGCCATGATTAAGGTAAACAGAAATTCACCTAAAGAGTTAGGGGAAAAAAAGCTGGTTTTCTAAATTATTCCATATAATCATACAATAACTGCACTTAAGGGGATTCTGGAATGAAAATATAGCCAAAATCTAATTCAGTTATTCCAAAATATGCCAGAACAGTAACCCAAATGTTCTTTTAAACAAAGGCTACACAAAATGGTGCTTTAACCCCATTTATTTAAAGACACAAAATCATCATAGTATAAAAATTGTTACAAAACATTATCTGAAAGCACTAGGGTCTATATGTGACACAATTCTATTTCACTTCCATTTTGATGTTCTAACATTTGTATCCGAAATTACAGTACTCGATTTTGATTGAATCTGGTCCTACATGATTGCAATTCCTGAGGTAAATTCAATGTTCACTGCCTTGAAGCCTGAAGTTAATCTTCTGGGAAGAATTCAAACATTTATACTCCCACACACAATACAATGGAACTCATAATTGTAATCACATAGTACAAATTTCATTTTAAATTAGTAAATAGTTCTCTTGCATCTTTATATGGTTTTATTCAATCAATTGTACTTACATTCTTAACTATACATTAGACTTTTTAAAATCTGATGACTTATAAGATTATGGTTAATGGTAGTACTTTAAAATCTTTTGCATTCTGGTAACACTTTTGATCTGTTAATCCCAAAATGAAGGAGTCTTGTTTGAACTAGCCCCTTAACATTAAGAAACAAGGGTTTCCACTTACTATAAAATTTCTCTACAGATAAACTTTCAAAATTTTATTTTATTACATTGCATGTAACAACTGCTAGTAAGGCACCATACTTTGTAGCAATCAGATACATTCCATAATAACTGGGAAAATGTTAACTCCACATTATACATGTAACTAATGAATGTGGGAGAAAGCAAATTTTAGAGGAGTTAACTTTGTAAAACTTCATAATATTTCCTATTTTGAAGCCAAAATAAATTTTAAGGAAGATTCCCAGATATGAGTATGGGGTAGACACTTTCATATTTCATCCTCTAACTATACAATTGAGGACTCTATAAAAGCTAAACAATACCATCTTTTTAACAGGTAGACACATTCTGGCATTTTAACCCAAAGCCTGTCCCTTCATGCCTGCAATTTCACATGTCCATACTACAAAGTGGGCCTTTTGTTTCACTTAGTGGAAATTTAAAGAGCTAGTTCTTTGTCCAACCTCAAAATTAGCCCTTCCAAAAAAAGCATAAACTTTTCTAAGGTAAAAGATTGCTGACAAATTAAAAATTCATATTCTATGGCAATTTTCAAAACTTTTATTAAAAGCTGGAAAAGCAGCTTCTTGGAAAATCATCTATTTTTCAAATAACCTTTGTCTTTTAATTTTTCTCCCTATATATTTATATATGTAAATGTAGGTATTTTGAAGTAGTTTTGCTAATTTTTGTTGGACAAAGAAATACGGCGAAATGAAAGTATGTTGAAAAACACACAGCTATGTTCAGCCCTATTTCCCAGTAGGGACAAGGAAGGCAAAGAGGTGAATTTTATGGTAAATGAAAGCATTTTTACTTTCCACTAGTTTGGAGTCTTCTGAAATACTGCCTAAAAACAAAATCACAAATGTAGAAAAACATGACATAGCTAAATATGTTCCAAAAACTAACATTTCTAAATAATACACATTATTTATATAGTTATATCATAATAAATAGCAATTTAATATAAACATATAGAAATTAAAAGATGTATATTTATGCACCAAATGAAAGCTATTTCTTCACAGCTTGAGAAACATGATGATCTTCTGAATTAGTGCCCGTTAACTTCCACTTTTCTAAATGAGCATCTGAAATTTAAAACATATATAAAATTAACAATTATACAGAATCAAAATTGGCCAAGTCAGTTCTAAATAAATTTTACTATTACCAAAATTTCTTCTTCCCTTTTCCGATACCACCTCATCGAATGAAGGTCAGTGACTCTTGAAGGCTATGAGTTTGGATCCCTAACTCTGATATGTAATGTTAATCTCAAAAGTGTCTAGCAACCAGATAATTGCTCAAGGATCAGTCTAGTTATGGATGGGTTTATTATCAGAAGATTGGGCACTAGGAGATGAAGTTTGTGGCTGTAGCAAATCAGGAAATGACTAACGAAGACGAGAAGTTATGATAAGTAACTGTGGGATGAGTAACCACATTAATGAAATTGTAGACCTTTTCAAGTTTTTAAGAATGAGAACTTTGTATAGTTTGGCACAAAAAGAAAAGGATTGCTTCCTCCTATTGATAATTACATTTTTAAACATGATTTTCCCATATACTATTAAAGAGTAGTAGGAATTTACATTATCACAATTTTAAACTACTCATTTTTTAAAAATTTTAAACAAGAAGTTTATTTAAACAAGATGTTTGACTTGAAAGGAAAACTATCTAGGATCAATTTCTTCATAGTAATTTATGCCTACTGGGAGAGAGAGATTGCCCTACATGTAAGAGCTACATACAAAAAAGTTAGAAAATTGTCCTCTGTTTTACAATAAAAGACATTGAAATTGTCCAATCAAACAAGGTATGAGAGGATTTTTTTTGTTGTTGTTGTTAAACAGTGAGATAACTTATGGAATATAAAGATGAAAGTTGAATGAGCATGCCACCAATGGAGAAAAGGGCTATTTTCACAGAACCAGTTTTTTTCCCCTCCCCATCTCCATTTGATGTTGATCGAAACATACTATTGGCCAGTTAGTTAACAACACATTATGCCTGCACATATACACCAGTTACTTTATATACAATAAAGGAATGGGGGAAAGGAATCAAAGAAAGAAAACTATACTGTAGTCAAGATGTGAATGTACTGTTTTCCTTGGGAGCACAATTCTGCAGTAGACTTGTGGATTCTCTCTTTACTAAGCACCTCCTGTCTGCTGCTGGAACACATCAACTGCATCTCCATCCTCCATTTCCAACTGCACAGGTGTGTCTGTTTCGTTGACTGCCTGCCCATCAAATTGGAATCTGATCTGCCTCATGAACAAACCCTATCGTTCACAATAGGCTTTCATTAGTTTACTAAGTGGTGTGTGCCTCTTAATCTTAAATTGCACCACCGAACCTTCTTGCCCTGCTATCTTCAAATTAATGTGGTTGCTGTTTTCAGTCTTGACCCCTTCCTCCAGCTTTTCATCAGCCATGGTGAGTCCAGGGGTCTCCTCAGTTGCCGCTTCACAATTCACAAAAGAGGCACCAGGATGGTCTGCTCCAAGGAAATGGAGGGAGAGGCAGCAGCGGCAGGAGCAAGATGATGGTTGGTGATGGTAAGGAAGAGGAGGAGTAAACTGCTCATTTTAAAGTAAAAAGACTATACTTGGCAAGTAAATCTAGATTAAGAGAACTGCAATCACTTTACATTCTATTAAAGAAACAGAAATCTAATAAGTTTTACGTGACAGCATTTTTAATCAGCATTCTCTAATGCCAGCTTCTCATTGAAAAAGATTCTTCTTGTTTAAAAAATTTCTGCTTCCAGAGCACCCTCTTGTGGTAGGAGGAGAATTTACCTGGTAGTTCTCACACTATTAACCTTAAAAATGACTTTGTATATTCACTGAGAATAGTAGAGTATGAGTAAAAATCACTTAAAAGTTTCCTGGAAGTAAAGAATATACGACAACTATGACTTAAAACTAAAAAAGAGAGAATTCTTATAGTAATAAGGAATATTTTATCCACTTCTAATGACAAATACAAAGTGTGAATATTTTAATAGTGGTAAAATGTAAAGAGTTAAGGGTGGACTAACAGTAGTTAACAAAGAGCTTTCAAAGAAAATTAGGCTGCAGAGATGTAGGTAAACAATTTTACTGAAAGGCATCTTGGAATGCAATGAATCTTGAATAACAATAAAATAAAGACACTAAACAAATAAGAAGTGCTCATTTTTGGTGGGAGAATGAGAAAAATTAATAGAAATAAACGTAAACTTTAAAGTTATAAAAAATGGCGTAATTTATCATAAAGGAATTTCCCAATTCTAAAAGCAAGTTTTGTGAAGATAAGGTAAAAATGAGTACATGATTTAGACATAAAGGGTGACACCATAAGGAAATATGAAGAGTAAGGAACAGTCTACCTATCAGATTGGGGGAGGGGCAGGGAGAGCGAAGTAATCAAAATCAAACAAGAGATAGAGGACCTTACAAAATGTAAAATAGATAATTTTGAGTATATTAAATTAAAAGGCTTTTGTACAAACAAAACCAGTGCAACCAAGATGAAAAGGAAAGCAGAAAGCTGGCAAACAATCTTTACAGCAAGTATCTCTGATAAAGGCTGAATTTCTCAAATATAGAGGGAATTTATTCAAATTTATAAGAATACAAGCCATTTCCCAATTGATAAATGGTCAAAGGACAGGAACAGGCAGTTTTGTGATGAAGAAATCAAAGCTATCTATAGGCATATGAAGAAGTGCTCTAAATCACTTTTGATTAGAGAAATGTATATTAAAACTCTGAGATACCACTTCAAACCTATCAGATTGACTAACAAAAAAGGAAAATGATAAATGTTGGAGAGGATCTGGGATCACTGGTCCACTAATGAACTGTTGGTAGAGTTGTGAACTGATTCAGCCATTCTGGAGAGCAATTTGGAACTATGCCCAAATGTCAACCAAACTGCATACCCTTTGATTCAGCTTTATCACTACTAGGTCTGTATTCCAAGGAGATCACAAACAAGGGAAAAGGATTTACATGTACAAAAATATTTACAGCAGCCCTTTTTGTGGTGACAAAGACTTGGAAATTGAGGGGAATTTCCCATCAACTGTCGAATGGCTGAAGGGAATACTATTGTGCAACAAGAAATAAAGAACAGGCCTATTTCAGAAAAACCTGGAAAGACTTGTATGGTCTGATGCAAAGTGAAATGAGCAGAACCAGGAAAACATGGTACATAGTATAAGCAACACTGTGTGATGATCAGCTATGAATGACTCAGCTCTTCTCAGCCACTCAATGATCCAAGACAAGTACAAAGGACCCATGAAGGAAAATACTTTCCATATCTAGATAAAGAACTGACCGATTGGGGTGGCTGGGTGGCGCAGTGAGTAGAGCACCGGCCCTGGAGTCAGGAGGACCTGGGTTCAGATCCAGCCTCAGACACTTAACACAAAAACTAGCTGTGTGACCTTGGGCAAGTCAGTTAACCCCAATTGCCCTCCAAAAATCGCAAAAAAAAAATATAGAATGAAGATCATGAAATAAAGTATTATTGGTAAATCATGCTTTTGGAGAAAATGAGAGAGGGAAGAAAGTCACATACTTTTCCAGGCATTTGTACAAAAAGGGCATAGCTACTTAGAAGTATCTCTGATGACCAAGCAAAACATATTCTGAATTATACTTTACACTCTAATACCTATGCTAATTTGGAAGAAAAGATCACAATCAATGTTCTATGATACATAAGTGTCCAAATACTTAATTAGTAAAAGAGAGGACAGGAATGAACAACAACTTCAAAGGCAAGGTAGGATATCAGAAAGGGCAAAGATTTGGAGTCAGAGGATCTGGGTTCAAATTCTGACTCTGCTTTCTGTGTGATTATAGGCAAGTCATTTAAACCCTCTAGTTGTCAAATATTCTTATCTGTAAAATAAAGGGGGTTGGGCTAGATGATCCCTAAAGTTCTTTCTAGTTCTAAATCCTATGATTAGTGTTCTTTCTTCATAAATCACTACCGGATTTAATAGTGTACGAAGTTCAATTTTCTTGATAGTGATTTATCTAATTAACAAAACGTATTCTATAGCCAACAACATTAAATATTTACGAGTATACCTGATACCAGAAAAAATGTTTCTCAAAAGAATGTTTTTCTTGAAAAATGACCAGGAAAACCCACTACACTCTTCATAGGAAAATGACTTATAACCCAGAGATGAACCAAAGTTGGTTAAGGTGGTTCCATTTTGTTTAGTCATATTTAAATGTGAATTTACAGCATTAGTGTAAATATCAACAAGGCCAGCAGGTGAATGTTTATGAAAACTCAAATGATAATAATAACTTATCTAAGTGGTTGCTCAAAGTCATATAAGCAGTATGAGAAATTTAGGTGGGATTGTGAATATTCAACACTTGCTCTAAGCCAAACATGGATTCAACTTTCTCTTGCTACCCTAAGTTCCAGTTTGGGGGCATAATATTTAAAAGGTAGACAAATAGCTTTCCTTGACTGTACATAATCAGAAGCCCCAAGGTCTTAAAAAAGTATGAAAGACAGACTAACATCTAATTAAAGCTTTTCCCCTTGTTAGAAAAATTGAAAGATCACTGAAAAAGGGAAAGCTTTGAAATGAAATGGGAACATTTATCAATAAATGCTGTCCAATTAGTTATGTTAGAACCCATCTCCCACCATATTCCCTGGAAAGGGTGGTCCATTCATATTTACTTAATCAGCATCTTCTTCCCTTATCTTTACATGAAGGGGATAGAGAGCAAAAAAGCTAATTTTTATTAATTCCTAAGAAAATTCTTTAAAAAAAAAAATTCTTTAATGGATTAAAGAGACAGCTAGTGAACACCCAGAAAAGGCAGGCTTCATTACAAAAAATCAGCATAGGTTTATCAATAAGTCATGTCAAACTAATTTTATTTTCTTTATTTTTAAGAGCCTATTATTTAAAAAGCACATCAGCAAGTGTTATATAGTTTAATTAGATTTGAACAAAACATTTGATAAAGTATCTCATAGTCTTCTTATGGAAAAGATGGGAGATCTATGAGCTATAGATTTACAACTAAGTGAGTAGTCAGACAAAAAAGAGTAGTTATTAAGTGACTCAATGTCAATTTGGCAGGAGAATCCCACTGGAGTGTCACAGAGATCTGTGCCTGGCACTATAGATGAGTGGGTAAAGGCATAAATAAAAGCTCATCAAATTTGCAGATGACACAAAATTAGGAGGAATACCTGGATGACAAACAGGATCCCCCCAAAATGGACAGATTAGAATCCTGGGGCTAAATCTATTAAGATGCAATTCAATAGGATAAATAAATATAAAATCTTGTACTTGTGTTTAAAAAATTACCACGTACAAATAAGGAAGGCATGGTTAAATGGCAGTCTGCCTTAAAAACAACAACAAAAAAGCCAAACAACTTAATGGCTTTTGAGGAATTCTAAAGAACCCTCCTCACCTCATGTCACCCCAAAGGGAAAGAAAACCTAAGTTTGTTGCTTCTATACCTTTTATATATATACACAGTTAGATTTCTGTTAATTGGTATGGAATTTATGATGTCAAAAAATAATATAAAAGGTTCATAAAATAATATAAAAGGTTCATACAATTGAACTTGCATTTAAAATTGAAAATTTCCTCTATGATAAAATATACTCCTTTTCCAATAGCTTGTTCAATGTGATACGGCAGTGCTATGGCAGCTAAAAATGCTAATACAATCTTGTTCGACATGAAGAGAGGTTTAGCTTCCAGGAATAAAGAGGTGAGGGCACTGCTGTGCTCTGTCCCAGTAAGAATACTTCTGGCAGGGTGGCCAGGTGGCACAGTGAGCAAGAGTGCCGGCCCTGGAGTTGGGAGGACCCGGCATTGGTTCTGGCCTCAGATACTTAACAGCCACACAAAAAAACTGGCCTGTCACCTTGAGCAAGTTACTTAACCCCACCTGCTTAGAAAAAAAAATTACTTCTGGCATATTTAGCGATGACAGTGATAAATTATCTTGGAGGAAATCCAAGAGAAAAGGCAACCAGAATAGTAAGGGGTTTTGAGTCCATGTCATATGAGGATCAACAGAAAGAAGAGGGGATGTTTAGCCTGAAGAGACCTGATAGCTATCTTCAAGTATCTGAAGTATTGTCAGTGGAAGAGGGATGGGACTTGCTTTGTTTGGCAACATATGACAGAACCAGGAATGCTGATTGGTGGGAAATGCAGAGGCAAATTTAGGCCTGATGAGTAAAATGTCATCCATGAGTGGAATAGGTGGTGCTGAGATGCAGGGGATTACTCACTTTTCTCCTTATGCCCCACCCCCATCCTCCATTTGGGTGTTTTCAAGCAGAGGCTGGATACCACTTGTCAGGTAGTTGCAAGAGATTTCTTTCTGGGTTAGGTTATATGGCTTACAGAGGTGCCTTTCAACTTTAAAATTCTATGATTCTCTGAAGTGTACTAGGATTCAGTCTGCAACTTTCATCAGGAATTCTTATTTCTAGGAAGAAAGATCAATTTGAATCTCAGAATTTTGTTCATGATCACTTTCTCCCTGGGATTCCCTCAGTATAGCATTTTGAGGCTAGGAGGTATAAATTAATGCCACGGTACAACAAGATTTGGTACAAAATTAAATAAAATTATGTCCACAATGAAATATTCCAAGGAAAAAATTATGTAACACTAACAAAACAGAAATTAACATTCAATTCCAGTTAAAAGAATTTTTTTTTTAAACTTACACACATTTCATGTTTTTTTTAATTGGACTGCCTGCCAAAATTTCATCTTGGAAGCTGCAGTGAAGATCCTTTTATGAAAGTGGTTTGGATGCCATCTTTATTCGCATGTAAGAAATGAGCTATAATTCCATATAAAAGGGGTCTACAATAGAAAGAAAATAAAATAAGTAAACACAACAGATAAAGTATTAAAATAAAAATCAACATTCATTTTGAAAAAGGTAATTTCTGGGGAAAAAGAAGGGCCATAAAAATCTTATAAAACATTTTCTGACATAAATAACAACTGCTAATACTTCTCTTAAATTCAAGATAGTTGGTATCATTTTACTACACACATCATCAACAACTATGTAATGTAAGAGCTTGAGGGGGCCTTAGAGACCATCTAAATTCAACTACTTCATGTTAAAGATAAGAAAACAAAGGGCTACTGGGGATGCATAACAACTCAAGGTCACACACCTAAAGGCCAAATCATGCCTCTGGCGCTCTTCCTCTGGATACTCTTCTTCCTGGGTTCTTATGGCATTACCTTCTCTTCTTTCTCCTTTCCTGGTTTTCTTTGCCAGATCATCATTCATAATACACCCCTGGAACACCAAAGCTTTATCCTAGGCCCTCCTACTTTCTCTTTCTTAGTGGGTTCATCAGTTCCCACAGATTTATCATCTCTACCTAATGACTCCTACATCTAGTTCTAGTCTCCATCCTAAATTCCAATTCCATCTTACCAATTGCCTTTGGATACTTAAAACAGGACATCCTGTAGGCATCTCAAACCAACCAAGTCCAAAACAGAGCTCATTCTCTGACACCCCCTCCCTAACTCCCAACCACTCCTTCCAAACTTCCCAGTTCCAGTCAAGGATATCAGCATACCCCCAGGAACCTGGGTTTACAACCTTGGAGCCATTTTAACTGCTCATTCTCCCTTACCTCACACACAAACAAGCATTTGCAGAGTCTTGGCCTCCATTTTATTTCAAACACTTGCGATCTCTAGCCAGGGCTACTGAAATAGCTTCATGATTGTTTCCCTGCCTGCCTCAAGTCTGCTCTCTCCAATTCATACTCCACATACCTGCTAAAGTCATATTCCTAAAGGCACATATTCCTAAAGGCTGCGTTTCTCCCTACTTAAAACTCTAGTGGTCTCCTATCACGTCACATACAAATGTTTCTATTTGAGAGGATCCAAAAAACCCTAGAGACAGCAACAATGGGCTGAAAGTAACAAGGAAAGATTTGTGAGATAAATGTAAAGTCCTAAATTTGGGTTTAAAAACTCCATTGCACAAGAATAGGATACATGAGAAACAGCCAGAAAGTAGTTCATGTGACTGCTGAGTGAGGAGAAGAGAACCACAACTTTGTACACAACTTCAGACACAATGTATGTGTGACGACTAACTGGGACAGGCCGGGCTGCTCTCAGCAAGGCAAGGCTATAGGACAACTCCAGAAGACTCATGATGGAAAGGGACAGCCACTTCCAGAGAAAGAGCTACAGTCTGGAAGCAGCTTGAAGCAAACCACTTGCTCTCTCTCTTTTGTTTTGTTTTTTCTTTCTCGTTGTTTACTCTATTGGTTATAATCCTTCTTTACAACTTGACTAATGTTTAATGTGAAGGTATTTGTAGAGCCTATATTTGACTGCATGCCACCATAGAGGGAGAAAATTTGAAAATCAAGGGACTGAGGAGCTGAATGTTGTAAACTAAAAGTAAATAAATAAATTAAAATTAAAAAAACAAAGCAACCGTAGTTCATGTGAAAAGAATTTGCAAGTACAAAATGAGTCAATGGTGTGATACAGAAACAAATGCAATTTTAGGTTATAGTTCAAAAGTAAAATGTCCAGAGTAAGGAAAACCCCATTTGGAATTGTGTCCAGTTTGGGGTGCCATCTTAGAAGGACACTGACAGGCAGGAATATTTAAAGGAGGGCAACCTGGATGATAGAGGGACTTAACAGAATGTCATATGTAGGACTGATGTAACTAAGGATGCTTAGTCTGAGGAAAAAGAGGCCTTGCTAAAAATATGGTAACTGTCTTTAATTAATTGAAAGATTCATTGAAGAAGAATTAGACTCATCTTGTTTGGTCTCAAAGAGCAGAGCTAGGATTAATTGGATATTTTACATTATTATTACGTATTATACTTCCTAACAATTGGAGCTAACTAAAATTAAAATGGGCTATATTATCAGATAAGGTTTTACCCATATCAATAGGTCTTCAACCAAATGTTGAATTTGTTGGGGATATATAGATCCAAACTGTATATGGCCCATAACAATTATCTAGGACGGCCCAAATCAGATTAAAATGTCATTAAAATACAATCAGATTAACATGCTTTTTGGAGGGGGGAAGATAGAAAAAGAACTTGCGTTCTACCAGCTCTGCAATTTACTAACTAGGTAACCTTGGGCAAGTAACTTCATCTTCTGCATCTCAGGTTCCTCATCTATAAAATGGGGGGGGGGGGGGGGGGGGGAGAGAAGGGGATGTTATACTAGATCAGAGGTTAAATAGTTCATGAACTTTTTAAAAATATATTTTTTGCTATTTTTTCAAATTTATTTTTAGTTTTAAACATTAATTTCCACAAGATTTTGAGTTAGAAATTTTCTCCCCGTCTTTCCCCCACCCCCCACCCCAACACAGCAAGCCTACTGAATACCCCTTCCCCCAATCTGCTCTCTCTTATATCCTTCCCCATACCTCCTCTAACTTTCTAGTAGGGCAAGATGGATTTCTATACCCCAGTGCCTGTATATCTTATAAAAATATATTTTGATGTTTGTATTTCAAAATAATTAGCATCCTTTGTAATATTTCATATTTTATAAATTTAAAAAACTTATTCCAAGAAGGGGTCCATTGGTTTCACTAGAAACCAATGCTAAAGAGAAACATAAAATGTGAATAATAAATAACTAATAAATAAAATAAAACATGAAACATAAAAGGTTTTAAGAATCCCTGTACCAGATGGCTCCAAAGGTCCCTTCTAGCTCTGATTATATGATACCATTCTAAATTAACTGATTCAAAAGGAAAAATGATTTTATACCAATTGTGCTAGTTTGGGAAAATTTTTTTTAATTATTTCAAATCTTCTTTCCCATACCGTAGGTCTGAAAATTTTGTTTTTTTGCCTAATCAGATATACCAAAAAGCAATTTAACTTTAAAAGTATGGACTCAATAAATGGGATATTTTTTGTTTATTTTTGATCTAAAACTAAAAACTAAAACCTAAAAAATTTTAATTATTTACAATTCATTTAAGGTGTTAAACTTTAGTGATTCTATTATATGCTTTCTAGAAAAAAAGCTTTCAAAGTTTTCACCTTTTATTAAACATAGCCCCCTAGATAAATTCTTGAAATATCTATTACCTCAGATGTTACACATAGCAGTCACTTTTAATTTTTAAAATAATTCTAGGCCTAAAATATAAAAAATAAACACAACACTTAATTAAAATTATACTTTACTTGCTTCCAATATCTCCCACAATATGAAACAATTAAAATAAAACTAGAAAGTTTTTTTTAAAGCAAAGAAACAGTACTAAATCTGAGATGTCAGTACCTACAGCTAAGCAATGAAGTAAAATAACATGGCATTATGCCATTAGTCATGAAATACTTAAATAGCACTGAACTCTAAAGCCTCATCTACTTGGCACATGAATTGAAGAAAGGCTAAGAGAAAACCCCCTGAAAATTTATGAATAAATGAGTTAACCAAAGGACTTCATTTCTGGTCAAGAAAACATAGTAATTCAGTAATTTTCTTCATATTGTTTTTCCAAATGTTCTTTCTTCATTTGTTCAGCTATAAATATTTACTTTGTGCCTATCATATGCAAAAAAAAAAAAAAACTGTGCTAGGTTATCTATTGTAGCAGATATAAACAATAAGATACAGTCTCTAAACTCAAGAGTTTTTCTCCAGGTGTAATGGGAATGTAAATTTAAAGATCTTCCCTGCCCCTAGGCTAAAGTGCACCTGGAGCCTGGGGTGGGAGGCTTGTTTTTCAGTAGATACTTTTTGATTGGCCAGCAAGTCAATAAGGTTGTTACATTCTCTGAGCCAGGAGAAGGCTATATAAGCCCTGATGTGAGGCTTTACTTTGGGGCTCACTTTGAGGAGTGTTGTGTGATTTGATCAGATGAGACTCTGGGAAGCTATTGTTGAGAGCCCCCCCTGGCTTTGAAAAGCCCAGATGTTAATTTTGTATGGATGTAATGGTTGGACAGTTTGGAAACTGTCTACTTGATCTGTTTCTCTGTCTTGATAATTCTGTCTGTATACTCTGAAGGTCAGGGTGCTGACCTTTTTCCCCTGAACTAGGTAAATATTTGACTAGATACATATTTGACTGATTAAAGTAAGCTTGTTAACCCATTTTCACTTGCTTTCCTTTAACAAAGCTGATCTAAGAACCTGTGTTGGCAGCTACACCAGGCAACCACTCAACGGTCCCAAGAATTTTAGCTAGGGTTTATTGGATCAGACCTAAGAAAGCATTTGAAAAAATATCTGGCTTTGCAAACCACCTTTCAAGAAAATCTGGTCTGCCACAAGAGCCCAAAACTGTCCACTTCACTGTGATAGTAATGGCAATTAAAGATTCCCCTGTATTGGCTTGGTTTTCAAATTGATTGTGTTAAAACCCAGAGCTTGTTAATCCCACCTGTGGGATGGGCTTGTTGATGTGAAAAGAAAGTCCTGAACTGGGAGGAGCTGGTGAGGTAGATTTGGAGAGACACTAGAGAGACGGAAGATCTTTTTGGAAGCAGCACCTCGTGGAGAGAGAGAGACTAAGAGAATTGCTGGTGGCCACTTTGAATTGCCCTGGACTTTTGAGACCTGCCCCCTGAGCTGCCAAGGACTGAGGAGACATGGCTGTTTTGCTGGTACTTTGTCTGTCTGTTTTGATGTTGTTTTGCCAGATTTGTCCACTGGTGAAAGACAGTCCTTTTGTTGAAGAAGTCCTGGAACCTGGCTGTTCGCTAAGAAGCCCTGAGACTGTCCTGCAGACAGAGAGTGAATACTGTCCACTGGTGAGGGACAGTGCTGTTGTTGCAGGGGTCTGGAGACTGTCCTGCAGACAGAATGAATACTGTCCACTGGTGAAGGACAGTGCTGTTGTTGCAGGGGTCTGGGAGCCTTTCTGTTGGTTCAGAAGCCCTGAAGAAGGATTTTCTTGTTGTATGTTTACAGAAATCCTGGGAGAGGGCTTTGCTAATGTGTTCAGGGGTTCTAGGACTGTTCTACAGACAGAGGATAAATTCATGAAGGGACTAGCAATGTATCTTATGGCCTTGCTAAACCTTGTCTCCCCAGGAACTAAGATTGCTGAGAACTTGCCTCCTGTCAAGATGAAGAAAAGACCTCCATTTGGGTATTAAGTGCTGTGTTTAAACTTGATGTAACTCTGGGGTAGATTCAATTGTGATCCAGGGGTGGGGAACTTTTGACCTTATGTTTGGAAACTAATCTCCATTTGAGAAGAGGGGCTTTGTGGTGGACTTAATTAAGGTATAGCCTAGGGGTGGAGAAGTCTTTAGAACAGGGACTTTGTAATTGATTGAATGATTGGAAGGTCCTGGGGTGGGGTAGTACTTGGAGATTATTTAATCACACTTAGTAAATGCTGTATTTTGAATGATGTCATGTTTTGATCTTCTCTGTTCTTGGTTTGTCACTGAATAAAATAGAGAGCACCTATGCTGGTATTTTGAACCTGGGAAGTTGCCTTCTTTTGGCATTATACTACATTCACAAACCTTGGTTTATAGACTAACTTCAATTGCTAGCTGAAACAAACATTAGGAAACTGCCTGCTTATTACAGATGTGGAAGAAGAAAACAAAAAAAGGAAAACTTTAAAAAAGTAACTTCTTACACTGTTTTTGCATTCGAGTCTTCATATATATTTAATTCCTTAATGAGAAATTGTCTCTCCAATGGCATTACTGGTTGACCAGATTCTGAAAAAGTAAAGACTATTTTTATGAAATCCTCAGGTACCATAAAACACGAATATAATCCTGCAAAGAGTTGCATTTTTATGTTTCATGAAGTTATGGAAGTAAACACCCTATACCATATAATTAATTTAATTTTCTAAGATGATGATCAACAAAAGAGATCAGAAATCAGATCTGGAGGCTAATTGGTATCGTTTCAAAAATATTTTTAAAAGACACATGTGAAACACAGCTAAACTTTAAGAGTATACAACTTTACTGACATTACAACATGTTGCATTTTCTCCAAGGTTAAATATAACAGAAAAAGCCACCAATGCCAGGTAGACAATATTTTCATCAATGGGTAGTGTTAAAATAGTTAAACACTTCCTTCAAAATCAGATGAGTAGAAAAAGTGGCATCAAAGCCCACTCTATCAGCGAGACTGACTATTCTTTAAGGAACAGATTCAACAGTATAAAGAATGACAAAGTCCTTGCCCCAATAGGTGCATACCCTTTTATCTCTGAAGAGTACTATTCTAAGGTGCTGAATGGCCTTGAACCATAACCATAAAAAGTCACTAAACCTAAGCCTTAACTTCAAGCTCATTGTTTTTTTAGGTGTCTGACTCTTCCTTACCCCATAGGAGGTTTTTTGAGCAAAGATACTGGAGTGGTTTGCCATTTCCTTCTCCAGATCATTTTACAGATGAGGAAACTGAAGCAAAGAGGGGGTCACACAGCTAATGAGTGTCTGAGGCCACATTTGAACTCACGTCTTCCTGACTCTGAGTCTGGCTCTCTATCCACTGTACCCCCTAGCTGTCCATCAAGTTCATTAAGCTCCTTTAATTTTCTAGTTTCTTCATTTCATTCCTTCACTAGCTTAGAATGCAGTTAATGTTCAAAAATATTTAAAGCTAATAAAAGATGAAGGCAATCTGTCTAAACACAGGTACAAATAATCACAGAATATGTAATAGCATGTCCTCCTTCCCCTTAAAATGATGTATTTTATGTGCGGCCTTTTCTCATTAAAAATTTTGCTTCACTCTGATCTCTCAAATGTGAAGATGGTCATGCTATTTCTACTTGCCAGGGTTTTGGAAATCTTATTTCTACATATATGTCAGTAAATCAAAAGAATTAATGGAAAAATTTAGTATAATATGTGAGAGCGGGGCGGCCAGGTAGCACAGCGAGTAAGAGCACCGGCTCCAGTGTTGAGAAGACCTGGAGATCGAATCCTGGGCTCAGACACTTAGCACCCACCCAGAAACACCTGGCTGTGTAACCTTGAGCAAGTTACTTAACCCCAATTGCTTTAAAAAAAAAAATTCAAAAAAAAAAAATATGTGAGAGCTTCAAAATATACTACCTACTTGGTGTAGCAGAAATGAGAAAAGTAGAGAAAGATGCCTGGATCAAATTTTGAATTACATAAGAAATTTAAAAATAATTTGTACTATATTTCAACAATGTGAAATTTTTTTATGTGTATTATTTCTTTCACCTATAAAGTTTACAATCCATTTCAGACCTGGTCTTTGAGAAGAGTTAAAAATTTGCTGATAATTAACCTTCCAAAATTTAGCCAGACTTGTCTTTGGCTGAAAATTTTCTAGCTTTGCAGGACCTGTACTATAATATAAAATTAACATTCAGTACATTCTAATAATGTTTTTATCTTTAAAGTTCTATATTATGAAGTCAGTTAATCCTGACAGGGAATTCTAGCTCTATTTGAAACTAAGAATATCTACACTAATAACAGGGATACTAAACAAAGGATTAAATTACCTAAATTGAATTGGAAAATACCTAATTATCACAAGAATAAGACTTTTCCAGAAATTAAAAACCAAGCATTTGACTGGTCAACAAAAAGGAAAACATACAGGCTTAAAAGAGTTTCATTTGCAAAGTGAAGCAAGAAGAGCCAGGTGATCACTGTTTACAGCAACAGCAATGTTGTCAAGATGACCAACTGTTAAAGACTTGGTTACTCTGATCAGTACAATGATCCAAAACAATTCCAAAGGACTCATGGAGAAAAAATTCTATCCACCTTCAGAGAGAAAACTGATGACCTGAGTAGAAACAGAAACATAATTTCCTCGCTTTCTTTGGCCATATGGCTAACATGGAAATGTTTTGCATGATTTCACAAGTATAACTGAGATCAATTTGCTTGCCTTCTCAGAGGTGGGAGGGAGAGAACTTGGAAATCAAAACTTAAAAAGTATTAAAAAGAAATAATTTTTTAAAAATGGTACTTCATATATCAAGTTGTTTTCTAGCAAGCTGGCAAAAGTTATGAGATCTTGGTTAGGCTTAAGAAGATCAACAGACTATTTCAAGTCTCCAGTATCTAGAATGATTCATTTAACAAAAACAATCCACACTTACCAGCTGTAAGGACAGATGCTGAATACTTATATTTGTTGAATTCCAAATACTCCCGAATTAGTTCATTAATTAGGAGATTTTCATGAGACAGGTGTGGAGGTTTTTCACCTTGATCATCTAGTGCATTAAAAACTTCAGCTCTGATCTTCGCTCTCAAGTGTCCCAGGACACCCCTTTTTTCCAGCGTATCCTTTAAAACTATTAAATAAGATATAACATTTTAGTGCAAGAACTGAAAGTGAAATCATTAATCACTCTTGTTTACTGTTATGGGGCAACTTGGGGCACAGACCAAAGAAAATGAATTTTAAAGCACAACCAACAAAGCAATGAATGATGGCCTCGTACTAAGTAAGTCTTGGAGCTTCTTCTTTTTTTACTTTTTTTTTTTGGAGAGGGGAAGGTAGGGAAATTGGGGTTAAGTGACTTGCCCAAGGTCACACAGCTAGTTTTTCTGTTGAGTGTCTGAGGCCGGATTTGAACTGAGGTCCTCCTGACTCCAGGGCTGGTGCTCTATTCACTTCACCACCAAGCTGCCCCTTGGAGCTTCTTCTAAACAATGTCAATGATCTCTGGACCCAACATTAACCCACCTCCCCATTTCCATCTACTTAGCAGATTAACAGTTTAAGGGTACCAACTCCAGTTCTCCCTACTATTTTTTAGTTCTGTCAGTCATTTTCCAATGTTAACTCATAAAATGTATAGAAATAAAACATTTTAACACCATATGGCACCATTTTTGTCTACTTTAGTTAATAAACCAAAACATCTGGGGACTGGGGAAGATGGGAAGCAGGAAATACTTGAAAGCATGGACACACTCAGAAATTTTCCTGTAAAGTTTGGCAAATCCAAATATTCCCTATGGTTATTGAAGCAGTGAAGCATCTGCCTTTTACATGACCTCTTTTGTACATGATGATAAATCCCTCAATTATCTGTATATGTAAGTATAGCTGAAACCCCAGCAGCCTATGAAAATATTATTAACAAGTATTTACAGAGTACCTATGCTATATTTTATTTCTCCTTCATCTATGCATGTCATTCAGTTATCACAGAAATGCTGAAAAAAAAATGCAAGACATGGAGAAC
Source organism: Petaurus breviceps papuanus (assembly GCF_028583685.1). Taxonomy (NCBI): domain Eukaryota; kingdom Metazoa; phylum Chordata; class Mammalia; order Diprotodontia; family Petauridae; genus Petaurus; species Petaurus breviceps. The sequence continues at coordinate 14,036,581 of NW_027185616.1, forward strand.
TCTTACTCTAGCGAGAGATCAAATTACCGTGTTTCCCCGATAATAAGACACTGTCTTATTAAATTTTTTTGGACAGAAAAACACCAGAGGGCTTATTTTCAGGGGAGGGCTTATTTTAATGAACATTGACAGCAATTTTAATAAACAGGTAAATGTGAACAAAAAAATGTACCTTTATTCAATCAGCAAATCACTGGGGAAGAACAGGATGACACGCTCACTGCTGCAGCTCTGATTGGATGCAGCTCGGACAGCAGGGTGCGTTTCACGGGGAAGGGGGGAGGGGGCTCAATAGGGCTTATTTTCGAGGAATCTTACACAGTAAGGGGAGGGCTTATTTTCGGAACAGGTCTTATTATCGGGGAAACACGGTATAAATTTATGGGATCTAAGAGTTGGAAGGAGTCACAGACATCATCTTGTCAAACTCTCAGGCCTAGAGAGGTGAAAGTCAGTATCTAAGGTCACACAAGTACTTACCCGTGTTTCCCCGATAATAAGACCTATCCCGAAAATAAGCCCTCCCCTTACTGTGTAAGATTCTTCTAAAATAAGCCCTATTGAGATTGCTACTGTAGTGAAGGAGATCCCCTGCACTACACACTACATTACGGTACCCTCTGTATGCACCATCCCCCCCACCTCGTGAAACACATGACCCGCTCCGCTCCGAGCTGCATCCAATCAGAGCTGCAGCAGTGAGCGTGTCATCCTGTTCTTCCCCAGTGATTTGCTTATTGAATAAAGGTACATTTTTTTGTTCACATTTACCTGTTTATTAAAATTGCTGTCAATGTTCATTAAAATAAGCCCTCTGGTGTTTTTCTGTCCAAAAAAAATAAGACAGTGTCTTATTATCGGGGAAACACAGTAGTAGCAGAGCCTAAATAAGAATTCAGGTCTCCTGAACCCTTCCCACCTTTTACCCTCCCCAATTTCCATAACATCAATTGCAAGGGAAAACATCCACATACAGACAAAACACTACAAAATGTGAGGTGCTGTTATTATTACTACAAGTATTAGCCACATCAGGGCATAAAGGACAGAGAACAAAATTTCCAAAGTTACTAATTTTGTTGTTTAGTCTTTTTCAGTTGTCTTGACTCTCCATGATCCCTTTTGGACTTTTCTTGGAAAAGATGCTGGAGTGGTTTGCCATTTCCTTCTCCAACTCATTTTACAGATGAGGAATTGAGGCAAACAGGGTTAGGTAATCTGCCAGGGGTCACACTGCTAGTAAGTGTCTGAGGCTGGATTTGAACTCAGGTTCTCCTAACTCCAAGGCCTACGCCCTATCCCACAGCCACCTAACTGCCCAACCTGTGTTCAAACCCTGCTCCTGGTATGTTCAAGCTCTACGGTCAGAGGCAAATCCCTTTAACTTCTCAAGGGCCTGGGCAGACTTAAGTAGCTAGATAGTCCTGTAGATACAGAGCTGGACCGGAGAGTTCAGGAAGACCTAAATTCAAATCCAGCCACTTTGAACAATGCCTGGCAGATAGTGAGAGCTCAACTTTTGCACAAGCATTTGCTTGTGCACTTGTCAAGTGACTGTACAATTCCTTAGGTTTCTCTAAGCCTCTCTACGATGGTTACCATTTAAACTATTAAAGGTTTTTTGCTTCAGATTGCTGTACCTTTTAAAACCATCACTAAACATCTATTACGCGCTCAACACTATTAAACCATGAACACAGAGGCAGAAGACAGTCCTTCCTCTCAGAGTGCTTGCCTTCTAATGGAGACAACAAGCAAGCCTGCACAAAGTAAACCCTATATGCCCGAGGCAGGGAAGGCACCAGAACCAAGGCTTCCTGCTGAAGGTGGACATCTTGCCCTTTTTGCAAACCTTCAGGTGCTACAGGGCGCGAGCTATTATTACAGCCGCCTCTCGGGTCTGCATCAGTATCAGTGCACAAGTCGTTGGCCCGGGCCCCACTCCACGTCCACTAGTGGGCATGGGGTAGATTGTCAGAAAAAGTTGGGGGGATGAGTTCTGTGAATGAATGCTGGGGGGATCTGTGAACACCGTTTAGGGACTGCAGAAATGTTTGGTGAACAGAGCCCCGGCCCTGGGGTCAGAAGTCTTGGCCAAGTCATTTACCCCCAAATTCCCCCCTCCAAAAAGACAAGTTTGGGGCCCACGTGCCCGTCCCCCCGGGGTCTCGAGGATTCCGCGCAGGTTCCGTGTCTTCGGCCTCTTTTTGTATTCCCGGCGCGGCTGCCCCCCATCTTTCCGTAAAATAATCTACTGGAAGCACCCCCCGGAAACACCTGGCCGTGTAACCTTGAGCAAGTTACTTAACCCCGACTGCTTAAAAAAATTATAATTTACTGGAGAAAATGTCAACACTTCGGAGCTCAATACGCGTGGACTGACCGACCAATTAATCAGTAATCAATCATTTATTAAGCGCCGGACATACAAAATGTAGGAAAATAAGGCAAAGTCCTTGCCATCCATCTGACGCGGATTAAAAATACCAGGAAAGGCCAAACGGGAAAACACTCCGAGCCCCAGCCCGGCTGACCGCTCCCGCCGCCCGCCCGGCCGCCTCCCTCCCTGCTCCGGCGGCGTCCCAGACTGAACTGCCCGCGCTGCGCGCCCACTCCTCTGCTACCTGCTTTGAGCTCCGCGACTGTAGCCATTTTCCAACGGCCGCCCGAGAGGTAAGAAAAGAAAGGCCGGCCCGGGGATTGGCAGCGCGCCTGCGCGGCACGCCGCCCCGCCCTTCCGCGGCCTCGGCCCGCGGAGTCCCCAGCCTCCATGACGTCACGTCCGGTAGAGCGAAGAATTCGTGAATCTACGCAGACGCATCGGCCCTAGGGGCCAATTAGGTGGCGCTGTGGGCGGGGCCTCTGGCCCTGGAAAGCTGCCCTTGGGTCGCGTGTAGCGGAAGCTGCTTGGTTTGGTTGGTTGGTGCGGAGTGTGCTTGCTGTGCTTACCAGTGTTTGACGTATGGGAGGGCCGGGGCTAAGGTCCCGCAAGAGGAGGTCTCGGAAACACCCAGCCCCGGGGTGATCACCGACGTGAGAGAGCAGTGCCAGGGGCAGATTATGTATAGGCAGATGGAGAAACTGGCAGCTATGCAGTGCTTTAAGATTGAAAGGAGTCAGGAGGGCTTGAATTCGAATTCGGCCTCGGACACCGTGACCTTGGGCAAGTGACTTAACCTCAATTGCCCCGCTTTCCCCCTGCAAAAAAAAATTTAAAAAGATTTGCAGAGCACTTTACACAATTATTCTTAAATTTCTGACTGGAAGTTACTATGAAAATTTTTTCGTTCTCAAAACAACTCTATGAGGTAGAAATCCACTTACGTCGTAATGTTCAGAAATCAGAGAATCCTGAGGTGCCACTTCACACCTATCAAATAGGCTAATATGACAAAAAAGGAAAACGTTGGCTGTTGCAGGGGATGTGGGAAAACTGGAACACGAATGCATTGTTGGTGGAATTGTGAACTGAACCAACAACCATTCTGGAAAGCAATTTGGAACTATGCCCAAAGGACAACCAAACTGTGCATACCCCTTGATCAAGCAGTACTGCTGCTTGGTCTACTATATCCCATAGACATCCAATAAAAATATTTATAGCAGCTCTTTTTGTGGTGGCTAAGAATTGAAAATGGAAGGGATGCCCATCAATTGGGGAATGGCTAACAAGCTGTGGTATATGATTTGTGATGGAATGTTATTCTGTTATAAGAAATGACAAGCATGGGGTGGCCAGGTGGCTCAGTGAGTAAGAGCACCAGCCCCAGAGTCGGGATGACCTGGGATCAGAATCCAGGCTCTGATACTCAGCACCACACCCAGAAAATAACTGGCCGTGTAACCTTGAGCAATTTACTTAACCCCAATTGCTTAAAAAAAAAAAATGACAAGCAGGATGATTTCAGAAAAACCTAGAAAGACTTAGTGAAGTGAACAGAACTGGGATATTGTTTGATGAAAAACTATGAATGACTTTAGTTATTCTCAGCAATACAATGATCCAAGACAATCCCAAAGGAGTAATGTTGAAGCATACTATCCTCCTCCAAAGAAAGAACTGATATTGCTTGAATACAGACTGAAGCATGATATTTTTTCACTTTCATTCCTTTTTTTTAGTTGAGTCTTCTTGTACAAAATGACTAATATGGAAATGTTTTATATAATTGCACATATATAACCTATATCTGATTGCTTACTGTCAAAGGGAGGGGGGAAGGAAAAGAGGGAGGAAGGAGTAGAATTTGGAACTGAAAACGAAAAAAAATATTTAAAATTGTTTTAACCCGTAATGGGGGGATAATATATATGTATTTACATATGTGTATTTAAAAATCAGAGAATAATAAATTTAGAGGTGGAAAGAACTTTTAAGGCTATTTGGTCCAAACCCCTAACTTTACAGATGAGGAAACTAAGGCCCAGAGAGGAGAAGTGACTTATCTAAGGCCACACAGCTAGTAAGAAGCAAAATTTCAACATTGACAAGGGAAAGAGGTTATTCCCCATAATAAAAAATTATATTCCCTGCTCTCAAAAATGTTATCAGATTCTTTTCTGAGGGATGAGCAACAGGTTCATTCAATCCCTTGCTTACTGGGAGGATTAGAGATTAAGGCATTATTGAAATTACTATTCTATGTCTCTAGGATTAAAGTGGGACAGAAACTGCAGGTCATTTGAGTTCAAAAGAGTAAGGCTTCAATGACTGAGAATTAAAATGATTCATCGGTTAAACAGCCATTGCTGGGAGAAAAGGAACCCTTCCCACCCTCCAACCCTCCTAAAGGTGGAATTTTACAAAAATGAGGCACCCACTTTACGAACCACCTCCCTCTCATGTTAGCACAGCTTTTTTTTTTTAACCATATTGCATGTCCTACACATCAGAGACCTCTTTCCTGCAAGAATCTGAGACCTAAGCCTAAACTGTTGATTGAAGATAAATTTTAGGGAAATTTGCATCTTTTTGGACCCTAGAAACAGCACAAATGCTCTTATACCTGTAGAATGTATATAATACATGTTGAACACCTAACCATTGCCTTCAAATATTTGAACTGAAATATAGAAGAGGCTTTGGACTTGATCTGCTTGGCCCCTGAAGGCAGAACTGGGAACCAGGAGTTCAAACTTACAGGGAAATAGATTTCAGCTTGATAAGAGGAAAGACTTCCTAACTAGAATCCCTCTTCTATAAGAGAATGGATAGCCTGGGGGAGAGTGGTTTCTCCTTCACTGGACATCCTGGAGCAAGTCCAGATGACCACTCCTTTTACTTGCCTGAGAACTATGTTAACCCAGGACAAGCCATACGGAACAGTCTGAGGAAGTAAGTAAAGGTAGGCTCAAATCACCTTTTTAAAACAAATTCATTTGAATATGAAGGGAAGAGACCTTGGAAAGAGACCTTAGGACTGATGTCTCTAAGGGGGAAGAGATCTAGGCACATTATATAAAACTGCTGCTGGAGAGGCCCCCGCTGGACAGAACTGGACAGTTCTTCTAGGGAAGAACTTGTGTAGATAGAATCTTAGTTGGGCTTTAACTCAGGGAGTGGTAGTGAGAAGTACACTATCTGGTGGCTTCCTATTTAAAACATTCTTTCTAAGCCTATCTCAAAGTGCTGATCATCTCACCCTAGGTAGGCCTCTGGGTATAGATTACATTATATGACCTCTCCTGAAGCTCTAAACCCTATGACCTCTGAGATCCCTTTCTACAGCCAGATTTTGCCATTGTTTGTGTATGGGTTTTACCAGTATATTGATCAGATGCCACCAGCCTTACAAAGGGAAGAAGCCAAGTTGTGGCTAACAACTCTAGATTTTCCCCAACACAAAGAAGGGAGTGGGGAATCCCAGCTGATTTGTTGGAGTAAAGCAGCACTCAAAAGGCTCAAAGATATTTCCTCACTATGTTTGCCTAATTAGGAATTCTTTTGGGTTAACTTGCTCTTCTTTTAAAATGTGAATACCTTGGGGAGGGTTAACCCCTTGAGTCATTCTCACTTTAGGGTGAATTGCTAAAACTCCCTTGGGGTAGCTACCGTAGGTGGTAGCGGATAGAGTGCTGGCTCTAGAGGCAGGAAGACTCACCATTCTGAGTTCAAATCTGGCCTCAAACACTTACTAGCTTTGGGACCCTGAGCAAGGCACTTAACCTGTTTGCCTCAGTTTCCTTATCTGTAAAATGAGCTGGGGAAGGAAATGCCAAACCACTCTGTGCCAAGAAAACCTCAAATGAGGTCACAAGGAATCAGATGGGGCTGCATGATTGAACAACAACAAAAAAAACCCACTTAAGATTAAGTCTGAAGGTTTGATTGTGCCCAGGAAGGAGGGCATAACTGTCTTCCTTTAAGGAAGAAGTTTTATTAATGATTTTTTACACTCCCTGTTTCCATAATATAAGAGGAGTAATTTTCAATCTTAATATTCTTGGAAAAGGGTAAGGTTTTGGGGCCTCATACCAGGACCCTTGAATATTAAGCTTGTAGAAAGATCCTAAGGAAGACCCAGAGCAAAGCTTATTGAGGCAGTTGTAAACTTGATGCCCATAACCGAGATTCTAAAGGTCCCATGGAGAGAACTATAATCTCCAATAATATGGGATACAAACCTGAGATAAGGCTTTACTCTGAGGCAGTCAGCCAGGTAGTTCTGAAATGCCTCTAGTTAAAAGGGGCTCACTTACTTCAGGTTCTCTTAAGAATAATAGGTCCCACCAATGCAACCAAGATTAGATGGAAAGTAGAAAACTGGGAAACAAAATTTTTACAGCAAGTATTTCTGATAAAGACCTCATTTCTCTAATATATAGAGAACTGAGTCAAATTTATAAGAATATAAGTCATTCCCCAATTGATAAATGGTCAAAGGATATGAACAATCAATTTTCAGATAAAGGAATTAAAGCTATCTAGTCATATTAAAAAATGTTCTAAATTACTATTAATTAGAGAAATACAAATTAAAACAACTCCGATGTACCACCTTATACCTATCAGATTGGCTAATATGACAGAAAGAGAAAATGATAAATGTTGCAGATATGGGAAAATTGGAACACTAATGTTGGTGGAGTTGTGAACTGATCCAATCATTCTGGAGAGCAATTTGGAACTATGTCCAAAGGGCAATCAACCTGTGCATACCCTTTGATCCAGCAATACCATTTCTAGGTATGTATCCCAAAGAGATAATAAAAAAAGGGAAAAGGACCTACATGTACAAAAATATTTATAGCAGCTCTTTTTGTATTAGCAAAGAATTGGAAATTGAGGAAATTTCCATCAAATGGGGAATGACTGAACAAGTTGTGATATATGAGTGTAATGGAATACTACTGTACTATAAGAAATGATGAGCAGGCAGACTTCAGAAAACCCTGGAAAGACTTACATGAATTGATGATAAGTGAAGTGAGCAGAACCGGGAGAACATTGTACACAGTAACAGCAACATTATGCAATGATCAACTATGATAGACTTAGCTCTTCTTAGCAGTACAATGATCCAGACACTTTTGAAGAACTTATGATGAAAAGTGCTATCCATCACCAAAGAAAGAACTGTGGAGTCTGAATGCAGATGGAAGCATACTACTTTCACTTTTTTGTTTGTTTGTTTTCCCCCCTTGGTTTTTCCCTTTTGTTATGTTTCTTCTTTCACAACATGACTAATATGGAAATATATTTAACATGATTGCACATGTATAATCTATATCAGATTGCTTGCCATTTTGGTGAGAGGGGATGGGATGGAGGGCAGGAGAAAAATTTGGAACTAAAAAATGAACTTAAAAATGAATATTGAAAATTTTCTTTATATGTAATTGGAAAAATTAAATACTATTCACGAAAAGAAAGAAAAAATAGTAATAGATCTCTCTTGACTTTATCTCTACTTCTGTCAGCTTACCACAACTTTTCATCCATTCCTGTTCGAAACTAACCCTGTACCCCAAGTTTTACCTCTCTTGCCTTATGATCAGCCCTTCTTAAAAATCACATGACTGAATCAACTGTGCCCCTAACCTGAACCCTGTCAATAACCAAGCTCCTTCCTTACCTGCTTTCTCCTATGGGGTGCTCCCACCATCCTTTTGTGTACCAGGACCTCTAAACGCTTTATCCCTGTCTTCCAGGCTTTCACCTCTGCTCTAACCTCACTTTCCTCCCTTCCCATGCTTATCCCTATCATTAACCAGTTCATCTCTACATGTCCTCTGTTCTGCTACTTATTGCCTCATCTATCCTATGGAAGCTCGTGCCTTGCCAAACTGAAGCCCTTTATTATTCCCACCATCTGTTTCCTTTGCTCCTGCTCATTTACTATTAAAAGAAGCTGGAGTGTCAGAAAACCAAACTGAATGAGAATCTCTGTCAAATTTATTATCTGATCTCAACTGGGCCCTTACCTCAGAAAGGTAATCCTATTCCTCCCTAATTGATTCCCTGTCTCACTCCCCACAGAGGTTGCTCCCAAACCTTTTCTTCTCTTCTCTAGCATCCCACACTATCCTTCCTTCCCTATCTTTCTCAGCTGAGGACCTTGTCTCTTTTACTGAGAAAATAGAGGCCATAGATGGTGAGCTCCCTCTCCTCCCCTTCTCTATAATGTAAAATATCCATCCCCTGCACAATTCTGCTTTCTCTCTAATCCTCAGCCTCTCCCTTTTTACTTCTTCTTTCCCTGCTGTTTACAAAAACACAACAAACCCTTACTAAACCCTACTACCCACTTATGCTATTGTCTTATATCTCTCCCTCATTTCACAATTGACCTCTTAGAAAAAGTCTATTCTCCTGTGTCTCATTTCTCAACCATTTGCAACGTGGCTTCAGAACTCATTTCTTAAATGAAACTGTTCTCTCTTTCTTGTCAACTGTGACCTTTTAATCACTGAATCTGACAGCTTTTTCATATTTCTTATTCTTCTTAACTTCTTTGCAGCATTTGGTGTCATTGATTACCTTTTCTGCATGAACACTGCCTTTTTTTGCTTTTCATGACATTGCTCTCTTTTGTTTCTCTTCTTCAATATCTGATGGGTCCTTCTCGGTCTCCTTTGCCGGTTCATCTTCTATATCAAACCTCCTCCCCCAACAAAGTTCTGTCCTGGGTCCTTTTTGATTCTCTTTCTATATTCTCTCAGTTAGGGGCCATTTAAGGTCCCCTGGGCTTAATTATAATTTCAATGTAGATGATTCACAACTCTAAACCAACCCTAGTTTCTCTCCTAAGTTCTAATCAAATATATGCAATTGTCTTGGATATTTCAAACTGGAAGTCCTATAGGCATCTCAAAGCCAACATTTCACTCATCTTTCCCTACAAATTGTTCCCTTCCAAATTTCCTTATTTCTGTCAAGGTTACCATCACCCACCCTTCCTTCTTTCCTTCTTTCTTTCTTCCTTTCTTTCTTTCTTCCTTCCTTCCTTCCTTTCTTTCTCTCTTCCTTCCTTCCTTCCTTTCTCTCTCTCTCTCTCTTTCTTTCTTTCCTTCTCTCTATCTCTTTCTTTCCTTTCTTTCTTTCTTTCTTTCTTTCTTTCTTTCTTTCTTTCTTTCTTTCTTTCTTTCTTTCTTTCTTTCTTTCTTTCTTTCTTTCTTTCCTTCCTTCCTTCCTTCCTTCCTTCCTTTCACATTATTTTATTGAGCCAACAGAGCAGACATGGACTACTGCTAAATTGTTGCAGAGGCTACTGAATCCTGGAATTGAATATCAGGGGAACCAACAGAGATTGATTAGATGAAAGATCAGAGAATCACCTTTGAAAGTAGACTAGAAACCTCTTTTAGAAAAGCAAATCCTGTTTGAAGTAAATAAACAACAGGATTCTCCTCATGCTGGTTTCTATAATTATATGAATAACTATGCATCTATCATCCACATCTCAGGGATATCCCAGGGATGGGTGGATTGCTGACTACGACCTCAGGTTTGAGCCTTATTGTAATGAATGACTTTATCAAGAACAGTGGGTGCCCATAAGGCATTTTCCCAGAACAGTTAAAAGGGATGAGAACATGGTACTCAGTTGATAAATAGCAGTACTTCAGCAATAGAAAGATTCCAACAAAAGGAAGAGACTAGGAAATTCACCCTTGAACATGAAATTTTGATTTAGATACTGAATAGGATGATAAAAGTTACTTGGGCCAGTAGCAAAGACAAATCACCCCAGATGTATGTGTAGAAAGACCGAAACAGGCTCTACATGGGCTTCATCATGGCAAGTGATGGCAGGCTCTTATTTCTCATTATGTCTCAATACTCAACCTATGTTCTGGTTAGATTATGTCTGTTCTACTAATGCATTGCTGGTGGAGTTGTGCACTGATCTAGCCTTTCTGGAGAGCAATCTGGAATTATGCCCAAAGGGCTATAAATACTTTCATACCCTTTGATCCAGCAATACCACTCCTAGGGTTATATCCCAAAGAGATCATAGAAATGGGAGAAAGACCCATATGTAAAACAATGTTTATAGCAGCTCTTTTTGTGGTAGCAAAGAATTGGAAATTAAGGGGGTGCCCATCAATTGGGGAATGGCTGAACAAGTTGTGGTATATGCATGTTATGGAATACTATTGTGCTATAAGAAACGAGGAGCAGACGGTCTTCATATTTACCTGGAGAGGCTTAAAAGAACTGATGCTGAGTGAGAAGAGTAGAACCAGGAGAAATTTGTACACAATTACAGACACAACGTATGTGTGATGACCAGCTTTGATAGACTGGACTCTTCTCAGCAATGCAGTGATATAAGTCAATCCCAAAAGACTCATGATGGAGAGAAATATGTGCATCCAGAGAAAGAACTAAGTTTATATCCAGGTGGAAGCAAAATACCTGATCTTTTTTTCCTTCTCTTATTTGCTTTTATGTCCTCTTTACCATTTTTCATTCCAGCTGGTACAATCCGTCCTTATAACCTGACTAATGTATAATGTGAAAGCATTTACGATCCTACACTTGACTATAAGCCTCCATGGGGGAGAGGGGAGGAAGGGGGACAAAATGTGAAACTCAAGGAATTGTGGAATTGAATCCTGTAAACTAAAAGGAAACAAACAAATTAATAGATTATGTCTGTTCTGCTCACTGGCTCCACCTCCTTTGACTAATTTTTTTCACCTGTAATGTTCTCCCTTTCTTTATGTAAATTCTATTCATGCACAAGGCCAATTTTAAGTATTGTCTTTCACATGAAGCCTTTCCTGCCCACTGTATTGCCCGTACAGCCAATATGAATCTTCACTATCTTCAAACTCTTATTATATTTATTTACAATAAAAGCTGGTAGAAGTCATTTGAATTAACAGTGTATTCCATAAATTACCTCTACAAAATAATGCCAATAATAGCTAGAATTTAATTTAATAACTATTTATAATTTATATTATTATTACCATTTTATTCTGGTTTACAAACCACTTTACATGTATCACTTTATACTCACATGTGAAATTCACTGCTTAAGATTTAAAGTACATTTTCTTATGTTGAAATTATATATTACTTTCTTTATCAAAATCTTCCTACCCATCTCTAATTTCTAAGATGGTCTTAGTTATGCTTTCTGAAGTTACATCCCTAAGTCTAATTCCTCTTCCATCTAACATTCCTACAGATATCTGAAGGCAACCATACCGTGTTTCCCCGATAATAAGACACTGTCTTATTATTTTTTTGGACAGAAAAACACCAGAGGGCTTATTTTCAGGGGAGGGCTTATTTTAATGAACATTGACAGAAATTTTAATAAACAGGTAAATGTGAACAAAAAAATGTACCTTTATTCAATAATGAATTCAATAAAGAACAGGATGACGCGCTCACTGCTGCAGCTCTGATTGGATGCAGCTCGGAGCGTGGGGGACGGGGATGGTGCATACAGAGGGTACCGTAATGTAGCGTGTAGCGCAGGGGATCACCTTCACTACAGTAGCAATCTCAATAGGGCTTATTTTCCGGGGAGGGCTTATTTTAGAGGAATCTTATACAGTAAGGGGAGGGCTTATTTTCGGGATAGGTCTTATTATCAGGGAAACATGGTATTATCCTATTTAAATATTCTCTTCTCAGGGCTAAATATTTCTAGTTCTTTTTCCTGGTCCTCATGTGAACCCCCGATTAATACCCATTTAACAATCATTGACAACATTCAATGGTTGTGTAGTTGAAACTTCAATGAAACCCCAAAAGGAAAGTGAAGACAAAAGAAATAAGTGGTAACAGTGCAAACGATATATCATAGTCACTGAACAAGTTAACATCAAGACAAAAGGCAAAAAGGTAAGTGAGAGAGACTGAGTGAAGAATTGTTGCTTTAGGATTTTATTTTGAGGGTACATGAGATTATCACTACTGTAAACTAGCAAACAAAGAATGTTCAAAGAACAGAACTTAACTGAACATGCCGCCTAGACAACTTCAAAGGTGACCACGTAGTGGCCCTAATTGTGGGGAACTCAACCACCTACTAGTAAGGCAGAGAAATAGTCAACCGTCCTACTAGGGATGCTAAATGAATGAACTACTCAGGTTGCATTCTAGTAATCCAAGTGGGGATTTCTCAGCACTCCCCTGACTAAACTCCACTTGAACTCGAGGGGGAAAGGGATGAATACTGGGGATAAATATGCTGATGTGAAAAACAGAAGACATCAATGAAAAACTTATGTAAAAAATTAAATAAAATCCATGTGGACTTCTGTTAAGTTTTATCTTTGTTTCCCATAATTATATAGTTGATTTTTTGGAGTTAAGAGTCAGATTTTACTTTTATCCCTATTAAATGTCATCTTGTTACTTTGGGTCCACTGTTCCAGCCTATTAAAATTTAAAGATTCTGACTCCTTCATTGAGAATATTAGTTATATTTCTTAGTTTTAATAAGGATTCTTTCTTATGTCCTCAATTAAAGCAAGGATGAAAATGTTTTGGAGAGTAGAGCAAACAAAAGAATTCTGTAGCACTCCACCACTAGAGATCTCCCACAAGGTTGTGTCATGTACCAATCACCAATCCTCCAACACAATTGTTCAACTAGCTACTTTTTGCTCTACCGTACTATCTTCAAGCTCATATTTATACATTTAGCCTACAAAGATCTTATGAGAATATTTGTCATATTCCTTAATAAAATAAAAGTCTATAATATTGTCTGGTCTACCACCCTATTAAGGATAAGGTTAGGAATTAGATCTATGTGTTCATTGAAACAATTCCCCGGTGAGGAAATTCACTCTACCAGAACAGGTTAGCACCTTCTCTGCAATTCATAGCTTGAGTGACTTGCTTAGAGCACTAAAGGTTAAGTGATTTGCCCAGGGTCATACAGTCTGTATATGTCAGAGGGAGGATTTGAATCCTTGTCTTCTTGGTTTTGAAGCCAGCTTTCTATCTGCTATACCTCTCTCTCTCTCTCTCTCTCTCTCTCTCTCTTTCTTACATAATTACCAGTTTAGCAATTATATTAAAAGATGGACATGTTCTTACTTTGAAAGATTTGTTCCTATTTCACTCCTGCCAGGAACTGAGAGTTCATCAGTGTGGGCACTCCCTACATCAATGCTGATTAAAATTCCTCTAAGAGTTAGTAGCTTGTTTTTGAGAGTAGCTCCCATTAAAAAAATAAAATAAAATAAAAAATCATCATGCTAGGGACACCATGGTAATGAGTGTCTCTGTACTTGGCCATGCTGGTCTATGAGCCACAGATACCTGTGGCTTATAGCTTCAGCATATACTTTCAGACTTTCAATTTTAGTAGAACCTGGCATAGCATGTATTCTGTTAGCGTTAGCTTTCAAGAATCCAAGGTAACTCCATATCATGATGAAGCTATAGAATGAGAATTTAGTGGAATTTTGTTCTTAGTGAATCTATATTGACATTTAGTAATTAATGGTTATTTTTCTAAGTGCTCATAAACCATGTATTTAATAATTCATTTTAGAATTTTTCTGGGGATCTGTGCTAAGCACACTATTCTGTAGATTCTAGAATTTACCTCTTGCCCCTTCTTGAAAATCACGACTTCTCCCACCTCTCCCCCTCCTTCAGTCTTTTGGTGGTATTTTTTTTTCCGTTCTTCACAATTACAGAAAAGAAAAAAAAAAAGAATGATAGTGGTTCACTTATTAGGTCTTCTTAGTTCTTTTGGTACACTGAGATACAATTCTTGTAGGTTCAGAAGCTTGAATTCATTTAGGATAGCTAGGTGCTCTTTTTTTCTTTTATGTCCAATTTATATTTCCCTTTCTTTGTTTTCCTTTTTCCATTTTGATGATCGTTTTTACAGATAGAGAAAACTGAAGCAAAATAATGCCCTATCACCTATTAACATTATACCATTGTCCTAAGGAATTGACCTGTCCCTTCTTTGTTATACTTGAATTGAAATGTTGCTCTAAAATAGTTCTATTTGGTATCAGTATTTTCCACAAAGTTCATTTTATTTTTTCTACCTTTTTGGTACTACTTATAAAAGTATCTCTTTTGTGTTTATCTTTGATTATTTTTTACTCCTTCCAGTTAAAAATCTGGATTTTTCACAAAATCCCCTGTGCATATAATTTCTTTATATGGTTTCTGCTTTTCCTTTTTATCAGAATTATTTGCTTTTATTTTTGAGAACCCCTCCCCTTCCCATCATACACTTCTTTAGTTATTTTCCTCTTAAGAGTCTCTGACTATGGGATTATACCTATTATTAATCTGAATTTTAAAAATCTGTTTTCTTAAAACTAAGGAACATTTTACAAACACACACAGACAGGTGTGTGTATATATGTATATATATATACACACATATATATATAAATACACACACATATAATATAACTATGCCCAGCATAACTTTCCTGAGCTATTATGAACTTAGAGATGACATAGACACTTTTTTCTTTTCACTTCTAATGAGATTCTATTTGTTGTTGTTGCCATTTAAAAATATTATTTATTTTTAACATTCTTTTGAAAAAGTTTTCAGTTTCAAATTCTCTCCCTTCCTCCACCTCCTTCTCCCCATTGACATAGCAAGCAATATATCAATCATACAAAACTTTTCCATATTAGCCATGTTGCAAAAAAGCAAGAAAAATAAAGTGAAAAATTCAACTTCAATTTGCACTCAAGAGTTCATCAGCTCTCTCTCTTTTTCTTTCTCTCTTTCTCTCTGACTCATCATGAGTCCTTTGGAATTGTCTTGAATCACTGTATTTGTCAAAGTAGCTAAATTTTTCACAGTTGATCATCACTGCAATATTGCTGTTACAGTGTGATCTATACAGTGTGCTGCTATACAGTGAACTCATGGTTCTGCTCACTTTACTCTGCATCAGTTCATTTAGGTCTTCCCAGGTTTTTCTGAAACCATTCATTCCCCTTACAATTTTTTATATAATAGTATTCCATCAGAGTCATATACCACTTGTACAGCTGTGCCCCAAATGATGGACATTCCCTCAATTTCTAATTCTTTGCCACCACAAAAAGAACTGCTTATAAATGTTTCTGTACCTATAAGTCTTTTTCTTTGATCTCTTTGAGATACAGACCTAGTAGAAATGAGGCCTTTATCAGAAAATTATGATAAAATTTTAAAATATTTCTTCATTGTTCGTAGTACCATTTAGCAAAATGTAGTTTCCCTGTTTATCTCTTTTAATTAGGTTTATTTTTGTTTTTGTTTTGTCTGAGACTGTGATTGTTACCGCTACCTTTTTTTTTTTTTTACTTTAGCTGAGGCATACTAGATTCTCCAGGCCTTTATTTTAACTCTGTGTCAATTTCAGGTGTGTTTCTTGTAAACAACATATTGTTGAATTCTGGTTTCTAATCCATTCTGCTATTCACTTGTTTTTTTTAATATTGTCTACACTTATTTTATTTTATTTTTGTCTTTAATTTGTTTGTTTACTTTCAGTTTACACGATTCAGTCCTATAATCCCTTGAGTTTCAAATTTTCTTCCCTTCACTCTCTTTTCCCCCTCCCCCCTGCCATGGTGGCATGCAGTCAAGTATAGGATTTGCAGATACTTTCACATTAGACATTAGTCAGGTTGTAAAGAAGGATTATAACTGATGGAATGAACAATGTGAAAGAGGAAACAAAACCAAACAAGAAAAAGAAACAGAGCAGGTGGTTTGCTTCAGTCTGCATTCAAACTCTGTTCTTTCTAGTTCTTTCTCTGAATGTAGACATTTCCTTCCATCATGAGTCTTTTGGAGTTGTCTTATAACCTTGCATTGCTGAGAAGAGTCCAGTCCATCAAAGCTGGACATCACACATACATTGTGTCTGTAATTGTGTACAAATTTTTCCTGGTTCTGCTCTTCTCACTCAGCATCAGTTTGTATAAGTCTCTCCAGGTAAATATGAAGTCTGTCTGCTCCTCATTTCTTATAGCACAACAGTATTCCATTATATTCATATACCACAACTTGTTTAGCCATTCTCCAATTGATGGGCATCCCCTTAATTTCCAATTCTTTGTCACCACAAAAAAAGCTTCAGTAAATATTTTTGTACATATGGTTCTTCCTCCCACTTCTATGATCTCTTTGGGATACAACCCTAGAATTCACTTCTGTTTTATGGGTGAGTTCATCCCATTCACATTCACAGTTATGATTACTAATCGTGTTTCTCCCTCCAGCTTATTTTCTTCTGTTTATTCTTCTCTCTGTCTTTCTACCCTGTCCCTCCTCAAACGTCTATTTTGCTTCTGACCACTGCCCCCTTTGGGCCATCCTCCTTTGTATCATACTCCCGCCCCCTTTCTCTTATCTCCTTCTCCTTCTCTATTGGGTAAGATAGATTTTTAAACCTAGTTGAGTATATATATTTATATTCTTCCCTATTTGAACCAATTCTAATGAGAGTGATGTTCAAGCATTGTCCTCCATTTTCCCCTCCACTATAAAAGTTCTTCCTTTATTGCCTTTTTTAATGTGAGATAATTCTCTTCCTTCCACCTTCTTCCAGTGCATCTGTCTTTCTCACCCATCTTTTTTTTTTAGATCATCCCAACATAATAGATTCACTCTTGTACCCTCTGACGATAGAGTTCTTGTAACAGCTCTAATAATCATAAAGTTCTTAGGAGTTACATGTATCATCTTCTCTTATAGGAACATAAACAGTTTATTCTTATTGGGTCCCTTATGATTTCTCTTTCATAGTTAACTTTTTATACTTCTCTTGAGTCTTGTGTTTAAATATCAGATTTTCTATTCAGCTCAGGTTTTTTTTCATCAGGATTGCTTGAAATGCCTCCATTTCATTAAACATCCATTTTCCCCCTAAAGGATTATACTCAGTTTTTCTGGGTAGATTATTCTCAATTGTAATCTTAACTCCTTCACTTTTGGAATATATTCCAAGTCTTACTTTCCTTTAATGTGGAAGCTGCTAAATCTTGTGTGATCCTGACTATGGTTCCATGATATTTAAGTGGTTTCTTTCTGGTTGCTTACAATATTTTCTCTTTGACTTAGGAGCTATGGAGTTTGAATATAATATTTCTGGGGTTTTCATTTTGGGATCTCTTTTGGGAAGTGAGCAGTGGATTCTTTAGATTTCTATTTTACCCTCTCAGTCCAAGATATTGGGGTAGTTTACCCTGATAATGTCTTGAAATATGATGTCTAGGCTCTTTTTTTTCAGGTAGTCTAATGATTCTTAAATGACTTCTCCTCAATCTATCTTTCAGGTCAGTTTTTCTTCTGATGATATAGTTCACATTTTTCTTTTTTTCATTCTTTTGATTTTGTTTTATTGTTTCTTGAAGTCTCATGGAGTCATTAGCTTTCAGTTGCCCAGTTACAATTTTTAAGGAATTGTTTTCTTCACTGAGCTTTTCTACTTCTTTTTCCATTTGGCCAATTCTGCTTTTTAAGGAGTTCTTTTCTTCATCAAATTTTTGTACCTCATTTACCATTTGTCCAATTCTTTTTTTAAGATGTTATTTTGTTCATTTTTGTGTGTGCCTATTTTACCCAGGTGTTAATTTTCTGTTCATGATTTTTTTT
Source organism: Petaurus breviceps papuanus (assembly GCF_028583685.1). Taxonomy (NCBI): domain Eukaryota; kingdom Metazoa; phylum Chordata; class Mammalia; order Diprotodontia; family Petauridae; genus Petaurus; species Petaurus breviceps. Next base: position 14,054,634 of record NW_027185616.1, read on the forward strand.
GTATCACTCTTATTTCCCATTTTTTTTCTCTACCATTCATCTCTTTCTTTAACTCTTCTAGGAATTCTTGTTGGGTTTGTATCCAATTTTGTGCCCAAGAACATGGGTTTTTCCTTTGAAGCTTTTCTTGTAGCTGTTTTTCCCTTGTTGACTTCTTCAAATTTGTATTTTGATCTTCCCAACCACCATAGTAGGTTTTTATGGTCATGTTCTTTTTTTGTTGTTTGGTCATTTTTCTAGCCTATTTCTTGACTTTGAACTTTATGTTAAATTTCAGCTCTGTTCACTTGCAAGTAAAGAGGCACTATCCCAAACTTTAGACCTTTTTGTGCACTAGTGCAAAATGAAATGAGTAGAACCAGGAGAACAATTAATAACTATATGGTAAAGGCAATCACCTTTGAAAGCCTTAGCAACTCTGATCAACACAATGACCAATCACAATTCCAATGGACTCATGAAGAAATAGGTCACCCACTTCCTGACAGATGAATTCCAAGGGAAGACTGAGGAGAAAGAGAGGCAAGAAATTCATTAGAACATAAACTTACTTTGTCTTACTTTTTGTACTTGCATTCCTAGCACTTAGCTCAGTGCCTGACACAGTGTAGGTGTTTAATAATACTTGATTGGTTTACTTGGCCTCTTGGAGGAAGTGGCATTTTAAGAGTTCTTAGTCTGAAAGAAAGAAAGAAGATTAGGGGATTGATAGGGATCTAGAACCATGAAGGGAACCCACTTCTGCTTTATTGTGTTCTTGGTTCTCTGATCTGCTGCCTCATCCCCACCTATTGAGCTTCCCTGGATTCCTTCAGGACTCACCTCAAAGTCCACTTCTGAAGGAGGCATTTATGGGTTCCCCTCCATTTATTAATGCATTCCATCTTTTCTGCATATATAGTATGTACATAGATCAGGGAGGAGAGAGAGAGAGAGAGAGAGAGAGAGAGAGTATGTGTGTGTGTGTGTGATGGACGCCTCTGGCTGTCTGGTAAAGACTATGGACTCCTTTTCAGAATAACATTTCTAAATGCATAAAATAAAATATATAGCATGTGAGTGTAGCAGCAAGCACCCCAAGTGTCCCCAGGGTCGCTGCCAACACAGGTTCTTAGATCTGCTTTGTTAAAGGAAAGCAACTCAAAATGGCTTAACAAACTTACTTTAATCAGTCAAATATGTATCATTTACCTAGTTCAGGGGAAAAAGGTCAGCACACTGAACTTCAGAGTATACAGACAGAATTATCAAGACAGAAACAGATCAAGTAGACAGTTTCCAAACTGTCCAACCATTACATCCATACCAAATCAACATCTGGGTTTCAAAGCCAGGGGACTCTCAGCAACGGCTTCCCATAGTTTCATATCAAATCACAGAACACTTCTCAAAGTGAGTCCCAAAACAAAGCTACACATCAGGGCTTATATAGCCTTCTCCTGGCTCAAAGAATGTAACAACCTTATTGACCCACTGGCCAATCAAGAAGTATCTACTGAAAAACCAGCCTCCCCCCCCCCAGGCTCCAGGTGCACTTGAGCCTGGGGGCAGGGAAGATCTTCCAAATGGACATTCCCATGACAGTGAGCTCCTCCAGAGGAAAAACTGTCTTTTGTTTTTCTTTGTTTCTCTAATATTTATTGACTGATTGACAAAGGCAACCAATCACACTGAAATCTTCATCAAAATATAAAAAAAAAACCTACTGGTCCCCAGAATCCTTTATGTTTGTATGTAGTTGTTGGCTTATTGTCTCCATCTTTAGACTTGTGAGCTCTTTGAAGTCAGAGGCTGCCTTCTGCCTCTTTTTGTATCTCCAGAGCTTAGCACAGTTCCTGGAGCACAGTAAGCACTATATAAACATTCTATAACTACTCAGATTAAAACATATATATTTTTGGATGTGGTTAATTCAGGAATTTATTTTGCTCGACACTACATGTTTGTAATGGCATTTTGTTTTTCTTGCTTTTTTGGTCGGGATGGGATAAGTGGGAGGGAGAAGGTAGATGTCTGAAAAAAAATTTAATTAAAAAGAAAATCAAAACTAACAACAAACAAGTATATACCTATTTGACATAAAGTATTGCTCCTTCTAATGGGTTTCTTTTTAAAAAATACCCTTTCAGTACTATATTGCAGTATGAATATTTTCCCATCAAATGTTAATGCCAGCTATGAAATTAGTTTGGTGCATTGGTAAATAGACATTTGAATCCATTAGTGTTATAAAGATACCCTCTCCCCTGTTGTTTTGATTCCATGAGTTACTGGCCACCTCCTCCATGATTGTTTTATGTCATTTCTATTTTTGTCCTCTATTGCATCTAGTTTTAAAGGAATGCTTTTCTTTCCAAATTTCTATTTTAAATCATCTTGATCAGGTTGGCAAATCTAAAAACTGCTGTTTGCTGCCTTTATAAGATATCATAGAGTACTGTAGCACCAACACAATATTCACAGTGCCAGCAGTGACTGTGAATATGCTGGCATAGTGCTCAATCATAAAACATAACAGACTCTCCATATAGATAATAGAAGCAAAACACTTATTCAGACACCAGAAAACCAGGTCCCTATACCAGGAAACCAAATCCATCATAGCAACATAGAAGTTAATACACTACAGTGTAGCAGAGAACTACACCATCCTTTAGCCTTCCCACAAACAAATATTTACTCACAAGCCTTCTGCTTGCCTGCTTTCCTCTCTACTCCCTTCATCTAGCTGTTCTGACTTCTAGCTTCCTATGGGCCCTGCTGTACCCTTCAGCAAACTCCTCATACCATAGGCTCCATTTGATTACATTCATCCTATTAGGGGGCAGGGAAGATCTTCAAATTTCTATTACCATTACAGATGCTTAGATCATATATTTAGATCTGAAAAGTACACAAAAGGTCTCCAAGACTTTTCCATTGGGCAGTTATTCTGATATTGTCAAAACTGTGGGGCTTAGTACTTAATTTTTTTCTACTTGATCTAGGTTGTGTTTCCCTAGCTAATTCATTAGCTTCTTGAAAGTTAGGATGGTGTCTTTTACTTCCTTTTGTATCTTGAAGAATACCTAATCATTCTGGGCACGTAGTAGGCCAAGCATTTGTTAACTTTGGGGAAACATGCCAAAGGTTGGACAGGAGATATTTTCAGTGCCGTGCTGAAGTCCTTCTTATGCCTCGTCATGGAATGGAGGTGGTTTTGTGTTTTCTGAAGGATCTACCAGGAGATCATGAACACTGCCAACTCTTAGCAGTGGAAAACAATTAAAATTCTGTGCCTGGCAATGAACTATTTGTCTGTCATCCCAGAACCCAGTTAAGTAGTCCCCAGGTACTTATGCAGCAGTGAGTAAATATTTATTAAGAGCTTTCTGTGTATCAGGTACTGTGCTAGGTGCTCAGCATATGAAGAAAGGCAAAATATAGTATGTGCCGTCAAGGACCTCTGTCTCATGGAGGAGACAACAAAATATGTATAAACAAGCTATATAGAGGATAAAATTGGAAATAATTCAACAGAGAAAAGGCACTAGAAGTACGGGAAATCTAACGAGGCTTCCTGTAGAAGGAGGGATTTTTTTTAAATTTAATTTTTAAATTTTCAGTTCTAAATTCTCTCCCTCCCTCCTCACCCTCTTCCACCCATCTCGAAGGCAAGAAAAACAAAACCCATTATAAATATGTATAGTCTTGCACAACTAATTACAGTATTTGTCATGTCACAAAAGAAAGAAAAAGAGAAAGGAAGAAACAAAGAAAAAAACTATGCTTCAGGCTGTAATGTTGAGTTCATCAACTCTTTTTCTGGAAGTGGATACCATTTTTCATAAGTCCTTTGGAACTGTGGCTGGTCATCTTGATCAGTGGCTAAGTCTTTCAAGTTGATTATCTTCACAATATTGTTATTTTATAAATTGTTCTTTTGTTTCTGCTCACTATACTTTGCACCAAGTTCATACAAGTCTTCTCAAGTTTATCTGAAACCACCCCAAAATGTGGGGCTTTACCTAGGACTTGAAGGAAGCCAGGGAAGCCAGGAAGTGGAGATGAGGATGGAGAGCATTCCAGGTATGGGAACGACAGTGAAAAGTCATAGTCAAGGATGGAGTGTCTTGTTAGAGCTACATCAAGAAGGCCAGTGTCATTGGAATGAGAGAGAGAGA
>NW_027185616.1:14059196-14080080 GCF_028583685.1 Petaurus breviceps papuanus
GGGGGAGGAGAGAAGAGGGGGAGGGGGAGCGGTAGCGGGAGGGAGAGCGGGAGGGGGAGGGAGAGCGGGAGGGGGAGCGGGGAGGGGAGGAGGAGCGGGGAGGAGGAGGGAGAGCGGGAGAGGGAGGGAGAGCGGGAGGGGGAGCGGGAGGGGGAGTGTCTGTGTATGTTCTCTTTGTATCCCCCGCGCTCGACCACGATGTACGTTTTCTAAATGCGTGGGAAACCTGGGGATGGGAAACTAGAGGGCCTCCCCGAGCCTCCACGTCCCTCAGTTTCCCTCCCCAGCCTCTCCCCCCACCCCCCAGCCCGAGCTCTGCCCGAAGGTGAGCGCGGACGACTGGGCGGAGCCGGGCCCCATCCCGGTGACGTGCGGGCCAACCAGGCGGCGTTGCGGCTCTCCGGGTTCCCTCCCCGGCCGCCGCCGCCACCGCCTCTTCTCCTGCGCCTTCTCCCGGCTTTCTCGTCTCCCCTCGGAGCAGCCGCCGCCGCCGCCGCCGCCGCCGCCGCCGTCTCTTCCGTCTCCAGCCTCCGCAAGTCGCTGCTGCCGCCGGCTGCTCGGCCGCCAGTCCATCCGTCCTTCCGCCGGCCCGGCCCGGCCCGGCCCGGCCCCGGCCCGACCACATGGCGTTCCCTCGTTTCTGCAGCGCGGACAGCTCCGACCCGCTTTGGGTAGGTAACGCGCGGGGCTGGGGAGGGCAGGGCCGGGACCCCGGACACCCCGCTGGGCGAGCCCCCAGTATGCGGGAGGGGGAGCGAGGACCTACTGATCTGTTCCGTCCGGGGCTACCTGTACTGCGGCCTCGGAACCTGGGGGGAGGGGGCATGGCCGTGGCCGCATGCCCGGAACGCTCTGGGGGCGCCCTCCATCCCGCCCCCCCGCTGCTTGGGGGCTGGAGCCCGAGGCTCTGCGCCGCTCTCCTGCAGTTCCCACCCCAGGGGCTGCTCTTTTCCCATGGATGGGACTTGGGGCGCCAGGAGGAATGGGTGCGGGGAGGTGGAAACAGCTTGGCGCCGGCTTCCCCCTCCCGCCCCTTGCCGCGTGCCCCCTTCCCCTCTCCCGTGGGACCCGCCGTATAGCGAAGGGTGCAGGACAGCTTGAGCGGCTCATCTGCGGGACTTCATGCCCGTCTCCCCGGGGAGATATGTGTGGCTGCGCCTTGAGACCCTGAAGGGCGGGTGAAGGGAGGAGACGCGTGGGACTCGAGCCTCCGTGGATGTGGGAGATCGTCGGGAGGCGTCTCAGCTGTTCCGGCTTCCCTAGGCTTTCTCCTGAGCGAGGGGGCGTGGGGGCATTTCCTTAGAACCCCGGAGGTACTTTTCCTTTGGTGGCTCCATGCAAATAAGCGCTGTCGGGGGACTTTGTGGGAAGTTTGGGGCTGATTCCCGACTCCTCCCTCCAAGTCGGGGACGGAATTTATTGTCCGCCACCCGTGGGAGTCACCGAGCACGCCTGTGGTCCTCTCGTTGTGCGGAACCACCAGGCAGGAGGTCGAGTTCCCCCTGCCGATGATGCTCCGCGCTCTGGGCCAGGGAGGTGAAAACCCAAACAAAACACGAATCCCGCGGTTGGGTGCGTGAAGCTTGGAGGATGCATGTCCAGGAGCGGCGGATCATTCACCTTTCCTTAGTTGAGTTCCTTTCCCCAAGGCAAGCATTGTTTCCTCCTTGTCCTGAAGGAGGGGGTTAGATTTCACGAAAGCTTGGTTACAGTGTCAGTTTTCTGAGCACATCTGGATTGGAAACAGTGTGGGCTTTTTAATGAGGGATTGTTAGGGGGAGGGGAAGACATGACTTGTAATCCAAAGGTGGGTGATAGGAAATCTAGCCACCCTAAATGCCTTCTTTTCATTGTTTTTCTTGCTTCTCCGCATCGTAAACTGCATCTAAGATGTTTGTGTCATTCCTCCCATTGCCTCAGTAGTACTAGAGGTGCCGGCGCAGCGTGGCAGAGGTGTGATGAGCCCCTTGTCCTGTTTTTGGTTCACTGGAATATGATATTTAATCGAGTGTGGGAGTACTTAAAATTCAAGAGAGATTTAGCAACACAATTTCTACAATGACCAAATAAGATAATATTTGTCTAAGACGACGTAGCACAGTACTCGGCCCATAGTAATCACTGTGTAAATACTTACTCCCTCAACTGTAGTAGTCAGGATGTTGCACTGGAAAGTTTGCAAAACTCCTGTCTAGGAGAGACCTTGGTTCAAATGCTGTCTCAGGCACTTCACTACCTAGGTAACCAGCCTCTCTGATCCTGTTTTCTTACCTGTAAAATTCAGCAAACCACGGCACCATGTACTTTGTGGTTGTGAGCATCAAATGAGACAATGTTAATAAAGCCTTTTGTAAACCTGAAGGCCATATATAAATGCCTTATAATTACTATTCTCAGTGGAACTGCTTTGGTGGGAGTTGAGGAGAAAAGTTGAGGCCTTTTCATATATTTGTTATCTTACCCGAAGGTAGCATATAGAGTTCTGTGAGAGTTCATTTGGAGTTGTCAAGTTGCCAGTTACCTTGAAATGATAGAAGTTTGTTTTCCTAAGTTAATGGGAAATCAGTAAATGATTCTTAGGAGACTACATATTTCTAGGAAAAGGCTGCTGTTTGCTAATACTTTTCCCTTGAACATTGTTATGTGATGGTCTTGTGGTTGCCTTAATTGAAGAAAACTTACTCAGGAAGAATCCAAGTCTGCCAATTTAGTTTGTGTTTTCCTGAAGTTTTCAGCCATACCTTTCCAGCCAGTTAGTCACCAAATGGCGTCTTCTCAGTTAATGACTCTGGAGTGCCTTCTTTTCTTGCTTGCTAAGAGAGTCATTGGCAAACCAGACCGTGTGTCACTCTTTTTCTAATATGCCCTAGTGAATGAGTGGGTGGAGAAGGAAGGCAGGAAAGAAGGCATTAATAAACACTGTAGACAGTTGCATGAGAATAGACAGAGCACTCCCTGGACACATGTAACCTGCATGCAAATAACATCCAAGCACTAATATGGCCCTAGTCTAATCATATACTGTCCTTCTTATGGGAAGATGGTGTAATTGGTGTTAATCAGACTTGCTCTGTGGTTTATTTTTTCCTGGAGGTGGGGAAAGGTTGCATTGAGCCATCAGTCCTCAGGACAAAGGCCTCTTTGCCATTAAGGCCATGCTTTATGAAGTGCTAAACAGGGTGTTGGCTGGGGTTAGATCTAGCCTTACTGTTGTGATGGAACAGAGAAATTTCCTGGCCTCTAGGTAAATCACATCTGTTATAATAGCTTTCCTTTAGCCAACTGACTGTAGACCTACAATAGGAATAAGAAAAAGACTAATGTGCCTATGTATCTAAAGTGTATACATATTTTTAGCAATAATTGTTCTGTTTCAGCTGTGTCCCCACTCGTGACCTCATTTGGGGTTTTCTTGGCAAAGATACTGGAGTGGTTTGCCATTTCCTTCTCCAGCTAATTTTACAGATGAGGAAACTGAGGCAAACAGGGTTAAGTGACTTGCCCAGGGTCACACAGCTAGTACGTGTCTGGAGACATTTAAACTCAGGTCCCTGGGAGGTATTATCTGCATATTACAGATGAGGAAATTGAGGCTTATCTAGGTTAAATGACTTGCTCATTGAGGCTTAAGCAGTAGCCATAGTGACTGATTGAGTTCTGTTATCTTTTTGATGGATCATAGGGTCATAGATTTAAAACAGAAGGGACCTCAGCAGCCATGTAGTCCACCCTCATTTTGCAAATGAGGAAACTCGGGTCCAGAGAAGTGACCTGCCCAAGTTTACAAAGCTTAGGATTTGAACCTGAGTCCTCTAACTCAAACCCACTAGTCTTTTTCACTGTACCACAGCACAACTTTTTTTTTTAAGTTGGAAGAAAGCAACTGTGTTCTTAATCTACACTGTTTTTGCTCCCTTCAGGGTGAGTCTTAAAATGAGAAAGGGAGAGGAACGAAGGGTGTATGAAGGCATCAAGTTTATGAAGTGCCAAACAAGTTTTTCCATTGCCCGTCTCCATTCTTGTTTTTGGTTAAGTCAATAAACTTCTTGAATGATCATGAGCTTGGAGAACCTGGCTTTAGTGGTATATTATTACCATTGAAGTTGCAATGAAAACCACAGAAAAGGTTAAGAAATTTCAAATAAGGTGTAACCTCTCAAGATTGGAACTTCTACACTGAAATTTTTCTGCTCTCCTAGCTTTCTTGTTCTGGAAGAATGACTATTTTCCTTGGAATACATTGGCATGAAGTTATTTTAAACAATTTAACTTGTTGGATTTCAGATCTCTTCATTTGCCATATGTTTCTCTTTCCCTTTCATTTTTCTGTATCCTTCCCACCTCTCTGGTTGTTTCTTCTGGGTCTTGTGAACTGACACTCCAAACCATAGTTAACTACACTCTTGCTTAAGCTTCTCTTGAAAAAGATGGCTTTCTTTTTTTTTTTTTTCTAGGTAGGTGAGACATAAGTTTGGCCTTACACACTTTTCTTCCATGTTTCCTCAGTTCTGGTAGTTGAGATGGTTTGGGATGGTTGAGGTCCAACACAATGACAGCGAATGGGTGATGAGCATTCTTTTACCACCTAGGTTCCATTTTTTTTTTTTTCAAAGGAAGAATTTGTAGGCTAGGGGTTCTTAACCTGGAGTGAATGAACTTGTATATGTGTTTAAATTTGTTTTTTTGATAACTGTATTTCAATAGAATTGATTACTTGGTAATCCTATATATTTTGTTTCATGCATTTAAAGATATTATTATTCTGAGGAGAGATACATAGGTCAAATTGTCAGAGGGGTCTATGAAACAGAAGAGATTAAGTATCCCTATTCCAGGTCAACTAGAGATGTTAATTTAGTCCAGTCCAGTCCAGCAGCATTTATTAAATTCCTGTTCTGGGCAAGGCACTGGGTTAGGTGCCAGGGATATAAGGATAAAAAGACCACTAGTCCCTCAAGTAGCTACTGGAATGGGCAGCCAGGAACCTCCTCATTTGGAGAGTCCTGAGTTCACCTATAGGTACTTGGTACTTGGGTACTTTGGATACTTGGGTATCCATCCAAACTTCTTATTGTCAGTAGCTTGGTGCTGGCTGTTAGATTACCTGTGTTCCTATCCACTTGACTACTCTACCTGTGTGTGACTTCCTGCTAAGTCACTTTCTGGTCCACAGTTCCTAGTCTCTTAAAATGAGAGTGTTGGACCAGATAATTTCCAAGGACCAAATCTCTTATCTGAATGAGTCTGTGTGGCTGGGTCCTGTAGCTCTTCAAATAGTCATAAAACCAGAAGACCTGGGTTTGAGTGTGTATGTGACACATGGCAATAAAAGGGAATTCCCTTACTGGGAAGTTTCCTCTGCCAATTAAATCCCAGACCTAGTTCCTCTTTCTTAATATCATGTTATATTAGATGCTATAGTGTGGTGACTTGTGATCCTCAATAGGGATAACAGCAGTAACAACTTCATATAGTACTTTAAGCTTACAAAGTACTTCCCCCACAAGAGCACTGCCAGGGAGTAGTACAAATATAAATCTCTCCTTTTGAGATTTTGAGAGGTTAAGTGAATTGCCCATAGTCACAGAATTAATGTTGAACTAGGACAGTGCCTGGGCTGTAGAGTGTGTTCATAGTCAGGATTCTGACCCAGGCCTCCTGGGCTCATATCTTTTGTCTGATGATGACTGTGAATGTGGTTCCAGCCCTGTAGAAATGTATCACTGACTTGGAGACAGAGGGATGGACACACTGACTAAATCTTCCCGTCTGATTGAAGTGTTCACAAGTGTAGAATATAATCTGTGGGCTGGCTCTGGAAGCAGCATTGAATGTTCAATATAGGCTCTCATACTTCCTGAGACCCCCTTCATTACCAGATCCTAATAGCTCATAAAACCCCAGCACATAAAAACTTCCCCCAAGCATTTGGCAAAATAAATTGTTAAGTTTTTACAAAATGGCCAGATGGCAGGAATAAAGGCCTGAGGACTCATGTTGGAAGTATAACCCTTCCCAACAGGAAACATCCAGTCCTCAAAGGAAAAATGAGAGTAGCATTGTTGCCTGGGGCCCTTTCCCACTTAGATGTTGACATAGACCCGTGTTGAGCTGAGCTGTTCACTCGGCCCAGTGAACTCAACATACCTTCACTTCCAGCTATGAGCACTGTTTCAGGTAGTAAGTGGAGGTGAACTGTTCCTGGGATGTGGGCTAAGACTCTTCCTCTTCCTTCTCTTCCTTTACCCTCTCTAACTGGTTCTATTAGGCCTTCCAACAAGGCCTAATTGTAATTGGCTGCTTTAAGGTCATCTGCTTGGTTCTTAATCTGGCAAGAATAATATATTTATATAGCTAGTGAGATAAAACGCCCAAAAGCTGAGGAAGTGACTTGTGGCAGCTTTCCCACTTGCCTCAGAGCTTGACTAGCTGTGTGACCCAGGGCAAATCATAATCTCCGCCTGCCTCAGTTTCCTCATCTGTAAGATGGGGATAATAGCACTCCCAGGATGGTTGTGAGGATCAAATGAGAAAAATAATTGTAAAGTGCTTTGCAAAGCTTAAAGAAATATAGAAATGCTAGCTATTATGTCAGTGCATAAATCCATTTAAAAAAATATATTTTCAGTTCCAAATTCTCTCACTTCCTCCATCCCCTCTTCGGCCCATTGAAAAGGCAAGAAATACAATACCCATTATACATATGAAATCATGCAAAACGTTTTCACATTAACCATGTTGCAGAAAGAAAAAGAAAAAATGTTTCAACACATATTCAGAGTTCATCATTTCTCTGTCTGGAGATGGATAACAGTTTATATCAGAGTACTTTGGAATTGTTGGGACATATAAATCCATTTTATGACCAAGATCTGCAAATTTATTTTTATTTTTCGTGAGTTCCTTCCCAAGTGGGCTCAGAATAAAAATTTTTGTTTATTTATTTTTTTGCTTTTTGGAGGGGCAATTGGGGTTAAAGTGACAATAAAAATGATTTTTTAAAAATTTAGATCTTGGATACTTCACTTTAATCAGATTTCTGGGAATTTATTTAAATTTAATTTGAATTAAATTTTATTTTATCTTAATTTTTTTTTTTGCCTTTTTGGAGGGCAGTTGGGGTTAAGTAACTTGCCCAAGGTTACAAGGCTAGTTTTTTTTTTTGTGTGTGTGTGTGTGGGTAAGTGTCTTTGGCTGAAACAGAACTCAGGTCCTCCTGACTCCAGGGGGCCAATGCTCTACTCACTGTGCCACCTAGCTGTCCCTTGAATTAAATTTTAGAGAATTATGAAATTTAAATTCGATTTAAGGTTTCCTGTGTATTAACTGAATTCTGTTGGCTAGTTCCAATCTAGGATTGAAGGGAATAAGCTCACTTATTTTTTTGTTTGTTTTTTGGGGGGGGGAAGGCAAGGCAATTTGGGTTAAGTGACTTGCCCAAGGGCACACAGCTAGTTAAGTGTCAAGTGTCTGAAGCCGGATTTGAACAGAGGTCCTCCTGACGTCAGGGCCGGTGCTCTATTCACCTCGAGACCTAGCGCCCCTGTTTTGCAGAGGAATTTGGACAAGTCCTACTTAATGAACGTGGCAGATGTTGAAAAAGGACAAGAGGGCTGGACCTGAGGTCAAGAAAACCTGATTTCAAATATAGCCTCAGACACTTCCTTTCTAGCTGTGTGACCCTGGACAAGTCAACCTCTCTGCCTCGGTCTCCTCATCTGTGAAATTGGGATGATAAATAGTACTTTCTTGGAAGAGTTGTTGTGAGGCTCAAGTGAGATCATATTTATAAAGTGCTTTTCCACCCTTTCACATCTCACTTGTTTGCCTTATCTAATCTCAGGGGCCTTGGGCAGTCCGGAGATCTGGGTTCTGGCCCAGGCAAGGCCACTTACAGGCTCTTGGGCAAGCACTTCCCATAGTCTCTTTTTGCATCGGTTTCCTTTTCTGTAAACTAAAGCTAATAATAACTTGTCTTTCTTAATTTTCTTTTATCCTTTCTCATTTATCCTTACTCAAATGAACTCAGGTTTTCTTGACCTCAGGTTCAGCCCTCTTATCCTCTCTCAGCACCTGCCAGGTTCATTAAGTAGGGTGAGGGTGGTTGAGGTAGGAGAGAAAAAAATAAATGCTTTCTAGTTGAAAAATTTTAATTAAAAAATGATAATCTGCCCCTCACCTCTCAGGGCTAATGTATTTGAAAATGTTTAATTCTATACAATGATATCGCATTGTCTAGTAGCGTCATATTATGAGAAAAATGGTACTACCCTTTTGGGTTGAATTAGTGGGATCACCTAATCCTACCCTCTCACTTTATAGAGAGGAAAAAGACTTAACAAGTCACAGAGAAAGGAGGCTATTCAATAAACATTGACTGAGCACCCTTCCTTGTACAGCATATTCTCTGGTAGTGAACGAGTGAGAAAGAACAATTTTGGCTCTTGTGGAATTTTACAAGTCTAATGGGGACAGGGGAAGGGGAAGGGGAAGGCACCTTCGGTAAATTATAATACCAAAGACATGGAAGTACCCTAGAGGTTAGACCTAGATCTTCAGACTCCAAATACAATGACTGTATCTTTCCTGTTGGCTAATGTATTTAGACCTGTCTCATTTTGTTACCTGATTCTCCTCCCCCCCTCTTGGCTCCAGGCTGCATATGAAAATTTTGCATTCAAGTAGCTGTGATTTGACAGCTTTTCACAAAATTCTTACCCCCATTTGTCCCATTGTGATCCAGTGTCGCCTTAAGCCCTTAGTCAAGATTTTGTTTTTTTGTTTTTCCTATAGAAAGCATTGTTGATTGAGTAATTACAGTGAGTTTGCAGAGATGTAGTAAGAACATTTCCTTTGGGGATTGCTTCTTAACTGAACTCAGCTTTTGGGTTCACCAGGTTATACTCTTTAATTTTGTAAATTCTGTTTCCTCTCATCCTCCAGACATTAGGAACATTTAAACAAATGACACTTTCACATAATTGAGAACAAGGTGGAAGTTGCCCCTGTGTGCCGTGTATGTGTGTGTTTTAACCTTCCTGGTGTGAAATGTCAGTGTTGGGGTAGTGTGTGGGTGTGGTAGTTATGGTGGTGACTGATGGTGGATGGGGGTTTTCACCCAGTTGAACAAATTCCACTCTGAAGGATTTCCAGCCCTCAGGTTTCTGTTGATTGTGGACCTCTGCCTGCATTTGGCTCTCATGCCCTTTAAAAAAGAAGAAAGGAAGAAACAAAATCCAAGTTTGATTTTTAAGTGCTCAGAAGAACTGGCAGATTTCTTAGAGATCATCCACTGGAGATCTTTTTGTGCTATGGATGCCTTTGGTGATCTGGTCAGAGTAATGTCTTAAAATGCAGCAAATAAAATATGTAAGGTTATAAAGCAAATCAATAATATTTAAATACTATTGTCAAAATAGTTTTTAAAAAACCAAGAAGTTCACAGACCTCAGGTTAAGAATCCCTGATCTAGTTCAACTTCCATCATTTTACAGATGAGGAAACTCAGCAATATAAATACTAAGTGGCATATCCCAGATTCTTTCAGGTTTCCTGACTGTGAAGCCAGTGCTGTCACCTATTACACCATCTTTTTGGATTACTACACCATATTCTTCATTATTATTATTATTTAAACTTTTTGCAGGGAGGGGGGGAAGGCAGAGCAGTCAGGTTTAAGTGACTTGCCCAAGGTCACAGGGCTAGTTAGTGTTGAGTGTCTGAGGTTGTATTTGAACTGAGATCCTCCTGACTCCAGAGAGCAGGTGCTCTATTCACTGCGCCACCTAGCCGCCCCCATTACTATTACTATTATTTTTAGAGAGAGTAAGGGTTTGTGAAATTTCATTGTCTTGTGTCCTTTGATGATTTCTTGAAATTGGAGGGAGGGGAGGTATGCTGGTCCAGGTGAAAAGCATTTGGTGGGGGAGGAGGGAGGGAGAAGAAGGTGACCTGGTGGTTATAATTAGGTTGGATTAACTAAAGCCTTTTGAGAAATCCCCTTCCCCAAGATCATTAATGAAATTATTCCTGGATAAGAGGAAAAGCCATGTCATAGGTTAGAATCTGTGGAAGAACTAGAGTGTAATTTATTGAGGGTGAATGATCTGGCCATTTTATTAATGGACTTTCCCCTATTTCCTTTTTCCTCCAGATAAAGCTTCTGAACCATTGCATTCTTTCCTCCGATTTTTAAGGTCAAGAACAGTTAGTTTCAGATTATAGCTTTTAGTCAGTTTGAATGATTTGGGTTGGAGGCCATGCATATGCCCTGGAGAGATGGGTGCAAAGTGTCTTATAACTCAATGATTTGGGGGAGAAATAGCCGTTGGCAGAGGGAAAAGGGAGTGTAGGAGGGAGAAATGAGGGAAGATTCAGAAGAATGCTGTTGCTATGATTTGCCTGGATCTGATTTATTAGACCCTGGTAAGCCCAAGATTACATGGAAGGTCTTAGCAGAATTGGGGACACGGCCTAGACTTCTTGTCTCTAGGTCACTCGAGGTTCTTGTGGCTTGGGCTGCATAGGAGTTAAGGAGGAGAGTTTGGGTAATATGAACAATAGGCATTTATGTCAGGTTTAAGGACTGAGCTTGAGCAATTGGCTGGAAAAAGCAATTAGTGAATTCCTTAATTAGGTCCTATTGGTAGTTGCGTGGTAAGGATAATCCTTTCATTAGCTTAATCTGTGAAAATGGGTCTGAGAGCCCGTTTTATACTTAATAACCGCTGACCCATACCTGTGCAATTCACTGAAAAGAAGAGGTGACTGAATTCTCGAAGAAGTCACGACAGTGCGGGATTTATGGACCTTTGAATATACTGTAAAATGGGGGAGTGTGATCTTCAAATACAGAATGATAATCTGCACAGCTGCAGTGTTTAGCACAGTACTGAGCACTTAGTAAGCCCTAATAAATGCCTATTGACTGACTTCCTTTTTCAGTATATATTCTTCAAGTGTGTGTGTGCAGACACAAACATATATGTAGATCTATAGAGAGAGACATTTATCTATATGTGGTTATATCCATCTCTGTCTTTCTGTCTGTCTATTTTCTGGAGTCCTAGTAATAACACAAGATACTTTTCTTGTTGGAAATAATATCGGCTGGGGTCCTGCTTGGCTTCACTTCTGACTCGATGAGTGTTTTGAGGCTGGTCACTTAACCTCTCTTAGTTTTGCTTTTGCCACTCATCGATGAGCATAATGTGGGTTACTGGAATACCTTTTATTTTCAGTGTCTTGACCTTTTTGAAGGGTTTTCTTATGTATTTGATCCTTAAAGTGACCTGTGAGAATACAAGAATCTCTAAAAGAATGGCGAGTAAGACAGAGAAGTTTATAAATTCAAAGTGTTGATGTTTCTACATCCATTTTACATGCTGCACTGAAGTGGTATAGGGGGTGGGGAGGGACACTCTCAGAGGTTGACCGAGGTCAGTGAAGTAGCTGTTTTCCTTCTGCCGAAGCCAGATTCAAATGTGTGATTCAGCACATTGTGCTCTCTGTGCCTAGGGTAGGTAAGAAGGGGTATTTATCAGTATTTCCATAAGGGAGAGAAGAGGGAGATGTAAGGCAAAAGATATCTTCGTGATCATCCACTGAAAAATACTCTGTTGTGGTGAGGTATCCCAGAGAGACAGGTTTTATTGCCACCTAAGTGCCATAGGTTGGCAAAAACAACAGTGGATTGGGCAAGTGTTGGTGGAAGGAATTGTCGAAACAAGGAGGATCAGAAGTAGCTTGTGGGAATGAGTTGTTAAAGACAGACTTGGAATATTTGGCCAAATTTTGGTCAGATCACAAGGCAGTTAACTATAGAAGCTGAGGCTAAAATTAGTGCTGCTTTGTTGTATGTTTGTCTAGCAGTGGGAAGATGCCCCAAACCAAGAAAATCTTATCTTTTTAATGCTGATAATTTAGTGACACTGTATTTCTTTTTAAAAAAGGTTTTTTGATGACTTTTGTTTTTACACCATAGTTATTTCCCTTATAAAACTCTTCCACCTCCCCATCCTTCTATTCTTTCAGTTGAGGGAGACAATATTAAGGGACATCAATAGACTCAGACACCTAATTTTACTGGGTATATTTTACTTTGCACCCATAGTGCACCACCTCTGTACTGAGAGGAAGGAATTGTATTTTGTTGACTTGTTCTCTGGGACCAGGATGGGCCATTATAATTAATCAGTTCTGGCTGCCGCCTTTTAGAGATGTTTTAATTTAAATGATTGTTATGAATATTGTTGTGGTTCTGTTCACTTTTCTCTGTATCAATCCATCTAAATCTTTAGTACTTCTAGGAATTTCTCAGATTTGTCACTTCTATTTTGTTTGTGTTTTATTGATGCTCTTTTTTTTTTTTATCATTGCCACATCCTATATTCATTTATCTTTTCCCCTATCTAACCTTCTTTCCCTCAAAGCCTCCCTATTACTGTTGAGGGTACCACCGTACTCATAGTCCCTCAGGATGGCCACCCAGGTGGCATCTTCATCTCTTCATTATCTATCCCTCCCCATCTCCGATCTGTTGCCAAGGCCTTTCACCTTTTCACCATCTCCCCCTTCTTTCCTCTGACATCGCCACTGCCGCATCGCAGGCTCTCATACCTGAACTATGGCAATAGCCTGCTGGTCATTTGTTCTGCCTCAAGCCTCTCCTCACTACAGTCCATCCTGCATTCAGCCACCAAGGTGATTGCCCCAAAGTTCTAGTCTGACCATGTCATCTCCTTACTCAATAAACTGTAGTGGTTCCTTATCACCTCCAGGATTAAACCAAAATCTTCGTTTGGCATTCAAAACCCTTCATAACCTAGTTCTCTCCTACCTTTATTGACTTTTTACACCTTACTCCCTGACATGTACTCTCCAGTCCTGTGACACTGGCCTCTTGGCTGCTTCATCAACAAGACACTCTATCTCCTGGCTGTCCCCATGCCAGGAATGCTCTCCCTTATTTCTGCTTACTGACTTCCCTGGCTCCTTTTAAGTATGACTAAAATCCAGTCATCTATAGGAAGCCTTTCCTAATCCCTCTTATTTCTAGGGCCTTCCACTGTTAGTTATTTCCTGTATATCTTGTATAGTTATGATATTTGCTTCTTATCTCCCCATTCATTAGATTGTAAGCTTCTTGAGAGCAAGGACTGTCTTTCTTCTTTTTTTATGTCATAGTAAGTGCTTAACACATTTATTGACTGACTGACTGACCTTGGAACCCTTCCTTGCAACAGATGCTGCATTTTTTGTCACATCATAATATTCTTTCACATTCCTACCACCCCTGTTTGTTCAAATGTTCCCTCATCAGAGGCACTTTACTAAAGTGAACACAATAATCACTGAAGGTGATATCTTCAAACACTTGCTAACTGATCTGGGGCAAGTCACTTAACTTTTAATTTCCTCATTGATAAAATGGGGATAATATAGGCACCTACTAACCAGGGTGGTTGTAAGGATAAGATGAGACCATATGTATAAAACTGCTTCGAAAACCTCAAGGCACTATAGAAATGTGAGTTATTATTTTGTGAGTATGTGTTCGTTGACTAGAAGTTAGAAGTGGGTGACTCTGTAGGAAGCTCTTAGAGAATTTACTACTGAGATTAGATGAATTTTATCACCTTGATGTAGGGGGAATAGCATATTTTCAAAAAGAGAGCATTTAGGCATTGGCATTTGTAAAGAAGTACTTGAATTGGCTTCCTCATTCATAAAATATGGGGGCTGGACTAGAGGGTTTCAGGCCCCTTCCAGATTAAATGTATGATTCACACCCTTGAAAGTACTCAATCCAGGGTTAATTGGTGTAGTTTAAAAATTTTACTTGGGTTAACACCGGTGCCCTCCTCCTTCAGTGCAAGCTGGCTCATGTTAAAACAAAAGGCCTTGCTCTGCATGGGCTATTTTTCAAAGCACGAAATGTGGGAACTCCCTTTGTTATCGTGGGATGGCTCAATACTTCTGGAGACATTATGATTATGTATCAGGAAGGGAGTGAGGTGGGAGGATTGGGAAGGTAGGGAGTTGTATGTGATTTGGCACTCCAAATTTGGGCTACTATGGAACACAGAATTATCACTGAGGCTGGAATTCACCAACAGATTCGTCAGCCCCCCCCCCCCTTTTTTTTTGGCTTTTTGGAGGGCAATGGGGTTAAATGACTTGCCCAAGGTCACATGGCTAGTAACTGTTTCATCGTCCTTTCTTAAACTCTGACTATGCAGAGTACCTTAAAAGATGCTGGCAGAGATACAAAGATTAAGTAAGGCTTAGTCCCTGCCTTCCTGGAGTTTATAGTCTTTTAAAGGGATTCATTTAAGAATATTCCTTCCTTGAGGACTAGGATCATGCCCCTTTTTTGGTACCCCCTAGCAAGGTGCATAGCCACTTAATATGGGGCATAAAGTACGAATAAGGAGTTAGGTGGATTTCTGAAGGATCTAAGAGTTTATCATTGATTGGGGCCATCAGGGAGGGTTTCACAGTGAGGCTGTGGAATTTAAGTTGGGCTTTAAAAGTAATGAGTGGGATTTTACCACCTGGGAGAGTATTCCAGGCATAGGACATGAGTGGAAGCATAGGGGTGGGAAGAGATGGGATTCCTGTGAGGTTCCTGTGAATTACTACAGTTGGGCTTTGGCCTATGTAGAGTCCATGGAGGGAGAATATTCTTAAGTGCTGAGGGAAAGAATGGAACGTGTTGAAATCACTATTTCCAGCCTCCCAGGCATTACTCCGCCTCCTGAACTCTGTTGTTGTTGAGTCATTTCAGTCATGTCCAGCTCCTCATGACCCCATTTTGGGGTTTTCTTGGCAGAGATACTGGAGTGGTTGGCCATTTCCTTCTCCAGCTCATCTTACAGGTGAGGAAATGGAGACAAACTGGTCAAAGTGACTTGGCCAGGGTCACACAGCTAGTATCTGAGCCTGTATTTGAATTCATGAAAATGAGTCATCCCAATTGCAAGACCATTGCTCTGGCCACTCGACACCTAGCCCTCTCAGTCTCTAGGATCCAGCCAAACTGACCTCTCTTTGTCTGTTCCTCAGATGTGACACTTCATCTCCTGTCTTCATACCTGGCATGCACTACATCCCTTCTCCACCTCAGGAAGTTCCTCAATTTCTTTAAGACACAGCTTAAGTTCCATCTTCTTCAAGAGGCTATTCCTGAGCCCCACAGCCAGTACTATCCTGACTTCCAGACCACCTTGGGTTTAACTCCTTTGTTTAGATTTGTATTTATTTACTTTTTATTTATGTCTGTACTTGTATCCACATTAGAAGTTCCTTAGCAGTAGGAGTTGTTTTGTTCTTTGTACTTATTTTCCCCTAGCAAATAATAGGCACTTACTAAACACTTGTTGATTGGTTGATTGACTTTTAGGTTCCAGATTAAAGAGTACATTTTTCTATCTGGGCTTCATCCTCATACTTGAACTAGAAATCAACAAGCATTTAATGAACCCACTACTTATATGCAAGAGCCAGTATTGGGTGCTGGGGATAAAAATACTAGAGCTTATATTCTATCAGGAGAGATATTCACATGAATAATTATGTACAGAATAAATGCAGGGTATATTTTTTGAGGGAGAGGGCATGAGCAGTGAGAGGTCAGGAAAGGCTTCATGCAGAAAGTGATATTTTCTACTTAAAAAAGGGGGAGGGGATTCTAGGAAGCAGAGGTAAGCTTCTGGAGGGCATGGACTGTCACTTTTAACTGGAATTGGGCCGGATTCACTCCGTCTGGATAATTCACTTGGTCTGGATACACTTTGTGTTTCTCTGCCCATTGATGAAACTGGCTCTTCTCTTTTCTCTTTAAGTGGAACTAAGTGAATTTGGAGGGGAAGGAGCATAAATCACCATTTCTCCTTCTTAGTTGCATGACTGCTCAGGGCTTTTGCAACATGTGGGTGATGAAGCACTTTTTCAGTGGTTGGAGTCTTGACCTGTTTTCCTGCTTTCTTCTTGCTGCCCATTACTTCCCACTGAACTCCAGGATGATTATAGTGAATTATAGCCTGAAGGACCTGGGAAACTGAAGGAAATTAAGACTTTTAAAATTAAAGAAAGCCTATTAACTTGTTGACAAACAGCCTTTATCTTATACTTACAAGTTTTATGTTTCCTAAAATAAATTTTGTGGGGAGTGAGGATTAGTTTTACGTTTATTAGCCCAAGGAAATGCTTGTGTCCTTATGTTGTCCATTTTAACCCAGGGATGCAGGAGGAGGAACATAGGAGGAAAAACTCCCACAGTCATCTTATCTTAGCACTAGCATCTGGGTAAAAACAACAGAAAATAGGGTAAGAGCTGCTCTTAACTTCTCCTGAAAGTCAGAAGCATTCATGGCAGAGGGCTGAACTGTCCGACTCGCCTTCCATTTCAAGCTAAATTAGCAGCAGCAAGAGAAAGCTATTGGCACAGATGAAAACCTGGAGCCCAGTGCAAGATTGAACTAAGAATTATAAGAGTGTGGATGAGCACCAAGGGGGCAGGACAATGAATGGTCTCTCAGTATTTGCCTACATTGGATTGACTCTGTTCATGTGCATTTGTTTAAAAAGTTTCTCTTTTTCATATCTTTTCCTATTCTTCCATTAGACTAGAAGGACAAGAACTGAGTCTTCTTTTATGTAACAATCTCCTTGCTTCTCCTAATACCAGAATTTTACCTCCAAGTCAGTAATAATACAGATATATATATATATATGTATATATATATATATATATATATATGGCTCTAAGGCTTTCAAAAGACTTCACATATATTATCTTTGATTTTTATAACCCTGTGATATAGAGGTTATTATTATAACTTATAAATTATTATTATATATTTATATAACATAAAATATTATAATTTGTGAATAATAAGTATTATCACTCCCATTTTACAGATGAGGAAACTGACTTAGGTTAAATGAAGTATCTGAGGCCACATTTGAACAAGGCCTTTCCTGAACTCTATGGAAAACTCTAAAGTAAGCAGTTTATCTTCAGCACAAGCTTCTATATCTATAGTTTTCCCTCTCTGGACTCTTTTCATTTAAAAACTCTTTTTAAGACAGGACCTTAAATTATACCTTTATAGTTTAGGACAGGGTTTCTTGACCTCTTTTGTGATATGGATGCCTTTGGCATTCTGGGTGAACCCTCCAGACCCCTTCTCAGAATAATATTTTTAAGTATGTAAAATAGAATTACAAAGTATTGCAAAGGAAATCAATTATATTGAAATAATTATCAAAATGTTAAAAAAAAAAGTTCACAGACTCCAGGTTAATAGTTTTTTATAGTATTTTTTAAATCTGTTTTTTGGTGTTTTGGAGTGAATTTAATTCTGTGATCCTTGTCAGTTACATTTAAGTCATCATTAATTGTAGAATAAAAGCATCCTATGCCCAGTAGGCATTGGATTAGTGGCTTCCTTAACTATCAAATCAAACTTCTTTGTGGGGAATACTTGACCTAGAAGACACAAAGAGAGTTGGGAAAATCATAGTGGCTGCTATTTAGAACAGCAAGCTTTCTCAGAACTAACTTTTTTACGCTTTTCTCTGTGGGAGAATCAAGGAGCAGCATGTCCGGTAGCAGAGTAGTGTTTCTGTTGATAGGAACATTTGTCATTAACAAATTCCCTTCTGGGTTTCATTCTTTGGAATCAAAAAGTCTTGCGAAAGTTGATTTAGGCTTCCAGAGTAAAAGCAGCTACAGGAATGCCAGGTTGATAAATCTTCGTGGTGGTTTTATTTTTAGGCTTGATGACTCAGAGAATGAGGACTTCTTGGGGGCATCCCCAGTGAGTAAGTGTGGGATTGTTTGATTCTGTATCTGATACCGTCCAGGCAAACCCTACTGTTCTTCCCCCCCCCTTTTTTTTCTAGCTTTGGTACTGGGAAAATGTATACACAGTCTGTCTCAGATGGGATTGGCATGCAGAGCACAGCAGATCTGATATTGTTCCCATCCATGCCAAGCTCTGGTTGCTTCTTTGTTTTGTATTCCCTCTAAAGTTAGGGATTCACTTTGAATGGGACTTATTCATTTGTCCTTGTTCTGAATGTTGCATTTTTCAGTATTTTTATTTTTTGTGTATGTATCCTTTCCCTCCCAATAGATAGTAAATTCCTCAAGGACTGGTACTGTGCCTATCTTTTTAGTATTTTCCCAAGGGCTTGTGCTTATGAGGGATGTTCAGTTTGATAGTATGTTGACTAAGCAGTTGCATTTTCCCCCTCCAATCCACTTAAACCCACTTTTTTTTTTCTTTTTGGAGGGCGATTGGGCTTAAGTGACTTGCCCAAAGTCACATGGCTAGTAAGTGTGTCAAGTGTCTGAGGCCACATTTGAACTCAGGTCCTCCTGACTCCAGGGCCAGTTCTCTATTCACTGTGCCACCTAGCTGCCCCTACATTTTTGGGGGGCATCAGTTAATTAGGTGAAAGACTCTAGACTAAGTCCCCAGTATAAAAAAACTTCTAACCATCCAGCCCCTGTCTGAGAGGAAGAGTTGACAATTGAATAAACTGGTAATTCCCCACCCTTAATAACATAGCTAGCAGTTCTGTTTCTAGAGGACTTTAAAGTTTGCAAAGTGATTTACAAATATTAACTTACTTTATTCTTACAACTCTGTAGTGTGGGTGCTCTTGCTATCCCTATTTAGAGATGAAGAAATCAAGGCAGACAGAGTGACCCGAGGCCGCCTGGGGCCACGTAGTTAGTAAAGATCTCGGGCCTTTCTGACTTCAGGTCTGGCTCTCTATCCACTGCGCAACCCAGTTGCCTCCAAATTCACACTTTGCGTTTTATTCTTAGAATTGAGCTCCATTGCTACTTACATGGAATCACGGCAGAACTTCACTTCAGGGATAGAGCTGCTTTGATGAAATTATGAAAAAATCAGAATGATTACTGGAAAGACTTTTGTTGGTTTTTTGTTGAAAATGTTTCTGAAATAATAATAATGATAGTTAGCATTTAGATAGCGCTCACTATGTGCTATGAACGGTGCCAAGTGCATTTACAGTTATCTTATGTGACCCTCGCAATAACCCTGCAAAGTATAAGTGCTACTGTTATCCTCATTTTATAGATGGGGAACCTGAGGCTGATGGGTTAAGGGACTTGCCCAGGGTCACACAGCTAGGAAGTGTCTGAGCCTGCATTTGAACTCAGGTCTTGACTCCAGTCCTAGTACTCTATCCACAGTACCACCCAGCTGCCTCTAAATTTACACTTCCTATTTTACTCTTAGAGTTGAATTTCATTGCCTTCTCAGATAGAATCACAGCAAAACTTCATTTAGTTGAAATATTCAGTGATGGAGATGTTCTGATGAAGTTTGGTTACTTACTGGAAGGACTTTTATAACCCTTGTTGAAAATGTTTCTGAAATATTTGAAAACAAAAGTAATAAGAGGCTGATGTGACTTTGTTGTGATGATATTCAGTGGTCTGAAATCTGCTAAAAAACAAACACATGGATAGACGGATGCAAGAACACCAGCTCAGTGATAAATAGTCAGTGATCATCCCAAGAGGCTCATACTTAATTGGGGTTTGTAGATCATGGCTTATGCTGAACCTGAATCTTGAATCCCTTGAGTGCTTTAGGCGCCTTGAGATCTGAGAAGCAAGTTGAATATTCACGCTTTAAACAGTTGAATTCTTAGATTGAACAATATTCTGCTGAGAAAGTCTTTTCTTCCTTTGTTCTGTTTGCTGTCTTGTAGTGATGCCTGTGGTTTCACTTTAAATGTTCTTGTTGCATTGTAATGGTTTAGGGACTAAAGGTTAGGTGAATACATGTTTACAGAATTAAATTACCAAGGTGCAATGGACGACTGTAGGAAGAGGTGGGTTCCCTCTCCCTGGAGGCTGGACGAGCACTATATTTTTTTTTAATGCTTTATTAACTTCTGATTTACATCATTCGTTTCCGCCAGATTTTGAGTTACAAATTTTCTCCCCGTTTTTCCCCTACCCACCGCCCCAAAATAGCAGTCCCACAGGATATCCCCTCCTCCAATCTGCTCTCTCCCATACCCCTTAACACTTTTCCAGTGGATCTCTATGCCTCAGTGCCTGTATATCTTATTTCCCAATTACATGCAAAATGGTATTAATAATACTATATATATATATATATATGTATATATATATATATACACACACATATATATTTGAATATTTAATTTTAAAACTTTAAATTCATTCCCTTCTTTCCTTGTTACCCACCCTTAATGGGAAGATAAGCAGTTCAGTATAGGATGTACATGTGTGGCTAATGCA
This sequence comes from Petaurus breviceps papuanus, assembly GCF_028583685.1. Classification (NCBI taxonomy): domain Eukaryota; kingdom Metazoa; phylum Chordata; class Mammalia; order Diprotodontia; family Petauridae; genus Petaurus; species Petaurus breviceps. Next base: position 14,079,517 of record NW_027185616.1, read on the forward strand.
AAACAATAACATAGTAGATATATTGTAAAAGACTGACTATATTTCCCTCCCTCCTATCCCACCTTCCACTGGTTCTATTCTCTACTTTGATCCCATCCCTTTTCAAAAGTGGGTGCTTCCAACTTCCTTCCCCCCCAGCCTGCCCTCCCTTCAATCATCCCCCCTCTCATCCCCTTCCCCCCTACTGAGGGTGAGATTCCCTATTTAGTGTGTATTTCACTCCTTCCTCAAGCCAAATTCAATGGGAATAAGGTTGACCCATTCCCTTTTGCCTTCCTATTCTTCCCCTCCATTGTAACCATTTTCCCTTGCCTCTTCTATATGAGATAGTTTACCCCAATCTGTCTCTCCCTATCCCCTCTCATTATATTCCTATCACCTCTTAATTTCACCTTTTAAGTATCATCCCTTCCTGTTAAATTGGTCCCATGCCCTCTATCTATGTATACCTGTAAACAAATATACACACATTCACATATATATTCATATGCCCATATACCCTCATATATAGACATACACACACACACACACACACACACACACACACACACACACACACACACA
>NW_027185616.1:14080090-14134420 GCF_028583685.1 Petaurus breviceps papuanus
ACACACACACACACACACACACACACACACACACACACACACACACATATATATATATATATTTCTAATCCCTTCAACTACTGAGAAAAGTTTCATCAGTTAAAATTATTGTTTTTCCATGTAGGAATGTTACTAGTTCAACTTTGATAAGTTCCTTATGATTTCTTTTCCCTGTTTACCTTCTCATGCTTCTCTTGCTTCTTGTGTCTGAATGTCTAATTTTCTATTCAACTCTGGTTTTTTCAGCAAGAATGCTTGAAAGTCCTCTATTCCACTGAATGACCATATTTTCCCCTGAAACAGGATACTCAGTTTTGCTGGGTAGGTGACTCTTGGTTTTAATCCCAGCTCCTTTGACCTCCAGAATATCACATTCCAAGCCCTTGGATCCCTCAGTGTGAAGCTGCCAGATCCTGGGTTATCCTGATTGTGTTTCCACAATATTCAAATTGTTTCCTCCAGGCTGCTTGTAATATTCTCTCCTTAATCTGGGAATTCCAGAACCTCACTATAATATTCCTAGGAGTTTTCTTTTTGGGATCTTTTTCAGGAGGTGATCCATGGTGGATTTTTTCAACCTCTGTTTTGCCCTCTGGTACTAAAACATCAGGGAAGTTTTCTTTGAGAACTTTCTGGAGGATGATTTCTAGGTTCTTACTTTGGTCATGGCTTTCAGGTAGTCCAATAATTTTTAAATGATCTCTCCTGCATCTATTTTCCAGGTCAGTGGTTTTTTCCATGAGATATTTCACTTCTATTCTTTCATTTGTTTGGATCTGTTTAACAGCATCTTGATTTCTCATAAAGTCATTAGCTTCCATTTGCTCCAATCTAATTCTGAAGCAATGATTCTTCTCATTGAGCTTTTGAGATTCTTTTTCCATCTGGCAAATTTGGCTTTTTAAGGCATTCTTCTCCTCATTGCCTTTTTGAGCCTCCTTTGCCATTTGAGTCAGTCTGTTTTTTAAGGTATTATTTTCCTCAGTCAGGCTGTTGACTCTCATTTCATAATTTTCTTTCATTGTTCTCATTTCTCTTCCTAATTTTTCCTCCACTTCTCTTATCTGCTTCTTAAGGTCCTGTATGGCCTGTAACTGTAATGGAAATGTAAATTTTAAAGATCTTCCCTGCCCCTAGGCTGATGTGCACCTGAAGCTTGGGGTGGGAGACTTGTTTTTCAGTAGATACTTTTTGATTGGCCAGTGGGTCCAAAAGGTTGTTACATTCTCTGAGCCAGGAGAAGGCTATATAAGCCCTGATGTGTAGCTTTGTTTTTGGGGACTCACTTTGAGAAGTGTTCTGTGATTTGATCTGAATTCTGGGAAGCCGTTGTTGAGAGTCCCCCGGCTTTGAAAAACCCAGAATGTGGAAACCCAGATGTTGACTGGGTATGGATGTAATGGTTGGACAGTTTGGAAATCTGTCTACTTGATGTTTCTGTCTTGATAATTATGCCTGTATACTTTGAGGTTCAGGGTGCTGACCTTTTCTCCTGAACAAGGTAAACGATATATGTCTGACTGATTAAAGTAAGCTTGTTAACCCATTTTGAGTTGCTTTCCTTTAACAAAGCAGATCCAAGAACCTGTGGTAGCTGCAAACCCTGAGGACGGTTGGGGTGCTTGCTGCTACAGTAACCAGCTTGTATTTTCCTTTGAAGCTTTTGGTGCAGGAGCTCTGACTTCACTGTCTTCCTCCTGTTCCATGCTTTGCTCCTTTTTGTCCCCAAAATAGGAGTGTAATGTTGGAATCTTCTGTTTGCTTTGTTTCCTTTGCCTGCTCATTTTGCCACTCAATTACTTGACTTTTGGACTTTAGGGCTTTTTGCCGCAGTAGGACTCTACCACCAGACAGGGGAGCTTTCATCCCAAATGCTGGGGTTTTCTCAGCTGCACGAGGTATTAGATGGGTGCCCTCTCTGAGGTCTCCACATGCTCTGGCAAGCTGGACACACACCCCAGGACCTCCGCCCTAGACTTCAATTCAGATCCAAGCAGGTTAAAGCAAGAGCGATTACCCCTCAGACTGGTGCTTGGTTCCCTTACACTCTGCAGGCCAGGCGCTGAAGCTGCCACGTGGCGCTGGCTGACTATGCTGGGCAGCTCAGCGGCTTTTCACCCCGAGGGCAAAAGCCATGCACTCCCACTTACTGGTTCCAAAGTCCAGACTGCACTGACCTCTCACTTTGTCCTTTGAATCTATGTGTTGATAAATCACAAGATGCAGGGGTGGGGGTGGGGGGTGGAGTTTGAACCCTGAGGTCCCTTTCCAGCTCTAGCTCTGTGATGCTGTGAAGTTTGAACTTGAAATTGGGATCACTGTACTCTCGTGTTGGCTCTTCCAGATGGCCCTGGATAAGATGCAAAGCTGCTCAGTGTCTTAATTTCCCTATAAGGAAAGCTTCATCACTAACCCCCTTTTTGTCTTATAAGCATGGAGTGAGTAATTTTCATGGGATCCACAAAAAGAGTGAGGTAGCAGCAGACATGTTTTGTTCAGGAGGAAGTTTGCTGTGCATGGATAGATCAGGTGGGTTTTGTGCTCAGCAGAAGTTAGAGGCATTCAGTGCCTGCCTCCCCACCCCCCAGCCCTGTGCAGCTAGAATAGGAAACCGCACTTCTGCTCTGAACAGCAAACAGCATCCTCAGAAACTGTTTATGAAGTCACTGGCCTCTGTACTATGTGGCTCTCATTCTAGGAAGTGCATTTACCTTCCTCTGCCACCTGAAAACAAGCACCCGTGCAGTTGCATTTCAAATATACCCATACTCCAGAAATAATGCTAAAATTGAGTTTTTGAGCTAGAGTCATTGTGTCTTAGACACAATAGACATTGTGTCTTAGGTTGAGTAGTTTGCCCAGGATCACACAGTAAATGGCATGGCCAGGATTTGGATCGCACATCTTTTAACTATGTTCTTAATTTCCTCTTTCCACAGAACCAAGATGCTTCTCCTGGGGGTAAATAATTTCTGCCCTGTCAGGTTTTTAAGGATCAGATGAGGTAACAGATGAAAATGCTTTATGAAAAGTGATCTTAGAACCATTTGTAAGGAATTATTATAATTATGATCTTGATTTCAATTCAACAAGCACTTAGAGGCAGCTAAGTGGTGGTGGATAGAGCTCTGGACCAAGAATCAGGAAGACCTGAGTGCAAATCCAGCCTCAGATCCTTACTAGCTGGGTGATGGGGCAAGCCACTTAACCTCTCCCTGCCTCAGTTTCCTCAACTGTAAAATGAGGAAAATAATACCTACCTCCAGAGTTTTTGTCAGGATCAAATGAGATATTTGTAAAATCTTGAGCATGGTACCTGACTTAGTGGTTAGTAAATACTTTTTGGTGCTTAGTAAATATTTGTTCCCCTTAGTTATTGAATGCTTACTATATGCAAAACACTCTGCTAGGCAGAGAAAATGAGGCCAAAATGAAACTGTCCCTGCTGTCGAGGACCTAGCATTCTGTTGGAACATCAAGACAGTTTGAGCTATTTGCTAGCTATGCCTAACAATAGCTACTTTGTATAAGTTTGTATTTATTAATTTTATATTTATGCTGTATGTATTTTTATATGTACTTGTTGCTTCCCCATTAGACTATAAGAAGGAGGCATTGTTCCATTCTTTTTTTTTTTTTTGGAGGGGGGAAGGCAGTGCAGTTGGGATTAAGTGACTTGCCCAAGGTCACCTGGCTAGTTAAGTGTTAAGTGTCTGGGACCAGATTTGAACTTGGGTCCTCCTGACTCTAGGGCCAGTAGTCTATTCACCACCCAGCTGCCCCCATTGTTCCATTCTTTGTATTTGTTTGCCCACTGACCAGCACCAGCATGGTAGAGGCTTAATGATTTGATTGATTGATTAATATTTGGCTCCTATACAGAATTTTCTGACTACCACTGATTGTGCAAAGCTGTATTCAGTGTCCCATTAAATGATGAAATTACACTTCAGAGGACATCTAGCATCTGTACTCGTTTATGACGTAGTATCACAATTGCCTGGCACACAGTAGGCATCCAACAGATGTTTGTTGACTGACTCCTCTATGCTTCAGTAGACCTGAACTGCACAAAGTTAAGAGGTAACAAAGTAAATAGTATCTTGGTGACAAAATTCCAACTGAAAGAGGCCTGGTCTGTGTATCAGGACCTTTAAGTTCTAGTCAGCTCTGCCACTAAGTAGCTTAAGGATCTTGGACTAGTTCTATATCAGGGCCGAAGTTTCCCTCTCTTTATTGGAATCATGTTCCTTCTTTGTGAAGGATAAACTCTTCTTCTTGGGCCCTCTGTGATTTGGACTTATCCTGCCTGACTAACCCAATTATTTGATAACCTCCTTTCTTCTGTAGTCAAGTTCAGTCCTCTTTGTCCGTTGAACAGTATATGAAAATTCCCACCTCCATTCTCGGTATCTTGCTTAAAATGCCCTCACCTGTCCTTTTTTCCTCCATTACTGAGTAGACAGAGGGGAGTGTCCACTCTTCATGGTGTCAAAGATCCGTGAAGAGCTGAAGTAGGTGTGAATGAGGCATTTTTAATGTGCAGTTGTTCTATCTCCTCAGCTGAATTGAGGGATATCTTTATTTAAGGATTAGGACTAAGGACTTTTCTTGTTCAAAATTTTCTTTATTTAAAGAATCTTCCATGTTATTGACTCAAAAAAGGTACTAAATAAATACTTTGAATTTATTAGATTATAGAGTATGAAACTCCCCTAGATCAGTGGTTCTTATTGTGGGAATCCAGGGGTCTGCAGATAGATTCCAGGATGTCTGTGCACTTGGATGGAGAAAAAATTGCATCTTTAGTTTCACCAACTTCTAATAGAAACTGAGCATTTCCTTCAGTTATTAAAAAAAACAAAACACAACACAAGAAGAGTATTGTGAGAAGGGGGTCGGCTGATTTCACCAGATTGCTCAGGGGAGTAGGGCATGACACATAAAGGTTAAGGACTCTTGATCTAGGAAGGGGGTCGAACATTTAGCCGGCTTGTGGGAAACTTGCAGCTTTTGCCCAGAGAAGGGAGTTCAGTGCTGTCTGGGAGCAGGGAGAGTTGTTTGGACCTGTTTGCTCCACAGAGCTCATCCTGCCCTGTTAGAGTCAGGTATCTCCCTACCCCCAGCGAACCAGAGAGTTTGGTGGCAGAAATCTTCTAGCCTTTCAGCTGCTCTTGCTAAAAAAAGAAACAGCAGTTATCATTCCCTTCGGGATAATGAACCTGCTGGCCTATGAGACAGCTAGAAGGAACAAGAATATTTCAGGAGTTAGTGCTCTGCCCTGCAACTTGACCTGGAGGGAACTCTTGAGTTAGAAGGGTCAGTAGCTGCATTTTTGATGATTATTGAGAAAGTATCAGGGAAGGCTCGAGTATCTGTCTTTTTTTTTTTCTGACTTCTTGCTTTCAAATAGAAGAGATTCTCAATTCAATTCAGCTCAGTGTCTAATATGTACAGATGCCTTCACCAGGGGTATAAAGACAAAACTGAAAAATGGACCCTATCCATAAAGATTTTTGTCTTACTAGAGGGATACAGAATGTATACAGGTAAATACAAGGACGTTTGGAGAAAAAGACACAGACAGAACAGTGTCATTGAGTAAGAGGGTATTAATAATAGGGGGAATTAGGGAAGGTAGCATGTAAACTGAGCTCTGAATGAAGAGAAAGATTGTGAGAGGAAAAGACCAGAGATCTTAAAAGTCGGGCTGAGGAGTTTGTATTCCAGCCAGGTTTGCTTTAAATGATTGCTTGATTGATTCTCTTAGAGTCAACAGAAAGACTAAGAATGTTGGTGAGCAAGGTAGTGACAGATTATTTTGATGGCTATTTAGAGGACAAAAGACTGGAAGCAGGGAGACAAGTTGGTCCAGGTAAGGAATGATGAGCATTTGAACAGAAGTAGTGTTCATTTAAATAATGGGAACAGGTGTGAAAGATATGGAGCTTGAATCAACTGCCAAATAATATTAGCAAGAAAAAACCACCACCAACAAAAAGTGGTAGGTATTCAAAGATGTCTTACAGCAGCATTATATGTAATTGCAAAAAAAAAAAAGGGAACAAGTTTTTATGAGTGACAAGTAGGGAAATAATTAATTGTAGTGCTTTAACATAATGCAATATTATAATGCAATTAGAGTAGATAAATATAAGGAACACTTGTATGAGGCAGCTACGTGGTGCAGTGGATATCAGCAAGACTCATCTTCCTGAGTTCAAGTCCATCCTCAGACAATTATTAGCTTTGTGACCCTGGGCAAGTCACTTAACCCTGTTTACCTCGATTTCCTCATCTGTGTAATGATTTGGAGAAGGAAATGGCAAACCACTCCTGTATCTTTGCCAAGAAAACTCCAACTAGGGTCTTGAAGAGTCAGACATGACTGAAATGACTGAATAACAACAAATTACTGTGCTCACAAGTGTGTGAAATCTCAAGGAAGAAGCCCAGGTGAGTAGAAAGAGAGTTGGAATAGGAGCCAAAAGGCAAGAAGGCGAGGCCCTGCTCTGCCATTGCTTTACTTCAGGTCTCCATCGCCCTTCACCTAGACCAGAAGTGGGGAACCTGCAGCCTTGAGGCCACATGTGGCCCTTTAGGTTCTCAAATCTGCCCTTTGGCTTTGGATTTAGTCAAAAGCCTGCGCTTGAGGACCTAGACAGCCACATGTGGCATGACCACACTTGAGGATTTAGAGGGCACAGGTTCCCCAGCCCCAAGCTAGATTCTTACAACAGCTCCTCTACATCACCTCATCACTCCACTTTATGCTACACACTGCTAACCAAAGTAGTTTTCCTAAAGTATGGGTCTGACCTTGTGACTCCAGTGGTTTCTAGGGTAAAATATAAACTTCTTTTTAGCTTTAAAACACTAAAGACCTCGACTCTTTTTAAAAATCAAATGCTTTATTAACTTCTAGTTTACATCATTCATTTCTGCAGGATTTTGAGTTACAAATTTTCTCCCCATTTTTCCCTTCCCCACCACCCCAAAATATCCCTTCCTCCAATTTTCTCTCTCCCATATCTTCTCCCATAGCCCCTCTGACTTTCCAGTAGGGCATGGTGGGTCTCTATGCCCCAGTGCCTATATGTCTTATTTCCCAGTTACATGTAAAATAATATTAATAATAGTATATATATATATATATATATATATTTTAAACATTTGATTTTAAAACTTTGAATTCCAGATTCATTCCCTTCTTCCTCCCTTGTCACCCACCCTTACTGGGAAGATAAGCAATTCAGTATAGGTTGTACATGTGTAGCTAATGCAAAACATTTCCATAGTGGATATATTGCAAAAGACTGACTATATTTCCCTCCCTCCTATGCCGCCTCCCACTTGTACTATTCTCTACCTTCATCCTGTCCCTTTTCAAAAGTGGGTGCTTCCAACTTCCCTTCCCCCCAGCTGGCCCTCTCATCCATTATCCCCCCTCTCATCCCCTTCCCTCCTATTCTCCTGTAGGGTGAGTATAAGACCCTGACTCTTAACTGATCTTTAACACCTCACTGGACATTTTCCGCCTTCTAGACTCTATACATTAGCCAGACTGTTCTCTTTGCTTCTCACCCATGACTTTGTCTTCTGTTTCGGTGCTTTTGCATTGACCATCCCCCATTCCTGAAATATCTTCCCTCCTTACCTCTGCCCAGTAGAGGCCCTGTCTTTGTTCAGGCACCATCTTTTGCATGAAGCCTTTCTGGATCTCTTCTACCTGGATAGTGCCTTCCTTCCCAAACTGCCTAATACTTAACTAGTTTGTATATATTTATAAAGTGTTCATTTTATATTTATGCTGTGTATGTTTTTGATAGGAACTTGTTTCTTATTAGAAGTAGTAAATTCATTGTGAGTGGGGATTATTCCCTTCTCTGTACTTGTATGCCCAATTGCCCAACATTATGCCTGGCACATAGTAGACTCTTCATAAATACTTATTGATTGATTGCTATTAGTCTGGCAACCTTGGACAAGTCACTTCAAAGGGGAATTTGAATTAGTTGACCCACCAAAGTACCAGTTGTTGAATGCCATGAAATTGTACTACACTGGGTATCAAAACATCTGGATTCTAATGCCGGCATTACCACTAACCAACTAGTGACTTGGGCATGTTATTTAATTTCCTTGATTCTAGTCCCATGTTCTATAAAATGAGCCAGGAGATTTATAAAATTTCTGTAATCATTCTAGGTCTAGAATTGTTTGAGTAACCAAGTTGTTGCTGAAACATTCTCCTCTTTTGCCATTAAATTATAAGTACTTTATTAATATGCAGAGCACCTGTGAGAATGTTCAGGGGGGAATTTAGAAGAAATGAAAAGGTTGGTCTCAGGCTTGGAGTTTATGGTCTAATTGGTCAGGTCAAAAATACACAGGGGAAATAACATGGCATAAATTTTAGTGGCAGTCAGAAAGTACACAGTGACATTGTACAAACTGAATAGACGAGGTCCAGAGAACACTTTGAGTAAGAAGCAGTTAGTGGAAGGAGATGGGAGACCACTGAGATGGGACATGGAGGACTCTCGAGTACTTGTAGGTAAGCCAGTCTAGCTGGAGTGGGTGGACCTTTTCTAGATGAGGTTTTTGTTTTGTTTTGTTTTTGGAGGGCAATTGGGGTTAAGTGACTTGCCCAAAGTCACACGGCTAGTAAGTGTGTCAGGTGTCTGAGGCCAGATTTGAACTCAGGTTCTCCTGACTGCAGGGCCGTGCTCTATTCACTGCACCACCTAGCCGCCCCTCTAGATGAGTTTTTGAGTCAAGGCTGGAAGTACATTTGGATGAGGACTGGTGGAGGAAAGGAAGGGAGAAGAGTAGAAATAAAGATTGTAAAGATTATAGATTTAGAGCAAGAAGGAATCTTCAAGGTCATCTAGTCTGACCTCATTTTAGAGATAAAGTGAGGTGACAGAGCCAAGAATTTGAACCTAGGTCTTCTGACTCCAAATTCATTAAACATACTAAGCATCTCAATGGGCAGCTAGGTGGTACAGTGGATAGAGTGCTGGGATGGAGTCAGGAAGACCTGAGTTCAAATGTGACCGTAGATACTTCCTCGCTGTGTGACCTTGAACCGATCATTTAATCCTGTTTGTCTCAGTTTCCACATCTGTAAAATGAGCTGGAGAAGGAAATGGCCAACCACTTCATTATCTTTGGGGAGGAAACCCCAAAAGGAGTCATGAAGAATCAAAAATCACTAAATGACAACAAAGCATCTGAAAGGAAGTAATATTCATCCTTCACCTACCCTTTCTAAGTTTTTGCTTTCCTATTGGAAAATAGACATAATAGCTATTTCTCACTTTTATAAACATGCAATCAGACTAAATGAAAGCCTTATATAGAAACCACATCAGACTCTCTGGATGGGCATATCAATGGGATTTGGTGACTTTTGTATTTTTTAAATTATTGATTTTGTTGAAATGTTGTGATTAGAATATGTTAAAGCTAGTTATCATTCTGAATCTTTATTAAAACTTAAAGCTGTTGAAACTTTTGGGACAGCTTATGTATTTCTTTCTTTTTAAAAAACATTTCTTTTAATAGAGAAGGAACTTAATGCTATTGCCTTCCTTCTGAGATTATCTCCAGTTTATCCTGTATAAATCTTGTTTGTCTATAGTAGTAGACTGTAAGCTCTTTGAGAATAGAGACTATTTCTGCCTTTCATTTTATCACCACCTCTCAGAACAATACCTGGCACACAGTAAGTGCTTAATAAATGCCTGGTGACTTGACAGTGGTCTATAGGGTGGGAAGTCTTATCTATGGTTTTTTTCCTCCTAACATGAATTAGTTTTTTTTTTTTTAATCAGTGATTTTTCTTCAGGACACATAGTAGATGTGAAACTGGAAAAGGAGACCCAATGTGAGTGATTCTGTATTCCTTAACTCCATATTTCAGTGAAGCTTTTCCTATGGAACTTTGTCACTGACTGCCTCCCAGAAAACTCAGTCATGAGGGTAGAAGGGGAAGGCAGCAATGGCAGCTTAAATACTATTAACTCTTCAGAGGTCAGGAACACTCTCTTTGTATGCCCTGTACACAGTAGGAGATTAAGAACTGTTCAGTAATGTTTTCTAGAATCCCTGACCCTCCTAAGGCCATTCAAAGAGGTTCAGAATAGGTGCTACATTTTTTGTTTTCTTCTCTGCTTCTTCCCTGATAGCATTAATTTCCTGTGTAGTTCTTCAGGGTGGACATGGAGGGCCCCTTGGGGATTGAAAAGAGTTCCTTAGCTCCAGCTGTGGGTTAGAGGGTTATAAAAAACAACAAATACAGAAAACTTCCGATGTGGTGGTGTGCTTTGGTGGCCTGTTTCCTCAGGTCCCTTGGGGAGCAAGCCAGCTTTTTTTATCTTCAGGTTATCTGTCTTCCACTTAAGAAATACTTCCTCAGATCTTATACTGCCTCGGGAGGGACCTTGAATGGAGCCCCACTCTCAGGTCACAGGTTGTACTACCCTTCCAGGTGATTTGGAGGCATTGAATAAAAACTTAACAACAACTCAGGATTGTATGGAGCACTGTATCCATGAGCTATGCAGAGCACTGTATCAAATATTCCTGGAATCCACTGTATTTTGAGCCCTGCATAGTTTTTACAACTTTTTTTTTAATTAAAAAAATATTTTAAATACCTGCTCAGGGCTAGGCATTGTGCTTAGTGCAGGAGATCCAAAGAAAGACTGAAAGAATTGTAATTTTTTTTTCTTCTTGTAGGAAAGAACATAGAGACAGAAAAAAATCCCTTCTCCCTGGTCCTGTTTTCTTATCTGGGAAAATGGGCTCTGGAAGAGGCAACGAATAAGATTTACCTCTAGTTATAATACTCTTCTATGTATGGATTTGCCAAAGATCTCAGACTCTAAGAATGTGGTGATGATTAGACCTATCATGGCTATTCTGTTCATTTTGTGTGATGAATATGTGTGTGTGTGTGGATGCATGTATGTATTTCTAGTCAGAGATTTTTCCTACATATTAATTTTAATTTATACCAAAACTTTGTTAATTTCTTAGAATTAAATTATTAGAATTAAATAAGTGAATTATTAGAATTAAATGAAGAATTTTAGAGGGTGAGTTACAATTTCAAAAGTTCTTAGTAAGCAGATATATAGTGTAAATACAAATATAGTGTAAAAACAAACTTGGGAGAGAATACTCAAGAAAATGCTTTTTTTTTTGGTCTTTTTTGGAGGGGGAAGGCAGGGCAATTGGGGGTTAAGTAACTTGCCCAAGGTCACACAGCTAATAAATGTTAAGTGTCTGAGGTTGCATTTGAACTCAGGTCCTCCTGACTCCAGGGCCAGCGCCCTGTTCACTGCACCACTTAGCTGCCCCAGGAAAATACTCTTAAAAAAAATGTTTTTATTGATATCTTAGGTAGATAGAGGGACCCAAAACCAGGAAGAATTGAGATCAGGTTTTGCTTTTGGTGTATGCTTAGCAGCATGACTGAACTTTTAAACTTCTGGTTGTCCCAGGTACTATTTAAGACTATTGGTTGCAGAAGTGCCCACATGCATTGGAATAGTTTCTGGACCCAGGAGTTCCCTATTGCCAGTGAATCCAGAGGTCTAATGTCTATCTCTGTTCCTATTCCTCTCCTCCTTGAAAAGCTTTTGTAACAAAAAATAAAAAAGGAAAAACAGTTGAGTAAAATTAACCATAATTGGAAGTCTGACTTATGTGCACCCATAGTAGCCCATTTCTTCAAAGATGTGTTTTCACATATCCCTTCTTTCTTTCAGTTTTGGTTGTACTGTTGTAGTTTTTTACATTTTCTGAGTTACGGTGTATGTTGTTTTCCTGGATCTGCTTAATTCGATTTGCATCAGTAAACAAATTTCTAAAAGTACTTCCTACTTGCCTGAGGACCACAAGCCACCACTCTGTAGACTCCCAGTTGGTTTATTCAAACAAGTATTTGCTACTTTTTTTAAAAATAAATTTTTATTGGTATCATTTGTTTTTATATCATCTCCATTTTCCATTATATAATTTCCTCCAACTCCCTGAAAGCCATTCCTTATGATAAAGAAGAAAAAAAGAAGGGAAAAAAACTTAACAAAATTAATATTAGTCAAAAAGCTACTGTTTGCTAAGTACTGGAGAAAACAAGAATGAATGAAGCTTGTCTCCCTATTCCTAAGGAGCTTATTCTAAATGGGAGATTAGTAAGAGACAGTAAGAACCTATCTAAAATATATTTAGACAGCACAGGCACAAAGCAAGTAAGTAAGATATGTATACAAAGGTGCTAAACCCATGGTTGTCTGGGAGGGGGAACACTAACAGTGGGGGTCAGGACAGGCTTCATGCAGAAGATGTGTTCAAGAAGGGGAGGTAAGGCTGGAATGCGTTCTAGGCAAGGGGGAATTCCACGTTTACTCTGTGCTAGGCACAATTTTAGGTGCTGGGACTACAGAGACAAAAGTTAGGGACAATAGTCCCCCTATGTCTTAGGTCCTACATTCTATCTGAGAAGATTGTGTGTGTGTGATGTATACACACATATGTATTTACTTAAACATATAGGGTTTGTAAAAAATGAAGGGAAGATAGTTGGGGGAGGTCACAAAAGACTTTCTATAGAAGTTGGCCCTTGAGAATTGATCATAGAACTTAGTTGGGGAAATGAGAGCAATGCATCTTCTGGTAAAAAGGAGTGATAAAAGACATCGCAAAATCCAATTTTTCAGGAGAGAGAGAACCCTGAGACATGAAAGGTGAGGCCTAAAAGGCTCTCTGAGAAGATGGAACTGGAGCCTAAAGATGGATAGGATTTGAACACATGAGGGAATCTGATCATGGGAGTAACTGTGCTGTTTATGGGTAGGGAGTGTGGGAGAGATACAGTTAGGAGATCATCCTGACTAAACTGGGGGGTGAATTGACCAGCAGTAAATAAGGACAGTGATGTTAGGCAGCTAAGTCCTGATTATGGAGATTCTTCTAATGGGGAATGGATCACAAGTATAGGGAGTGATAGCCAGGGAAGTCACACGATTAATAGGTATATAGTTATCCCTTTCACATTGCGGGAGTTAGGGGTGTGGTGCCCCCCACAACCTGGAAAATCCAGGTAAAAGTTTTTGGCCCTCCCTTTCTACCACAGAAGTCGTCTGAATTATTATGGTATTAAAAAGATAAAATATGTTGATATTATACATATATTTTATGCATTTGAGTTTTTAAACTTTTCTCTGTCATCTGCTGGCCTTCACGTGTCGCCTGTAGCTTCTGCAAAACTCGCACAAAATTCCCATTTAATTTCTTGCGCTGACTCACAACTCTGAGGAAAGTCGTGGGATGTGGAAGGGATTGCTGTCGTAGTACAAAACAGAGAGCCTTTGTAGATTCCTGAGCAGGGGAGTGACAAAGCATTCATCTTGGCCTGGCAGTAGTGTTTAGGATAGATGGGATGAGAGGAGAGACTGGATTGGGGAGGGAGGAGAGGGAGCAATCTGAAACATGCAGCATTGGTTAAGGTATCAGGTAATAGGACACCATTGAAGCAACAGAAACTTTGTGTAATTCAATAAAATTTAATGACTTACTAACAAACCCCCTCCAGTTCAGTCCATGTCATACAACATAATATTTAGTTACACGACATTGTATTGTTGACCTTTGTTTTATGTGTATTGGTCTTACCTCCCAAGCTAGTCTGTAATAATTCAAACTTTTCATTAAAAAAATCCATATTTGGTTAGGTTTTGCTGTATTTCATCCTCACCTTAAGAAAGGAACATCGTCATTTCTGCCTTAAAGGCCTTGCTATGCTTGAAGATTCTTATCTACTTATAGCCTGTTCTTTGTACCAAGTACCCCTCTCATCTTAAATCTTTACAGGTCAGTTCCCAAAGCACAATGAAAATAGGGGTGCTTTTTGCTACCAGACACTTGCAGGAAATCTTTAACCCATATTGAGAGCTGAGGGTGCAATGAAGGAACCCTGGCCCCCAGCCAATTCCTTTTGGCAGCAATAAAAGTTCAAGCCCAGAATTGGTGCTTCCCCTTTTTTCAGTCTCCACCCTTCTTCCTTCCTTTGTACTGACCCCATTTGTCATCATGTTTTCTGGTTTTGTTTTCTCTTCTATAGTGCTCTCAGAATGTCCTTTCTGTCACTGTCACCTTCAGGACATCTGTGTATAGTAGGTGTTCAGTAAATATTTGAATTGTCCTGAATTGAGGTTCCCATAATGTAAGCAGATTATCCTTCATACCAGAGACCAGAGTATTCCCTTTTACTTTGGAGGTATACCGGAGTGACTGGGGAGAAAAACACTGCAGGTCTTAGGATTTCCTAATGTAGGAAACTGTAGGTGTGTCTCATAGCATGAGTAATATGAATGTCATCCCTATCGGGATCATTCAGGGTGGAGGGAATTTTTGTCTGTGTTGCCCAAAGGCTGTGTTTTGTTTGGATTTTAACCATAGTAGTACATGCTTTTGGCCTTAATAGAAGTTAGACGAAGTCACAATGATAGATTCAGAGACTCATCTATCAATTCCCTTTTCATACCTCATGAGCCTATCTAGTGGAATTTTTTTTAGATCAGTCTAGGTTAATGGCCCCAGTGGAGGGTCGACTTTTGGCTAAGGAGCATGGTTGTCTCTTTATTGTTACATGAGGGGGTATAAATCAATTTAACAGCAAGCATTTATGCCAGTCACTAAACATTTATAAATTGCCTACTGTGCCAGGCATTGTGCCAAACTCTGGGGACACAAAAATAGGCAAAAGATAAGTCCCTTGAAATTAGACCACACTTTAAAAAGAGGAAGAAGAAGGAATGGTACCCAGCCCCCAGTGCATGATGAAGTCCTGTAGCAGGTGAAAAACAATGGAATGACCACCCCTGAGCACCCTCCTTAAATGGAACATGTCGTAACTTCCATCCTCTCTGACCGACCGGAGAGGGCCAGGGAATACTGAGAACATGAAAGCTCCTGTGCAAAGATCTTGGGGGAAGTAACTGCCTTCCAGGAGTTTACTTGTCAAAAAGGAGGACAGCTGTATCTGTACAAGTATGTATGCAATGATTTAATTACTAGGAGGTTTAGGGAGGGAAGCCGCTGAGGTGTTGATATACAGGTCTTCATAGAAAGAAGGTTGAGCTGAGGGAAAGGAGGGACTACCATGGGGGAAGGGCCAGTACAGAGCTAAGGAGAGGAAGATAAAGTGCTGTGTTCTGTGGTGCACGCAACTGAAAAGCAAATTAAAACAAAAGAGGCCAGCACGCTGGATTGTAATTCTCCCCTGCTTGCCTGCGATAGATTTTCCTTGCTGAGTTATGACATTTATTTATTTAAAAAAATATTTAATCGATACCTTTTGTTTATACATTTACCTTTTTCAACCTTCTCTCCTTAATTTTGGCCTCAGACACTAGCTGTGTGACCCTGGGCACACTGTACAATGGAGATAATAACAGTCCCTGTGGTGCAAGTTTGTTGTGAGGATTAAATGAGATATTTGTGAAGTGCTTAGCACAATGCCTAGTGCATAGTAGGTGCTGTATTAATGCTTCCCCCTTCCCAGTGCCCAGCCTCTCTGCTATGAAGAGATTTTGTCATCTGCTCATGAGGACCCTCACTGGTCATTTAGTTACTCAGAACCCAGTTTCCTCTTAGTGGTATCTTCATTTACATTGTTGTTAATTGTTGTGTATATTGTTTTCTTTGCTGGCTCATTTTGATTTTCATCAATTCATACACCTCACATTTTTCTCTGATTTTGTTGTTCATCATTTCTTAATGAACCGTAATTACAGTACATCATAGTTAATAACCCCCACCCCCCAAAAAACAAAACTTGTTCCCAAGTATTGGACGTTCGCTTTATTTCCAGTTCTTGGCTACTTCTTTGTTATGGATATTCAGGCGCATTGAGCCTTCTTCCTTTGATTTCCTTGGCATATGTTACTAATAGTGTGGGATTTCTGGGTTAAAGTATCCTATAGACATTTGCAGCATTTTTCTTCCATAATTTCAAAATGATACCTGGTGTGGTTGGGTCACTTCATAGCTCTACCAGTAATGTATTAGTGTGTTTGTCTTCCTTGGACCCCTCCAACATTCACTGCATTCTTTGTCCTCTTTGCCAGTTTGCAAGAGGTAGGGTGGGGCTGAGATTTGTTGAAATCTCGGAGTTGTTTTCATTTGTATTTCTCTTATTCCTAGAAGTTTTGAATATGTTTTCATGGAGTCATTTATTTCTTGTAATTCTTATGGGAACTTTTTTTGGGTTTATATCCTTTAATTACTTATATCTTGGGTGATGACTATTGGCATTATATACATGTCAATTCCCTATATATCTTGGATATTACACTTTTATCAGTGATATTAGACGCAATTTTTTCTCCCTTTCTACATTTTCTCTTCTTACTTTGTCTGCATTGATTTTATTCATGCCATAGCCTATGAATTTTGGCAAAATTATTTTATCTTCCATAATCTTTTCTTTTTCTCTTATTTAGTAAAGAATTCTTCTAGCAACAGTTGTGAAAGATAACTTATCTTAGTCACTTCTGATTTTATATTCATGTTGCTTATCCATTACAAGTTTATTGTGGCATGTGGTATAAAATGTCTAATCTAAACCTAATTTTTTTCCAGATTTCTTTCCAGTTTTCCCAGAAATTCTAATCAAAAAAGGAGTCCCCCATAATTCATGTTTTAAGGCTTATCAATCCTTCTGCTGCTTTTAATGATGTCTGTTTCATGTTACTGTAGTCTTGTTCTGTTTAGTAAATTTTGTATTTTGTTGTTGTTGAGTTCTTTCAATTATGTCCAACTCTTTTCATGACGCCATTTGCGTTTTGTTTTTGGCAGGGGTACTGGACTCGTTTGCCATTTCCTTCTCTAGACCATTTTGCAGATGAGGAATTGAGGTGAACGGGATTAAGTGACTTGCCCAGGGTCACACAGTAAGTGTCTGAGACCAAATTTGAACTCAGAAAGATAAGTCTTCCTGACTCCAGGCCCGGCACTCTATCTAGTGCACCTAGCTCTAGCCCTTTTTTTTTTTTAACCAGTACCAAATAATTTTGCTGATCATAATTAATAGAACTTGAGGTCTGGTAATGTTCTTCTCAGTCATACTTTTTCTTTTCACTTTTTTTTTGTTTTGTTGAGAAAATAGAACTTTTGCTTTTCCCATTAAGGTAGGGATTTCAGAAGATCCCTGTGAAAGGGCAACAAACATGTTAACCTCGATGGAATTGCATTAAACCATTTTTACATTAGGACAACTAGGCCTTAGATCACTACAATTAGAGCACCAGGCCTGGAGTCAGGGAGATCTGAGTTCAAATTTAACTTTAGACACTTCCTAGCTGTGTGACCCCAGGCAAGTCACTTAACCCTGTTTGCTTCAGTTTCTTCATCTGCAAAATGAGTTGGAGAAAAGAAATGGCAAGCCATTCCAGTCAGTATCTTTTCCAAGAAAACCCCAAATAGGGTCATGAAAAATTGGATACAATTGAAATAGCTGAACAACAAAAATCTTTACATTGGGAAGAATATATTCATCATTTTGCCTGGGAGCCATGCAGGGCCTAGAAAATGAGACTCAGAACAAGGAATTTTATCTTCCAGGTAGAGGAGGAGAGGCAGGTAAGGTCTAGAGCATGAGGTTCTAGAAGGAGGGCTCAATTCATTTCATCAAGTCTTTATTAATTGCTTGCCACATGCCAGATCCTAGGTTAAGCAGTGGGGATACAAAGGTAGAAACAAAACAGCCCCTGTCCTCAAGGAGCTTACTTTCCAATGAAAAATGTCTTACTTAGAAAATTCAGTACAAAATATATAGAGTAATGGTGGGGGGAGAACAGATTGACATATCTGTAGGAACTCTGAAAGTTTGAATTAACCTAAGAATTCTGTTAAGTGGAGGGGAGGAAGGAGTGCATTCCAGTCCTGATAGCCTGTGCAAAGGCACAGACATGGGAGGTGCTGTAACCTGAACTGGAATGTCTTGGGGTGGAACAGTCATTTGACTGGAACTAGAATGCACAGAGCAGAGTTCCATAGAGTAAGCCTGGAAAGGGAGGCTGGAGCCAGATTGTGAAAGCCTTCAGAAGCCAAAAAGGAGTTTATGTTCTACCCTAGAGTTGAGAGAGCCCCAAGGGGAACTCGGGAAGCTGAGCCATATTCGGGATAGCCTGATAGCAATGCTTTGAGGTGAGGTGAATTGGCAAGAAGAAGAGGAAGGACAAGAATATGAAAGACAAATTTCACCCTCTTTATAATTTTAGCTTTACATGAAAGCCTTATTAGTCAGCCAGCAAGCATTTATTAAGGACCCACTTTATGCCAGGCACTGTCCCTGGGGACACTTGGGGAATATAAAGAAAGACAAAGAGTGCCTGCTCTCAAGGTTCCCCCAGTCTAATGGGCGGAGACAACCTACAGACTTCTGTGTCGCTGCACATAGGATAAATTGGAAATAATCCACAGAGGGAAGGCACTGGAATTAAGGGGGAATGAGAAAGGTTTCTTATAGGTGGTCGGATTTTAGCTGGGACTTGAAGGAAGCCAAGAGCCAGAGATAAGAAGGGAGAGGATTATGGGCATGAGAAAAAGTGAAAATCCCAGTTGGGAAATGGAGTATCCTGTGCAAATAACAGCAAGAAGACCAGTATTATTGGTTGGTAGAGTACTGTTGTGTAGGGATGGGGAGGAGGGAGTAAGGTATAAGAAGACTGGAAATGTTGGGAGAAGGCTGGGTTTTGAACACCAAACAAGATGCTTTTATATTTTTATATTTTATTGTGGTCATGGAGGGGGGAGAGAGAGAGAGAGAGAGAGAGAGAGAGCCGTAGTGTGGAGAGACTTAAGCTGCAGTGTGGAGAGACTTAAGACAGGCAAACCCACCATCAGGCTGTTTCAGTAGTAGTCCACATGTGAAATAATGAAGGTTTGCACTACTGTGGTAGCAGTGTCAGAAGAAAGGGGGCATATATGAGAGATTATGAAGGGAGAATGGATGGGACTTGGCAACAAATTGGCCATGGGGTGGGGGAGAGATTGAGAATTTGAGCTTCACACAAGTTCCCAAGCTGACTGACTGGGAAGATGGTGGTGCCCCTCCAACAGTAATAAGGGAGTTCAGAAAGAGAGGAGGATTTGGGGGGGGGAAGGTAATGAGTTCAGCTTTAGACGCATTAAGATGTCTACCTTAACAGGGTTGTTGTAAAGATCAAATGAGATAAAATTTGTAAAACACTTGGCACTGTGCCTGCCATATAGTAGATGCTATGTTAATGCTTATTCCCTTATTCTTCCCTTGCCAATGTCATTTTCCTATTTTAAGAGAGAATTCTTTCCCCCCCCCCTTTATGGAGGGGGGAAAACAGGGCAATTGGGGTTAAGTGGCTTGCCCAAGGTTACACAGCTAGTAAGTGTGATCAAGTGTCTGAGGCCAGATTTGAACTCAGGTCCTCCTGACTCCAGGGCCAGTGCTCTATTCACTGTGCCACCTAGCTACCCCCGTAAGAGAATTCTTGGGAAAGAGAGTTCCTTCTAGTGACAGTTTAGAAGCAACTCTAGCCAGAGGACCTCAAAGGTGGCAGGCCCCCCATGGACACCTAAAGAGTTTCACAGAATGTGGGCATACCTACTATCTCATCTTAATGAATAGCTATTTACAGGGTTGTCTTAAAACTTTGAAAGTTCATGGTCACGGGGGAAGAAAATTGACCTTAAAGTATATATATACTTTAAGGTCAATACACACACACACACACACACACACACACATATTTGTGGTTTGAAACTTCTTGGTTGAGTCTTTGCATTAGCTTTTAAAAATATTAGTGTTACTTGAAAAAGAGCTCCCTGTTCATGATGCTGTAAGGCACCACATAAATGCATGAGTGTGGGTGTGTAAATAAGCAGTACTGGAGAAATAGCATTTTATGTTCTGGTGGTTCCTTGTCTCTCAAGAATCATTTCTGCTTAACACATTTGAGTTATTCTGACCAGGTAACAGTCGGGGTCTGTAAGCAAAGTGTCTTCATTTGTGCAGCATCTGTCATCCTGCTTCCTTCTGTGCATTCTTCCGTTGGGTGACCTTTGGTAAACCACATGGCTGCTGTGGTCCTTAGTAAATGGAGGGGCTCGGAGTCGATGGACTCTAAGATCCGCCTCTTACAACTCCAACTTCTACTACTATGATCCTTACGGACCAACTGTTGACTTACTAAGGAAATCTGCTCTTCTTGCCCCTACGTATAGTGACAGTATCTAGTTTGCTAGTTAGACAAGGCAGTTTTCTCTTTCCTTTTTAGTTTAAAGCCCCTTTGATTAGAGTCACAAAACTCTAGGTAGGTGGTATAGTGGATAGTGTGGGGTCTGGAGTCAGGAAGACCTTAGTTCAGATCCAACCTCAGATACTTCCTAGCTGTGTGACTCTGGGCAAGTCATTTAACCTCTGTTTCCTCTTCTGTGTAGCGCCTACTTCAAAGGGTTGTTGTAACGATCAAATGAGATAGTTAATGGTACAGCGCTTGGCACAGTGCCTGGCATATAATAAGTACTAGATTAATTTTAGCTAGCTCCAAATCAAATCTTACCTTCCCTTGTTGGGTGGCTGCCATCCCTGACCAGGAAAGTTTCTTCCTCTGTTTTTAGCCAAAGGTCCAGAAATCCCAATCCCATTCAGATACTGTGTTCCTAGCCAGCTTCTCACTTCCTGAATCTGCCTTTATTTATGTGTGGGATGTGTGGTGCTGAGGTTGCTGTCTCCATCGACAGTGACCTGGGGTCTCTTCACCAATAATGCTTTGTATTTCTAAGGCCACGAGGTCTTTCCCTCACATTACCTTCCATCTTCCCTCTTCTTTTCCCCTCCCCTCCAAAAAAGAGAGAGAGAAAATTCATCTTGGAAAAACTGCTGCTATGATAGCTTGGGCCACTTTTCCCCAGACCTGCTTTGTGACTCTTTTGCCCTAGCTGTTAGAATTGCTAAGTATGGCTGTGCTATCTGGGTCAGGTCCTTAGAGGGGGGCACTTGAAGCTTCATGCATGGGTCTTGGTGTGCTGTTTGATTTCATTGACTAAACTCCATTTTTTTTTTGTTTGTCCCTAGGATTGGAACACTACCTGGTATACTAATAATCCAGACTTCACCAAGTGCTTTCAGAACACAGTACTGGTATGGGTGCCTTGTTGTTACCTCTGGGCTTGCTTCCCACTCTACTTCCTCTATCTCTGTCGGCACGACAGGGGCTATATTCAAATGACACATCTCAACAAAGCCAAAACTGTAAGTGACCATGATGTGTGTGTGTGTGTGTGTGTGTGTGTGTGTGTGTGTGTGTTTTATGGGGGTTGGAAGTGGGGTGAAGGAACAGACAGGTTGAGGTCAGTAGCATACCCTTGACTCTTTCCATTCCATGGGCAATAAAACTTTAGTTAATTGAAACTCAGCTAATCAGAATCCTAAGATAGCTAGAATTTTTTAAAAAATAGTTTATTGCTGCGTTTTGTTTTGGTAGTGCAGTCATTTCTGAATATATCTCCCTCCACCAATCCTGGATAGCCTTCCCCTTTAGCAAAAGACAAAAGTTACACAAAACCAACCAACTCATCATTTCCTCTAATAGTTTCATCAGTCATCAAGCACTTATTAAGTGAATGTGCTAAAAACTGGAAATACAAAGAAGGCCAAAAAGCAGTCCCTGCCTTCAAGAAGCATTTATTCTAATGCAGGAGATGACATATAAATAACTGGGTATATATAAGGTATATACAAAGTAGATCAATGTTATCTAAAAAGAGAGGCATTAGTAGCTATGGAACTGGCAAAGGCATCCTTCAAAAAGTGGGATTGAATTTTGGGCTTGAAGGAAACCAGATAAACTAAGATAAAGTGAGATGTCTTATGCAATACTCCATGAATAGCCCACCACCTCTCCAAGAAAAGGAGGGGAGTGCATTTCTGCTTTTTTCTTTGGGGCCAACCTTAGTCCTTATAATGATTACATAGTATTCAGATGGTAGATGGAATTTTTTTTTTGGCACATGGCTTTAAAAAGAGAGATGCCAGTGATAAAAAAACTTCATCGAAGAATTATTTAAGAAAAAGCAATACATGAAATTATCGTATGGATAGCGGTTATGTCCTGAAGTCAGTATGCCTTCATTTTAATTTCCTGTGTCTTCTATGTCTCTGTTCCTTCCCCTAAGACTGAGGCTGCTAAAGTCCCTTAGAGTCTGGGTCATTAAAGATAACACAGTTCTGTTCACTGGTTGGTACTCAGTAACAAGGGACAGTGAACTTTAAAAGGTTTTCAACAAGAAGTTAAAGTGAAACAAAGTTTCGTAATATCCCTTGTGCTGAAAATGAGCAGGAAGGATACCTACTCCTTTTTAATCTATTATCCGAGTTAACTGAGGAGTGAAACGATGATTTGGGCACTTGCATTCACCCTAGGAATTGTGCCAAACCAGGTACTTTGAATGTCAGTGGATGGTAGACAGGTTGTAGAGGTCACAGATGACTATTTAGACATCTCCTTGATTTGAAGCACTTGGTCAGCCCTTTCCTGATTCCCACCCTCTAGCCCTACACCCTAGAAGGGGTCATCTTTTGGTGGGGGAGGGGAAGGAGGCCAAACAGAAGGAGTGCATGATTGGGGTAATGGGAAATGGTCCATTTATTTGTCTTTTAAAGTTTGTGAAAGATGATCCGGTAACAATGAGTTTTGGAAAGCTTCTCCCTCCCCCTTTCTTGCAGAAGAAGTGTGTTTTAAAAATACGTGTTTTTGCTTTTTTTTTTTTTTCCAGAGGGGAAGGCTGGGCAATTGGGGTTAAGTGACTTGCCCGAGGTCATATAGCTAGTAAGTGTGTCAAGTGTCTGAGGCCTCATTTGAACTCAGGTCCTCCTGACTCCAGGGCTGGTGCTCTATTCACTGTGCCACCTAGCCATCCCCAAAATACATGTTTTTGGACTTATTTTTTCAATTGTAATTTATTCTTGACATATATTTTAGGCTGCTGTAGGGGAAACTCTGCCCTCTGATGACCACTTTTGGGGAACAGTGCGTTTGCTTGACTGGAAAATAGTCCAACCTTTTCTTGTTTGATTATGGATTGTTTGTGGCCCCAAGGCTGCATTTTTTGTATGGGCTTGCCTTGTTTTAACTCTGTTCCACTCTGGTTATCTCTGCTCTCATGGCAGACCTGGCAGATCCCTTTACTAGACCCTAGTCCTAGGCCTTAGATCTGCAGTAGCAGTGACTTAGTCAGATGGTTATCAGTGAAGTGTACAAATACACCAGCTAAAGAGTATTCCCTGTAACCCAACAGAAAGATGCTGTCAGTCATCAAGGAAATGTCATCAGTTACCTTAACATATTAGTAGGGATGTCTTCACTTCTTTAAGATATTGTCCTCCAAAGTAAAACAAAGTTCTCATTTTTTAACCTTAAGTGACCAGGTTCTCCTGGTCACACCCTCTTAAATTTAGGGTCAGTTCTTTCCTACTGTCTTGGGAATGCAAGGTAAATCTGCTACAGAAGGAGAAAATTGAGCTTATATATCTTACATATCTGCCCATTCCTTCTCCCCTTCTCTGTTATCCTTAGTTAATGTGGATAATAATCAGTTGTGGATCGACTGGACCCAGATTACCGTCTCCATCCCCACTACCCTATGATGAATGCAGATGGAAAGCAACGATAGTATAAAATGTGTGTTTCTTTTCCAGGCCTTGGGCTTTTCGCTATGGATAGTCTGCTGGGCAGACCTTTTCTACTCTTTCTGGGAAAGAAGTCAGAGCATTTATCGAGCTCCAGTGTTTCTAGTCAGCCCTACACTCTTGGGCATAACAATGGCAAGTATGAAATGTCTTGGGTTGGTCGTTGTTGGGTGAGAAACATGATTTTAGGGGGGAAGAGGAATTTTTCCCGACTTTATAACAAATGTCCCCTCTTAGTTTTCTCATATCTTCCTCCCTCAATCTAGGTCATCCTCATCCTCTTCATTTTGTGCCTTTCTCTGTTGAATATCCACTCTTAGCTTAATTGCCTAGATATCACTGGGATTTATCGTATTGTGGGGAAAGGAGCCGAAATAACTAAGAATTGAGCAAATCTTCCAGACATAGGATAATTTCATCTCTCCCACATCCCTCTGTATGTGTATTACAGTAGTGGGGAAGTCCTTTTTCTAATTCTGTGATGATTATGTTCTCCCTGGACCCAGAGAAACCTGATTAGATTTCTTCCTGAGGGTAGTTGAGCATGTTCTCAGTGACTGGTAGAAGTAACTTGCAGTTTTAGAGTGGAATTAATGGAGCAGCAGAAATCAACCACCATCTCCTGGAGACTCTGCTTAATATCCTGGAGGCTTGGGGCTTTACCTAGCCTGCCCCATAGGAATTGTTCTGCCTTATGATAGTGGCCACTTGGCCTCCAAACCATCCTTACTGGACCCATAGATCCTAAGCATCTAAATGGTTCATTCTGGAATCTTCATTCCAGCTGCCCTATTATTTGTTGCTAAAATTTGGGGTGACCAGTTGGTTTTTGAACATGAGTATTTGGGTCCACACACTTTTTGGGTGGCAAGTCATGATGGCAGGGGCATCTCTTATTTTCAAGTCATATTACATTGGTACATTTGGATGCCGTGTATATGCCCCCAGTAACAAACTTACAGTACAAGTTTGTGACATATGGAGGGTTCTGTTTTGCACGAAGGACCTATGACACTGGGATGAAATAGCAGCCATGATAACTATTAATAATAATAGCTGATGGGTGGCTAGGTGGCGCAGTGAGTAAAGTGCTGGCCCTGGAGTCAGGAGGACCCGAGTTTGGTTCTGGCCTCAGACACTTAACACCCACACATAAAAAAAACTAGCCATGTAACCTTGGGCAAGTTACTTAACCCCAATTGCCCTCCAAAAGGCAAAAAAAACCAACAACAATAGCAGCTGACATTTATATCTTGCTTTAAGGTTTGCAAAACAATTTACAAATAGTATATCATTTGATTCTTATCCCAGGAGATAGGTGTTATTTATTAACCCCATCTTACAGATGAGGAAACTGAGACAAACAGAGGTTACACAGGGTCACACAGCTAGTAAACGTCTGAGGCAGGATTTAAACGTGAGTCTTGTAGACTCCAGGTCCAGTGCTCTGCTTACTGAACATTATATAGGTGGAATTCTGAGTTTTCAGACCAAAAGTTGCCCTTTTGAAAGGGAGAGATGACTTTATAATAGAACAGCAATTCATCATGGATGCTTAGATGGCCTTTTCAGGGAGTCATAGAATTGTAGAACTAGAAGAAACTTTAGAAATAATCTATTCTAACCCCTTTATTTTACAGAGAAGGAAACGTACCTTATACCTAACAACTGTATAGCACTTTGGATTTGCAAAGCTTTTTAAATAATGACATTATCTCATTTAGTTCCCATAATCTGGTTGCCTTTTAGGGTTATTGTGAGGATCAAATAAGACATATATATTTGTACACATATACAAATACACACACATATAAAGCACTTTGCAAACTCAAGATCTTATCATTATAATATTTATATTATTATTACTACATTATTTTAGGCCTTATCATTATTATTATTTTAACATTTTGGTTTTGGCCATGGATTAGAATGGTACGTGTTTAGTTGAATCTAAATGGCCCTCTTGGATTCCCTAATATATCTTGGTGGTATTTTTCATTTAACTCTTGGGAAATAGTTTGAAGACTGTTAAAAAAAATACTGAACATAGAAAAGACGGAGCCTCAGTTTACTTCTTCAAAAATTGCCGATAAATGTTGTCTTAACAAAAAGTGTAGTCCCTTAGAGGAGTTAAACAAAATGAGACTTAGCTCTCAACACTGTTCATCAACAGGCATTTATTAAGTTTACTCTATGACAGGTATACTGAATGCTGGGGATACAAAGAAAACTAAAAGCTGGGAGATGCCTTTTTGTGTGGAAAGAAACTACCCTAAGACCGAGATCTCTGGATCTCCATTTAGATCAGAGTTTCCCAGGCCAAAACGCTACAGATTGGCCAGTATATAAAGTTTCTGCCACAGACCACTGTCCCTTTTATATTCTCTGTTCTGTGGCTCACAAGTAGGGGACAAAGAGTTGAGGAGGAGGAAGAGCTCAAATTCAAGGAGAAGATGGAATCATTTTTTAAAAATTACTTTGTAGGTTTTTTTCTTTTAAAAAGTATAGATGGCTGGTAGTCATAGTTTTGTTTACTAGTAAAAATTTGTTGTTCAGTCAGCAGTTAGGAAGCATTGGTGGCCAGGGGAAAACTTGTTCTCTTAGTCTGTTATGCAGCACTCAGACTCTTGTGGGGACTCTGAGAAAAATGTCATCTTCCTAATGGTTTCCTCTGTGTGTGTGTGTGTGTGTGTGTGTGTGTATATGTGTGTCTATTTTGTGTTCATTTCTTCTCCAGTTGCTTGCTACCTTTTTAATTCAGTGCGAGAGAAGGAAAGGAGTCCAGTCCTCAGGGGTCATGCTTACTTTTTGGCTCCTTACCCTGCTATGTGCTGGCATTATCCTTCGATCCAAAATCCTGTATGCCTTAAGAGAGGTAAGTAGTCTCTTGGTTACCTCCTGTCCTTGAGTATTGTCTCCTCCATGAAAGGTGTCTGCCTTTCATGTTCCTGGTATTGCATGGCCTGTGGATCTGAATGCTTGATAGCATAGGGATATCACCCCTCACCCTCTGAGAGCAAGGACCAGGTTGGGGGTAAGGCCTCCATATGGTAGATAGTACTTTGTAGACTAACCAGCTAACTGTAAATAATACGACAGGCCACCATCCCATGTCCTTCAGCATGAGAGCAGGCAGGAAGGCACCCCTTTCCCCGAGCAGTGAAAAGCTTGTCCCAAAATAACCTCTGTATGGTAAATTCTTATTCTGTCTCTGGGATGAGAAGTTGTGTTTACTTTGTTTCCAAATGTGTGCCTAAGGATTTAAAAAAACATAGTTATTTAAAAAATACTTTAAGTGGAAAGGGCTAAGCCTCAGCTCATTTTTAAAAAATTGCCAATAAATTTTGTCTTAACAAAGCATAGTCCTTCAAAAGAGTTAAGCAGGGGGTGGCTAGGTGGCACAGTGAATAGAGCACCAGCCCTGGAGTCAGGAGGACCTGAGTTCAAATGTGATCTCAGACACAACACAAAAACTAGCCGTGTGACCTTGGGCAAGTCACTTAACCCCAATTGCCCTTCCTTTCCCCCTCCAAAAAAAAAAAAAGTTAAGCAGAACTCCATTTAGCTTTCTGTGAGTTTTTTGGTTTTTGGGTTTTTTCTTTTTTTTAGTTTTGGGAGATTGGGGAATGGACCTACAATTTCTTTGCTGTAGGGAATTCCCATTGTGGAATTAATTACCTTTTTCAAAACAGATTGTCTCCTGTTGTGCAGATTACAGTCTTAGAGAATTATCTAGGACCCTGAGAAATTAAGAGACTTGCCTAAGGTAGCATAGTATGGATTAGAAATGGGACTTGAATACAAGTTTTCCTGGCTGGTTTTCTCTCCATTACATCACACCATGTTTCTATAAGAAGTTCTCTTTGTTCCTCAAATAGACCCACATTCCAGAGCAGTATTTCTCTGTGGTAGTTTCCGAACTTTAAATTTCTGTGTTTACCTGGCAGGTTGATTTTGTGCCAGCGACAGGAGTAGACATACACCATAGGGAGTAGCCAGGGGTGGCTGGAATGACTTTATTTTCCCAAGCTGGACATATCCTGGTTGGGAGTAGTAAGGATCAGAGTTAGTGTGTTATAGATGTCTGTTTTTGCCTAACATGTCTCCCCTTCCCCTAATACCCTGAGAGTAGAGGTTCTGAAAGTTGGGTGTTTCTTACCTTTTCCTCTCTTGTGTTCAGAATTATGAAATTGATGTGTTTCGTGATGTCACTTTCTACATTTATTTCATCCTGGTACTGATTCAGTTGATACTGTCCTGCTTCTCAGACCAGGCACCCCTCTTCTCAGAAACCATCAATGACCCTGTAAGTATGAAGAAAAAGAGGGTGTGTGTGTGTGTGTGTAAGTATAAAGGAAAATGAGAGTGTGTGTGGGTGTGTGTGTGTGTATGTGTGTGTAAGTATAAAGGAAAATGAGAGTGTGTGTGTTGGGGGTGACTGGGTGGGCATCATTCTTCTCCAGGCCCTCACTCTCAGCCTGATGGTGATCATGTCAGTATGGTCAGAATGTCATTATTTCCAAGACAGTAGTATGGATCGGGTCAGGAGGGAGATAGCCCTCTGTCTCCTCTCCTGTGTGGGTTCAAAGGGAACTGCATTCTCCTGTACTTGAAGCATTATTTGTAGCCAGCCATCTGTGAACTGAAGATTTTGTAGTGGGAATAGTTTTCTGGCTGCTGAGATACACTAGGACTTGGCCTGGATTGATCTGGACCTGGGCCATTGGCTTTGTGTAGGATTGAACTTCGATGTGTGGCCAATTTATATGGAAGGGAGGAAGGTTCTTTGGTGATGAGATTTTTTTTTTTTTTTAAGAAATCTTTCAGCCAAGGTATCATGGGGGCAGGAGGGAGGAGGGACCTGGAAGTTCTTGTTTTGAGAACTCCTGCCTGGAGACTTAGTTCTGCTGAGGAAATGAGCTCTTAGAGAATTTAGTTAGCAAGGGGCAGGGGGTGAGAGAGAGAGAGAGAGAGAGAGAGAGAGAGAGAGAGAGAGTGTGTGTGTGTGTGTGTGTGTGTGTGTCAGTGTCTGTGTCCATGTCTGTGTCCTTGTCCTTGTCCTTCCCTTACATTATCACTTTAGGGATCTAAAAGCACCTATTGAGTGGTTATTTGCCTGTGGTGCTATGCTGGATAAGGAAGAGTGAGTCATACATGACCCTGTGGATAATTAAAGTCTACACATGGGACAAATACACAAATAAGACCAAAAATATATGTTGTTTACAAGTCATAAGTTTGTGATTAATGAAGTAGTGGTGGGGGGTGGGGGGGAGAGAAGAGGCACCTGAAATTTCATACTCTGGGTAGCTTTAGGATAAATCATTATCTCTTTGCCAACAAATTCAGGAAAATGGAAGAGAGGATGGGGTTTTCTGAGTGCTGAATCTTTTGGGGATTAAGATGATAGAGTTCTTATGTACTTCCTGAGTGCAGTGACAGGATGTAAAGTAGAATTCATGGTGTTTTTTTTTCATTTCTTTCTCTTCTTCCCTCCCTCCATTCCCCTTTGCCTGCATCAGGCTGATGACATTAGCTTTTGTGGTATTCTTTTGAAAGAATGAGGTTCTCAGTGCCCAGCCCTGGCGAGCAGAGACTGGAATGTGCAGGACTGGGGAATGTTCCCACCTCCTTTCTGTTTTAGAGAGGCTTCTGGAAACTCTCAGCTGGACCATGGCAGTTAACCTTAAATCTGGGATGAATGACAGGTTGCAGAGAAAGATGGATGGGGAGCAGGGCTTGGGAGGGGGAAGTTCCATTATTTCTAGGAATAAAAGAAAAACTCCAAAACAGCCCTTCTCAATGATGGCAGCCTCTGCTGGTGCTAGTCTTTTCTCCACAGAGGATATTGTTCCAGGTAGTGTTGAAACTTGTCTTAGACAACCTCTAAAGGGCTTGACAGATTTCATAGAGCACTTCGTAGTTGGCAAATATTTGTGCAGGCTGATAAATTTTCGATATTTAACTATACAACTGGCTGTGAGCATATGTTGTTTAGGTTAACAAAATCTATAGTTAGCTAGCTTTCCCCCCCCCTTTGGTTTTGCTCTTTTAAATAGTAATTTTTCTACTAGAACTATTTCAGTTGGTTAAAACAAAATTTATTAAGTAGGTTACAAAGAAAACATGTCTTCCAATGATTAAAAGCATTCCCTTGTGTTGCTAATTATCCTTTCATATTAATTTGTCTCATTTCCCTCCCTAAACTGTGTGAGCTCCTTGAGGCAGGGACTGGATACCTTTTAGTATCCTCCACATGCCTTCTTTATTTATTGTTATTATTATCATCAGTAGTAATAATAATAGTTGACCTTTATGTAGCGCTTTCTGGTTGGTAATATGCTTTGTACATATTTTATTTGATCTTCACAACAGTCCTACGAAGCGAGTGCTGCAAGTATTGTTGTCTCCATTTTACAAGTGGGGAAACTGAGGCTTATCGCTGTTAATTGACACTTGCTCTTCGTTATATAACTTGTAAGGGTCAGGGGCAAGATTTGAAGCCAGAGCTCTCCTGGCCTTCCCACAATGTCACCTGCCTCCCCTAGTACAGAACAGGCACTCAGTAAATCCCCTTTGGTCATTATTAAAAGCTATTACTCAGCGTGAGTGGGTGCCCATGACTGATTCTTACCCGTCCGTGTCCCTGAATCAGCCTCTCTTATCAATTACAGAATTTTGTTTGTTTTGAAACAAGATTTTTCAGTATCTGTGGTTTGTAGACATGTTAGTTGTTCTCTCACCTCCTGGGTACAGGTACTAGAGGGGAAGGTCATGGCTAACGGTTCATTTCTGGGTCCAGAGCAGATATGTTGTAATGATTTGGTGAGGAGGGATCCTGCACATTTGTGCTCCAATCCTCTCTTTTTTGGGGGGGTGGGGTTAACAAGCTTACTTTAATCAAACATATATTATTTACCTAGTTCAGGGGAAAAAGGTCAGCACTCCAAACTTCAGAGTATACAGACAGAATTATCAAGACAGAGAAACAGATCAAGCAGACAGGTTTCCAAACTGTCCAACAATTATATCCGTACCAAATCATAGTTACCATCAACATCTGGGTTTTTCAAAGCGAGGGGGGGGCGGCTCTCAACAACGGCTTCCCAGAGTCCCATCTGATCAAATCACAGAACACTTCTCAAAGTGAGCCTCAAAACAAAGCTACACATCAGGGCTTATATAGCCTTCTCCTGGCTCAGAGAATGTAACAACCCTCTAGACCCACTGCCCAATCAAAAAGTATCTCCTGAGAAACAAGCCTCCCACCATAGGCTCCAGGTACACTTAAGCCTAGGGGCAGGGAAGACCTTAAAAATTTACATTCCCTTTACATTCAGCCCCAAGATCTTTCACGCCCATAGCATAGTCAGTTTACTTTTGAATTAGCACTAAACATCTCTTAGGTCACATTTTCAAGATACAGAACTAAAGTTACCAAACTGGCCACTGGGCCTTAAACAAACATAAAATACATGGCATTATCACCTCAATTCAAAACAAGTATCCAAATAAAGTTCTCTTGGGCGGAGGGGGGTGTCCTTCCCCTCACACAGCTCCAGCCCTTGCTCCCAAGCTCTGAGGGGCAGCTGGGCAACAAAACCAATAGGGTGGGGTCCTTGGGGGTCCATGGCCCTTCACCCCACTCACCATAGTCACAAGTGCATCCTCCCCCTGGGTCCCAAACTGTGGGATCCAGCAAGGAAACACACTCAATGCCCCTGCTTTGCTGCTCAGTTCTTATCTTTTCCTGTGGCTGAATTCCGAACTCCTGGGCTCTTTCTCCTCCTGCAGGCAGCAGCCGCTCCTGGCTTCTGCCCAGGTCCCGATGCAGGCAGCTCACCATTTCCGCTCTCAGCTCAGCGAAGTCTGTATGCAGGCCATTCTTCTCTCCTGCTCCACGGCTCCACAGAATCACAGCTACCACAACTGGGAAACAAACAATTATCCCAGCCCCCATACTTTCCTTTTACTCTGCAGATCCTGTTCGTGACGCCATTTTGTAGCAGCAAGCACCCCAAGCGTCCTAAGGGTTTGCTGCCACCACAGGTTCTTGGATCTGCTTTGTTAAAGGAAAGCAACTCAAAATGGGT
Source organism: Petaurus breviceps papuanus (assembly GCF_028583685.1). Classification (NCBI taxonomy): domain Eukaryota; kingdom Metazoa; phylum Chordata; class Mammalia; order Diprotodontia; family Petauridae; genus Petaurus; species Petaurus breviceps. The sequence continues at coordinate 14,111,927 of NW_027185616.1, forward strand.
TAACAAGCTTACTCTAATCAGTCAGATATGTATTGTTTACCTAGTTCAGGGGAAGAAGGTCAGCACCCTAAACTTCAGAATATACAGACAGAATTATCAAGACAGAGAAACAGATCAAGCAGACAGGTTTCCAAACTGTCCATCCATACCAAATCACAGTTACCATCAACATCTGGGTTTTTCAAAGCAGGGGGGGTGGGGCGGCTCTCAACAATGGCTTCCCAGAGTCCCATCTGATCAAATCACACAAGACTTCTCAAAGTGAGCCCCCAATCCTCTCTTACATCAGCAGGACTACTTGTACCTGTGTCACCTTGTGTCAGTATCCAGGTGAGAGAGGAGGTAGTGTTGGGCTATGAGCAAGAATACTGAGTTCTAGTCCTGGCTCTTATGTGTTGTAGTAAATAATTTCACCCCATCCAGGCCTCAGTTTCCTCCCTGGTAAAATGAAGGGATTGGACTAGACACTTTTAAAAAAAAAATTCTTGCCCATGTTCTCTGCTAGGTGCTGGGAAGTTTAAATAGGACATACATCCTCCCTTCTTGGAGCAAAGGTTAAGACATCCTCTCTGACTCAAGTCCCTCCTTATTCTAATCCACTCTTTACTTAGCTGCCAAAGTGATTTTCCTGAAGTCAATCTGACCACATCAACATCCTATCAACAAACTACAATGACTCCCTATTACCAGCAGGATCAAATATAGCATCTTCTGTTGGACTTTTGAAGCTGGTTCTCTTCTACCTTTCCAGTCTTCTAATACTTTATTCCTTCTGAACATTCTTTGATCTGGTATCATTGGCCTATATGCTCGTCCTCAAATGAGACAGTCCATCTCCTGACTGTGCTTTTTTTACTGGATACCCCCCCCCCCCACACATTTAGAATGATCTTCTTCCTTGCCTCTGCCTTGTGGGGGTTTCCCCAGCTTCCTTTAAGACAAAATTTGAATCTCATCTTTGGCGAGAGGCCTTTCCTCATCCCTAGAGATTACTTTGAGGTTACTTCCCGTTATATTATAAGTATCTTAAATCAAAAATAAAGATTTAATTTGCTTGCATGTTTTCTTCTCTATCAGTATGTGTACTGCCTGAGAGCAAGGATATCCTTGTATCCTCAGTGCATATCATAGTGCTTGATACTTAATTATTACTGTGCTTAATTAATACTGACTGTTATCACAGTAATCCTGCAATATTATAAACACATTGGAAAATTGCAAACTAAGTCCTTTCTGAGGTCTTGAGTGGAAAGGTTATTCCTGATCAAGAATCAAGGAATGCTTCCTAGAAAAGCAATTAAATTGTGCTTTTAAGGATGGGCAAGATTTGACAAATACAGTGGAAATTATATTTGTAAGGAACAGCATTAAAAAAAAGACAACAGTATTATTTCTGGGGGAAGTGAATAGTCCTCTTTGGATGGAGTAAAATGTGTGGTGGAATAAAATGAAATTACAGTCTAGAATAAAAAAGGCCAGTTGATTATAGAGAGCTTTGAACATGAGACAAAGGAGATTTGAACTTTATTCTTTAGGCATTAGGGAGCCACAGAGATTCTAGAGCAGATGAGTCATATCCATGTATAGAGGAGAGATCATTCTGGTTATGATATGAGGGATAAATTTGAAGTGGAAGGAAGTGAAGGTAGGAAGACTTTTTCAGTGTTAATGTAATGATCTAGATGGGTATTAATGAGAGTTTATAGTAGGATAGTGAGTGAGGGAGTAAGAAGGAAGCGGGTAGGGATATTCATACAAAAGAAGTTGTAGAAGTCAAATCAGCAGACCTTGAACTCATTTGGGAGGTAAAGGTGAACAAAGAGTTAAAAGATTCAAATTTGGGAGACTGGATGAATTGTGGTACTGCTGACAGAAAGAGTTAATTCTCTCATCAAAATCCCTGTTCCTGACACGAGATCTAGAGAATCTGATTCTGCCTACTCTGCCCTCCTTGATGAGTCTCACACCCCATATGGTGAGGACATTTTTTCTGGTATTATTTTCTTCAGGCTTCCTCTTCAGTTCGATAAGAACTACTCTGTCCAATCTTTCTCGTAATTTGGGGCCTTCTTGGATTAGGCAGATTCTGGGCACAGTCCAAAAAGAAAGAAGGAACCCTAGATCCCTGGGAAGTTTTCATTTCTGTTGATGACTGTTAGGCTTTGCAGTTCCCTGAGATTAAGAGGTTAGAAGAAAGGAAGAGATGTTTGCTGAATGTCTTTAGTTATATTTAACAAGGCTAATCTACTGAAAATTAGGTGTGAGGTTTTGTAATGAGGCTTTACTCAGATTTTTCTTTGGGGTAAGAGGTAGGGATGAGGTAGAGTAGCAGCAGAAGGAACTGAGCTTATATTACCTTGAGTAGCCAAAGTCTGTAGAGAGTGTTAGGATGTTTTTTGTGTGAAGACTACTCCTCTGTTGTACTTATCTTGCCATGCATGTTTGACCAGCAGATATTGTACTGATCTGAGACATCTGACCATAGCTGTCTTGGACTTTTTTGCAGTGATATTGAGGTTCTCTTGAAAATTGCCTTGCTTTGATCCCCAGCACTTAGCACAGTGCCTGGCATACAGCAGGAGTTTAATAAATACTTGTCCACTGATGGCCTGATTCCCAGTAAAAAAGGTACATCACCATAGCCATGCTACTTTTGCTTTCCTAAAATTAAATTTCCAACAGCCCCCTCCATCCTTATCTAGCAAAGTAATATCCAGCCTAAAGAGCCCAAATGATTCGAGTGCTAGACTCACAGATATACAGTAAGAAAGAACCTCAGACAGATTAAATGACTTGCCTAAAATCACCTGGTTAGCTCATAAGTATAATAACTTAGATTTGATCCAGATTTTTACTTCTTTGTTTAGTAGTCTTTCCCCAACACTATGCTTGTGGGATCTTGGGCAAGTTAGTTAACTTTGTTTCCCCATCTGTAAAGTAAGGCATTAGGCCAGAAGATGGTCTCTAGGATTCTTTCTCTTTCCAGCTTTAACATTCTCTGATTCTATAAAATTGAAAATCTTTAATTCTAATATAGTTGGCCTCTTGGAGTCAGTTTAATGTACCTGATTTTGAAGCCAGGAAGTGTTGAATATGACAAATACTGATAGTGCAACCCTGGCTAAGTCCCTTAACCTCTCAGTGCTCTAGTCAACTCTCTAAGACTATAATTTGCAGAAAAGGTCCCAACCTGTATTGGCAGAGGATGCTTTCTCCCCCTTAGGAGTTCCATATAACAGTGGATTCACAGGTCCAATACTTATCCCTATCCTCTGTGGCTGATCTTGGACTTTAAAAGGCTCGTAACACCAATACTGTAGAGGATTTGCGTTTCATTTGATTGGCTAACAGTGTTGGAAAGCGGTCGCCAAAAAGGAGAGGTAGAGAGGATTAATTCAGTTCGTTGAGGTCCTGTGGAGAAACAGAGCATGTGACCTTTCCTGAATGAGTTTCTGAGCCATCACTGAAACAGTGAGCTTTGCTAGTATGAATGATTTGACATAACAGGTGCTACTTCTGATTGCTCCATAAATCCCATAAACTGGTGACTTTCTTTATTCACTTGGCACTAAAGATGGAACCCAGAAGGACCCACTCTTTTGGAACCCAGAAAACCCCCCACAAAAAAAGGGGGCACATGGAGTTGTAGCTGGTGGTTTGGCTGTGTAGATGGCCTGACTCTCCCTGATCCCCATCCACTTCCCTTCTAAGAGAGGAATCCAGAAAGCCTTAAGGATGCTGTTGTCTCAGGGCTTCTTATACTCAGCACAGTCTCTAAGGCCACATTCTCCTCTGCGGCTAATTTAATGCTTAGTCACAGGCTTAGCAGCTGTCCTTGGGAGGGAGTCCCTCAGAGAGCTCTAGAGTCTCAGCGGCTTTAAGCTAGGACGTCCAGTGTTTGTAGAGATCATGTTGTCTCTGTCCTCCCTCTGCTGGTCCTTTGCTTCAGCCCTGGAAATTAGCTAAAGGTTTTTCTGGCCGGTGTGACAGCTGGCTAAAGACTGAACAGACCTTGACTGCCCCCTCTCTCTTCCACCCACTCCCCCTAACCTCCCTCTCTGTGCTTCTCTGCCTTACCTTGCTGTCAGGGTATCTTGGTTGTGTCTATTAAGGCATGCAACTGTGGGCATTGGCCTATGGAGTGCACTTATTTGGAAGGATGGAAGAGTTAGAAACCAAACAGATTTATTCATAGTCCTGTAAAATCTTGTTAATTTGGGGTAGAACTTCTGTCCCAAACCGTGGAGTGTTCTAGAAACTAAAATGGTTTCTTTGTTGCTATTATAACTGGCATTCCTGTAATGCATTAACATTTGCCAAAGCACCCTCTTTCCATGTCTTAACTTATTTGAGCCTCAGAACAACCCTATGAGGTAGGTTCTATAGGTATTATTCCCATTTTTCAGATGAGGAAACTGAGACCTCGGGGTTTTAGTCAGCAGGCATTTATTAATTTCTAACTTTGTTTTAGACATTGAGAATATTAAGAAAGCAATGAAATAGTCTCTGTCCTTTGGGAGAGAGAACAAGTATGTTTTTTAAGTGAATACAAAATTAATGTAATTTCAGGGGGAAGACAGTAGCAGCTGGTGGCGAGATGGTCAGGAAACAGCCCGTGTAGAAGATGGTTTTGAGCTGAGCATTGAGGGAAACTAGAGATCTAAGAAATGGAAGTCGGGAGAGAATGTTTCCTAGGAATGGTAAAGCAGTTTGCCCATGGTCCCATAGCTGCTGACAGATGGAGTTTGAACCTAGGTCTTCCATGCAGTGTCTGGCCCTCTGGACCAGCACCAGTAGTAATAGCTTGTGTTTATATATTACTTTAAGGTCTACAAAGTACTTTCCTCATGGTAACTCTAAGAGGTAGGTAGTGCAAAGTATGATTTGTCTCCATTTTTAAAGGATGAAACTGAATTACAGAGAGGCTGTTTAATTGCCTGTGGTAGAACAGCTTTTAAGTGTTGAAGCCACATTTGGAATCTAGGCCTCTCCTAACTTCAGGCTCTAAGCATGGAGGTATGTAAGGTCATTGAGATGAGTTAATTAAAATATGTATTACACATGTATGTATGTATATATGCATTTATATTAATGCTTAAAATTGCAGTAAGCTTTTGAGATAGAAACACCCTCCCCCCACACACACCTACCATAAAATGGATTTTGGAAATCATTTAGTTCAACTTCCTCATTTTACAGCTAAGGAAACTGACCGAGACCCAGATATATTGTGATGTTCCTATGGTTGCTTAGCTAGTTAGCAGCAGACACGGGGCAGCAGCCTGTCCTTGACTCCCAGCATAAAGCATAAGTACATTCTGCCCTATTGCTTCTCTGGCTTCAAGCCGTTTTGTCTGTCCCCAGCACAGAGGATAGGCGGAATAGAAAAGCTTATGCCTTACTTGATTGTAAGTAAAATGGTGGGTTTACGGACACCTCTTACTCTAAAAATGTAGCAACTACTTCAGGACCATGAAAGTTAACTTCTTTTCTGTGAAACATTCGAGAACACAAGAGGCCTTTCCTTCCTTCACCCTTGGCTTCCCACGTGTGTGAAAAAGTACAGCTGTTACAGCCCTGGTCAGACCAGACTTGTAGGTTTCTCAAGCTATGATTTTGGGAAGGGAGAGAAGAATGGAAGGAGCATACTGTTCTTAAGAAGGTCAAATAATGCTGCTAAGCTGCTAGCATCTTCTTATGAAGTAAGAGGCCCCAGATCGGCATCCAGAGAACAAAGCAGTCCTTTGTTAATAATGCCATTCTTTGAAACTCTTTACTTGCTGAGAGCCCCCTTTACCTCCTCCTCTCCCAGGGCCGAGTTTTAAATCTCATGGGTTCTTAATTACTGGAATATGAATTAATGAGGTTCTGTAGTAACGCTTTGGGATGAAATCCTCTCAGACTCTGCCCTGTTCAGCATATCCGAGATATTTGGCCTTTCTGGATGAAGGTGGTCTCTATAGGCAGCCTTGGAGTCTGCAGTTATCAGTCCAGGGCAAGTATCTTTTGTGGGTAATAGGAGTGCCTTAAAAAAAAATCATGCTTGAATTAACTTAAATAGATAAACTGTAGAAAAAAAATTAAAACTTAGCTCAGTGGTGTTTTTATTTCTATATGATTCTTTGGGTCTTGGCTATTTCGAGATACCTGTGATCTTGATTTCTTGTCCCATGTGCCCTTCTACAATCAACTTTTCAAATTTATATTTAGTCATTTCTCTGTTAATCAGAGGAGCCAGTTGCATAAATAATGTAAAATATTAGATAATTTCTAAATCATTACTCTTTAAACTTATATATACATCCACATATATAACGTATGTCTTTATAAAAGACTCTCCAAAAGTTTAATAATTTAGGTTGGGAATACAATTTGGGAGGGATCCAGACGTGTAATTTCTTTGGCATAGGGAACTTCTAGTATGGAGATTCCCTTCATCATTGCAGACCCACAGATTGTAATCTTAGAGAGTTGTCTAGAGCCCAGAGAGGTTCGATGACTTGCCAGTAGTCACACAGCTAGCATTAATCATTCAGCAGCATTTATTAAGTGCCTGTGTCTGCCGGGCACCATACTAGGGATTAGAGATACAAATACAAAAGCGAGCTAGTCCCTGTTCCCAAAGAGCTCCTCTTCTTCTGTGAAAGGATACAATCAACTCCTTGGGGTTTCTGGAACCCAACTATGACTATAATTATCTCTGTTTGGACACTATTCATTCCCTTCCTGTTATGGTTATACCTGTTTGGCTAGACTCTGGTTTGTCAACCTCTCTTCCTTCAGATGTGGGGCTTAAACCTGTCTGTCTTTCTTCCAAAAAGTCTTAGTTTAGGGGAGGCTAGGTGGTGCAGTGAATAGAGCACTGGCCATGGAGTCAGGAGGACCTTGAGTTCAAATCCAGCCTTGGACACTTAACATAAAAAACTAGCTGTGTGACCTTGGGCAAGTCACTTAACCCCAATTGCCCTACCTTCCCCCTCCCCCCCAAAAAAAGAAAAAAGAGATGATGAGCAGGTGGATTTCAGAAAAACCTGGAAAGGTTTATATGAACTGATGCTGAGTGAAGTAGCTGAACCAAGAGAACATCATACACAGTAATAGCTGCATTGAGCGATGACCAATTTTGATAGACTTAGCTCTTCTCAGCAATACATTGATCTAAGATAATTCTGAAAGACTCAGTATGGAAAGGAGAACTATGATGTCTGAATGCAGATTGAAGCATACTGTTTTCTCTGTTTTTGTTTTTTCTTTCTTGTGGTTTTTCCCTTTTGTTCTGATTCTTCTTTCACAACATGACTAAAGTGGAAATATGTTTAATATGATTGTACATGTGTAGCCTATGTCAGATTACATCCCATCTTGGGGAAGGGGAGGGAGGAAAAAAATAAGAGAGGTATTCAGTGAGGGAGATCAAGGAGGGAGTGCACTTCAGGCATATGGAAGGTCCAGAGCCTAAGCAGTGATGGGATATGGGGTATCTTGTCTTGTTCGAGGAGTGTAGAGGCCAGTTTGGTTGTATTCCGTGGTGCCAGAGGGAGAGGAATGTCCAGTGAGGCTGGAAGGGTTGGTTGGTTTGGGCCCGGTCATGAAGGACTTTAAAGCAATAAAAGCCACCAGAGCTGACTAAGTGGTGGAATTTCATGGTCCAAACTTCACTTAAGGAAAATTATTTTGGCAGCAGTGGTTAGGACAGGCTGGCGTAGGGAGAGACTTGAGGCTGGAAGACTAGTTAGGCTGTTCCAGTAATCTAGGAGAGAGGTGGCAGCTCTGTGAGTGGAGAGGAGATGGATTCTTTAGACGTATAACATCTGTGCTGCCCCTTCTGCCCCAGGTTAGGCTAGCAAATTCACCTTTCTAATACCTAGAATTAATTTGCATTCACCTTATCAGATACCCACCTGTTATTAAATCTGCCATCCTAGGAAACAGAAAGGTATGGTTCTCCTAGGGAAGCCATATTGCACAGAAGCATTTTCTGTAGATAATCAAAAAGTGAACAATTGAGAGTTGTCTGTATTCTCTTGTAAATAAAATATGTCCTTTAGCTTCATATTTTGTTAAAGGTCTTCATGACTGTGAACTCAACTGTGGGCCTCTTTCCTTATCATTTTCTTTTTAAAAAATTATTTTAAAAGCTTAGATTCCAGAATTCAACATTAAGCTCTGTGGTGGTTGGTGTTGGGGGCAGGTGAATTACACTGTGTGTTTGAACCTAGACAATACTTGTTAGTGATGTGTTTTGGATTTTTTATGGACCTGTTGTGTGCTCCTCTGAGAAAAGGTCTTTGAAGATTGAAGGTAGTGTCTTTTTTTTTTTTTAAGAAGTCATTATAACTTGGGAGAGAGAATACCATTTTTGGTGCCAAATTGAATATGTTAAAGTGATCGAATGTCACCAAAGCAGAAGAATAAGGTGTCAGTTACTACTTTAATAGCCCTAGTGTATGTGACTTAATTATTCTGTTTTTTTTCCCCTCTATCTCTTTTTTCCCAATAGAATCCCTGTCCGGAATCTGGCGCTTCCTTCCTTTCCAGAATCACCTTCTGGTGGATTACTGGGTAAGGACACTGAACCCTTCCTCCTACCTGTATTTCTGAACTGATTGACCTCACAGATTGGGCTCTCTCCTCTGCTTGTATGTAGGTATTGTGGCCAATAAGAGTTGTGTATTCATGAGTGGATTGGTACCTTCACTCAGTTTGCCCATCTGTAAAAATGGGATGGTGATACTTCCATGCCACCAACCTACAAATATACTCCTCTCTCAAGTCAAGAGTTATAAAAATGAAAAAGACTTTGAATCATTCGACAGGGAAGGACTGGACCACTTGAAGTTATTTTTTCTACATTAGTACTGTCAAACTCAGATAGAAACAGGGACCATTAAAGGATCCCTTTGGGCCACTTAATTGACTTAGTTTTAGAATGTAATGTTTCCTGTGTTTTCTTGTATTTTATTTATTTTGTCTAATATTCCCCTGTTAAACTTTTAAAGTTTTATTTTTATTTTCAGTTGCAAATTTTCTCCCTCTACCACCCATTGATAAAGCAAGACATATGAAACTCAATATATATTATGAAATCACGTAAAACATATTTCCATATTACACATTCCCAGTTACATTTTACTCTGCTTTGGGCCACTCTCAGGATTTCTGTGGACTGCATGTGATCAGTGTCTCTGTTCTACACGATCATTTTTCAAGGTTTATCCTGGTTTTCTTTTTTAGTCATTAGAATGATCCAGAAGGTGAGGAGCTCTTTTTTCATTAGTAGTCTGTCTTCTGGTACCGACATGCAGATCTACTTGCCCTCTCACACAATTCCTCTGTGCTTCCAATGTAGGTTGATGGTCCAGGGATATAAATGTCCTCTGGAGGCTACAGATTTGTGGTCCCTGAATCCTGAAGACACCTCTGAACAGGTGGTGCCTGTTCTGGTAAAAAACTGGAAGAAAGAATGTGCCAAGTCAAAAAAGTATGTACCATGGATAGACTGATGATCTAGGCTTCTGATTAATGAGTATAGAACAGTCTTTCCCAGGAAGGTCTGTGATATATAAATCTGGGGACTTTGCCAGTTGTTAATCATAGCATCATCAAGGCCAGAGTTTTAATTGTTTAGGCTATTAGTGTAAGGTAGTGGTTCTCAACTTTTTGGCTTTCTTGACCCCTTTACACGCTTAAAAATTTTTGAGGAACCCAAAGAGCTTTTGTTTTTTTTTTTAACTATTTTTTAGCTGTTTTTTTTAAACTGTATTTGTTGTATTTGGTATTGGTATTTACTCTACTGTACTATAAATTAAAACCTATACTTAAAAAATTATCAGTTATTAAAATAATAATAAATCCCATTTCATGTTAAATAACATTTTTATGAAAAAAAAAATGGTTTTTCTTTTTTTTTTGAGTGGGGGAGAGGGGAAGAGAATACAAGGCATTTGGGGTTAGGTAACTTGCCCAAGGTCACACAGCTAGTAGGTGTCACATGTCTAAGGTCAAATTTGAACTCAGATCCTCCTGACTCCAGGGCTGGTGCTCTATTTACTGTGCCACCTAGCTGCCCCACCCCCCAATTTTTTTTTTCTGAAACAAAAACAATTAGAGTGATATTTTTTTACATATTTTTTGCAAGTCCCTCCACTGTCTGCCAAAATAAAAGGCAGCTGCATTCTTATACCTACTTCTGCATTCAATCTATTGTGGATACGTTGTTTTGATTAAAGTATACGAAGAAAATCTGACCTCACACAAATATGTAGTTGGAAAAACAAGCAATATTTTAATAGACATCTTAGTATTATTATAAAAATAGTCTTTATTACATGTATCCCCTGATTGGGTCTCAGATCCCCAGGGGTCTGAGTACCACACTTTGAGAAGCCCTGGTGCGGTGCATTAATTAAGCCAAGATTGTAGATTCCATCTCCATACAGATACATATGTATATGGGAGGAAAAGCTCTCTTTCTCATCTATGTACTACCACTCCAATCCTTGGCAGGATAACTTAGACTTCCAGTCATAAGAAGAACCAAGCAGAAGGACTTCAGTGGCTTTGTGCAGCTCTCACTGATGCTATTGGGAAAACAACCCAATGTCCCAAATCAGCTGCTGCTGTATCAGTAGCTTCCTCTTTGTAAGCAGAGGAAATCATATTTGGAAGACATGCATTTAGTCATTGTTGATTGTTGGGAGAGTAAACTATGGGGCTTCCATGCCTTTCTTGCTTGGTGTGAGCATTCTGTTATTATGCTAGGGAAAGTAAATATGTGATTGTGTTATTGGTTGTGTTTATAGATACCTGATCATGTTCCTGGCTTTGAGAGGGGGAAATATGGGGTATAGCTGCTGAAACCAGAGTTTGCCTAGACTTGGGTTGTATCTCTTGAGGGAGGACTTCGTTTCCTGATTTGTTTGTGCTCTGGCCTTGTCCTGGGGCTTAGGCAGCCATGATAAGTTAGCCAACAGGTTTGTTGGTAGGGTAGATTTTCTGGCCAGGATTCTATCACTATGGGAAATGGGCCCTTGTCCTTCTTTATCCCCACATGACTAAACTAGACCTGGAAAGAGGCAAGTTCCCAGGATCCACATCAGAGAAATCAAGAGAACCTTGCTAGTTCGAGAATTCCTCAGTTTGATTGTACTCTGGGCTTTTCTTAACTAAGGGGTCAGGGACACTTACTATCTTGGCATATTCTAGTTGCTCTATATATGATGCAATCATTAATCATTCCTGTACTGTAGAGTAGAACAGACCATTCAACTTTGTTTTTCCTTTTTATGCTTCCATTGGGGATCAGGAACACAGGGTTACCTTGAAAATGAGAGGTAGTCCTCAGAACAGCTAGATACTATTTATTTGCTCATAGAAAAATTAAGGTTGTGTAGAACAAGCAAACTCAGCTACCTGCTTTCCTCATCATCTTTACCCCCTACTTTGTAAATTTTATTAAGGAAGTTTATTAAATACAATGAAATTTTTTTTGGAGGGGGAAAGGCAAGGCAATTGGAATTAAGTGACTTGTCCAAGGTCACACAGCTAGTAAGTTTCAAGTGTCTGAGGCTGAATTTGAATTCAGGTCCTTCTGACTCCAGAGCTGGTACTCTATTCACTGTGTCACCTAGCTGCCCCCTAGTGAATTTTTTTTACAAAAAATTATGTCCCATTTGAACAACATGAATAAAAATTAGAACAAAAACTAGTGGGGATCAAGTCACATCTAGTAATTGTAATATTTTTAAAATAAGTTTATTGATGTTTTTTGTTTTTTACATCATCATAGTTTTCCCCAGTATACCTTTCTCTCCTCCTACCAGAGAGCTATCCCACTTTAAGAGAGAGAGAGAGAGAATCAGTACAACTGACCAGTACATGAAAAAGTCTGAAAATACAGTGTGCAGCATCTTTGCACCTCTCAACCTCTTGAAGGGATGGGTTGAGAGAGCCTTCTTATATCAATTCTTTTAAAAAATTTTTTGTATTTTAGGCAGTCAGGGTTAAGTGACTTGCCCAGGGTCACAGAGCTAGAAAGTCTCTGAGGCTGGATTTGAACTGAGGTCCTTCCTTATCCACTGTACCACCTAGTTACCCTTCATATCGGTTCTTTTGAGTCATGCATGATCTTTATAATTTTGCAACAGACTTCTTACCTTATTAATTCTCATTATAATTTCCAAGGCAATCAAAAGATATATTCTGCTATTTCCTCACAAATTACCAAACTTGGAGTGTCTCGTTAGTCACTTAGCTCTGAGTCCTCATCCTAGTTTATTAAATATTCTTTATTCAATTAACCAGAGAAACCTCTGTTCTCATATACTTTTTTTATTACTAAATAACCCCTCTATTCTTCCCCCCGTCTCCTAAGCTTAAATAAACCTCAAGGTTACTGGCTTTACAATTTAATGACTGAGCGATGACCAATGGAAAAAAAAGACAAATAATTATTGACAGTATACTAATTATGAGAAAGTCACAGAACCAGTTACCTTTAATGATTAACTCTGGAAATACCCACTATTCAACTCTTAAAGATGCAAATTTAAATCTCTTCTCAAAATGCTTTTCATAATTTTTTTTTCCCTCAAAAGGAGAACTAAACTCAGTTTTCTCATGAAATATTTCTTCAGGTTCTTTCTCCTTAACAGGTAAATCATCCAAATTCTCAGGAAAGAAGTTCTCTCTCTAGCCATGACAACTAAAATATATTTCAGAATACTAGTTACCTTCCCTGTTAGAGGGCTGTTGAAGCCAGTCTCGTACTAATTTGTAGGACTGGGGCTCCTGCCTTGGCCAGTGGTTTCCTGTTCTCGTGTTCTCTCTCTGGGCCTGCACAACCTAGTCTACTTAATATCCTTTTACGTTCTGCTTTGCCCAGGCCCAAAACCCAGTTACCTGGCGTAGGTCTCTCTAGGCACCCTAAGATCTTCACTTCCTCTATATAAGATCTTTTCTAATTTTTTCCTTGATATAAACTCTCATTTATCTGGAATCTTCCCTTTGACTCAGTCTTAACAGAGTCCTTTCACCCTGCCTTATTTCCTTTACTCTGTACTGTTTTCTTCCCTGGGTCTTCTCTCTGTCATCTGGCATTCAGTCCCTCTGGCTTTGTATTCTCCCATGTCCCATAAGTAAAAAAGGACAAGAATGGATGATATCTCTTGGTAGTAGTGACTGGGAAAATGAGCAATGTAAAATTGGAAAACTGGAAAAAAAAATTGAATGGAGGGACCCCTGCTTTTCTCCCATAGTCCCCTTCTTCCTCGTCTCAAACAGAAAAAACAAACATTAAAAAACTTAAAATACTTCACTAGATTGGTAGCATGTGTATAGATGCATATGTATATTGTATATATAATATATGTATCCATATACACAAAAACACACACATGCATATGTACATTTGTGTGTGTATGTGCATATATATAGATACACACATACACTCACATTACACTTTGACTGGACAGATATCATGAAAAAGTGAAACAACCTCATACAGTAGTGCAGTAGTTTATTAAAACAAGCAACACAGACAAAAATAGGTTAGAGAAGGGAGAAATCCAGATGGGCAGCATGATGGGATAGGCTTTATGGAAGAGGTGATATTTCTTAGGGCTGTGAAGGATAGGAATTTGGCTAGATAGAGAGGTTGGGGGAAAGGAATTCTAGGTAACAAGTGATAGAAGGAAAATTAGGGAGTTGAGAATATTCTATTTGTGTAGCAGGCGATAAGATGGATAGAAAGGCTGTACTTGGATTATGTAAAATAGGTGTCAAACTTGATTGTATATAAAATAAATAGTATGTAAAACAGTAGTCAGACTCACAGCTGTAAAACTCGGATTGAAATGTAAGTGGGAAATGTTTAACAAAATATATAAAAATATAGCACCATATAGATGATCTTCGGGCAGCTAAGTGGCTTAGTGGATAGAGCACTTGGATAAGGCTTGGAATCAGGAGGGTTCATCTTCATGAGTTCAGATCTGATCTCAGACACTACTTAGCAGTGTGATCCTGGGCAAGTCATTTAACCCTGTTTGCTTCAGTTCTTCAGCTGTAAAGTGAGCTAGAGAAGGGCAAGGGCAAACGAAGGTCATGAAGGGTGGGACACAGCTGAAACAACTCCATGGCAATAGATGTCAGTGTATAATTTTCAAAGTCAGCATGCTTCACAGAGATCCATTTCTGTTAAGAGTTTGGTACCACTGATGTAAAACAATGAATATTAGATATGCTGTGTAGGATTTTATCTTATAGACATATGGAAGCTATTGACATTTTTTGTGTAGGGTAATGATATGGAAAAATTAGATGCTTTTAGATGATTAACTTCATGGTAGCCTTCAAGATAGATTGGAAGAGAGTCAGAGAACTAGAAGTTAGTAGCTCGAAAACTAGTGCGGTAATCCAGGTATGGGGGGCTGTCTCTTGAGGGCCTAATGGGTACATTTCTTTGCTAGGGTACATTGTGGTTGACTGGGGCATGTTACCTAACTACATTGCTTTCCTTCTGTCTTTTAGGAAGCCTGTAAAGATCGTGTATTCCTCCAAGGATCCAGCAGATTCCAAAAGGGGCTCCAAGGGAGACGTGCATGAGGAGGTTGAAGCCCTAATTGTGAAGCCCACTCAGAGGGAGAGGGAGCCCTCTTTGTTTAAGGTGTTATACAAAACTTTCGGGCCTTACTTCCTCATGAGCTTCCTTTTTAAAGCACTTCATGACCTGATGATGTTTGCTGGCCCTGAGATCCTAAAGTAAGACCCCTTGAGTTTCCCCCTCTTGTTTTCATTGTTCAGCCCTTTCCCTATGGGAAGCATAACTGGAGTAGTGATACTGAATAACTCATGTGATTAACACTATAATGTAAGATCATATCTTATGTTTAAAAACTACGGTGTCTAGCATATATTTATACCAGGATAGCCCTTATTGGCCACATATGTTACGTTGTTGAGAAAGAAGTCTCTTGTTTATTTTAGTGTCAGAAGCATTATAAAACCCTTGGGCAAGCTGGACTTCTTGTTGTTTTTGTCCTTCCTGGGCCTCAGATTGGGCATCAGTCACTAAACATTGATTAATGTTCCAGGCACTACCCTACGTTCTGGGCATGGAGATAGAATGGTAGAAAGAACACTGAATTTTAGAGTCAGAGGACCTGTGTTTAAATCTCGTCTCTTTTAATTTGCCATGTTACTTAGCAAATTACTGGATCCCTCTGGGTCTCAGTTTTCTCATCTGTAAAATGGGTCAGTACAGTTAGCAAATCTCTTAAGATCCCTCCTGGCTCTAGACTGTGATCCCTTCCTTTATAACTCTGTGGTTCTAAGTCCTGTGTTCCTATAGTCTTGGGGTTTGGAAGCTGAACTAACCAGATAGGCTGTGAGGCAGAGTTTTTCTGAGTGGTTCCCCTGAATTTAGCCAAGATTTTGGCACTTGAGGTTATGTAATCTGTTACTTCCCCAGCTCTGTACCTTACCTTTCTCCTAAGTTTAATTTAATTTAATTTAGTTTTTTTGGCTTTAAGGAGGATAGAAGTATGTGTAAACTGGTTGTTGGCATTTTCTACATTTCATATGGAGGGCATGAGTTTTGTTGCCTCTTCAGCCAGAGTTAATGGGCCTTCCTTGTTCCTTTACAGATTGCTCATCAATTTCGTGAATGACAAGCAGGCCCCTGATTGGCAGGGATACCTGTATACAGCCCTTCTCTTTGTGAGCGCCTGCCTACAAACCCTGGTCCTGCACCAGTACTTCCATATCTGCTTTGTGAGTGGAATGAGAATCAAAACTGCTGTCATTGGGGCCATCTATCGCAAGGTAACTTAAGTTAAAAATCCCTTGACGCAGAGGGCAAGTTATCTTTGGGATCTTTAATTTCTTGTCCCCTTGACCCTGAACTGCAGAATCTACAGTGATGCTTCAGTGAGCTCCGAGACAGGGACTTTTGTTTTGCTCATTAACATATTTTTACTAATATCTTTTGTTTTTACATCACATAGGTTGTCTCCTTTATCTCTTTCCCTCCTTTCCTTCCTAGAGAGCCATCCCATGTAACCATTTTTTTTAATAAAGAAAAAAGAAGGAAAAAATGAGGCAAGATTGTGGAAAGGCATGTATATCAATACATTGCATGTCTAGCTGTGAATTGTTATAGGGATTCTGGAAAGCAAATTGGAATTAAGCAAATAAAAGGGCTACAATAAAATGTCCATAGAGTTTCCCTTGCTGGGCATACACTCCAAAATGGTCATCAAGGAAAAGAACGGCACACCATAACATTTATAGCAGCATTTTTTGTGGTAGAAAAAGAATTGGAAATACCATAGATGCCTACTGACTAGGGGATAGTTAAACAAATTGTGGTATATGAGTGTAATGGAATATCCCTGTGCTGTAAGAAATAATTACTATGGTGAATATAAAGAAACAATATAGACAGCCACTGTAACAATGTAAATGGGAAGAACAGCTACCCCAAAATAATTGAATGTTGTGAAATCACAAAGAGCAGGCTTGTTCCCCAAGAAGACATAGGAGAGGATACCTCTGTCCTTTGCAGAGATTGACATCTGTGGGGGTGGAATATTGCATATAATGTTAGACTTTTTTTTATGTCATTTTGAAAAAAGTTATAGATATGTTTTGCTATTCTATGACTTTCATTTCTGATATATTCCTCCTGCTCTTATATCTAGAGAGCCATTCTTTAGCAAAGCATAAAAGAGAAAAAAGATCAGTTCAGAAAAACTACCCAACAAATTAACCAAGTCCAATAGTTTATAGTGAGTGTGTTTGTAGACTTCAGTGCCCTGACTCTGCAGAGAAAGGAAGGACATGCCTCTTCTAATCTCTTCTTTAAGGCCAGCCTTAGTGCAAGTGTTTGGTCTTGGTTTTTTGTTCTTCCATTTACATTGGTGCAATACAATAGCTGTGTATAATTCTTTTGCCAGTTCTGCTTACTTTTTACATTGTACTACTTTGTACATCTCCCCGTGCTTCTGTGTATTCGTCATATCCATCCTTAATTATGTTCAGCAATATTCTGTTAACATTCATGGACTACACTTTCTTTAGCCATCACCCGGTTGAAAGGTAGCTTTTAAATTCAGTTTCTGGAACTGTTACGAACAGGATAGATTACTGTTAAGTTTATGGAATGGTGAAGAGTGGTGCCATTAGGTACCGGGGCATACTAGGGAGATTCACTAGGGTGATTTCCTATGTTCGCATGTAGAATGTATGAGCCATTAACATACAGTCATTATTAATAGAAATGTTTCTTGAAAGGAGCAGTAAATTGCTTTGTGGAGATTTGAGTAAATTTAGCTAATAGTTTTTTGCCATTACTGCATATGATGTTGGGCTTATCATTTAAGTGCGGAGCATCTGATGTCATTAAGTGGGTTATGTGTTCTTTGAGTTATATAGTAACTGGTATGTTATGGGTTCTCTCTTTATGTATCCTTTTGATTCCTTCTTTTGGGAAAAGATAAGTGGATAAAACTACCTGCCTCTGAATGTTATAGAGGGGCTTTTTACATTGGGAGATATGTGTGGGGGGTGATGAGGCAGAGTCTGAACTCAAAGAACTCTGGGTCCTTTTCATTGTAAAGACCCAGTGAGTTGCCTTCTGGGATGCTAGATAGATCGGAAGCTGTGTAAACCCTTCAGCGGAGAAGGGACAGGCACTTTATAAATTCAGGTAATATTTTGGTAAAATGCTCTGAATTGTCCTTTTTTTGTTCATTTTGTTACCAAACATATCCATCCTTAGAGAAGCCATAGCTGCTGCAAACTGGACAAGATGTGGCCTTGGTCTGGTATGCCCCATCATCCTACTTTCTGCTTTTTTCTCTTAGGCCCTGGTGATTACAAATTCTGCCCGAAAGTCTTCCACCGTTGGGGAAATAGTGAACCTCATGTCTGTAGATGCCCAGAGATTCATGGACTTGGCCACCTACATTAACATGATTTGGTCAGCCCCTCTGCAGGTCATCCTGGCTCTCTACCTGCTATGGCTGGTATGCACTTGTTGTCTTTCCTTTCTCATTCAGCTCTTATGATTGTGTTCAATATAAGCAATAACTCGACGGGGGGGCACCGTGAGACTTCTTTGCCCTGTCTCTCAGACATCAGAATGGTGGAACAGTATGTGTTTCTATCCTTTACTTGGTCAAGTATGAGAACTGACATTTGTGCTGCACAAGATTTCTTTTGAGCTTCGGTGGCAGGTCCTGTGCATACCATTCTCATCCTCATTTTACAGACAAGGAAACAAACTCAGAAAAATGAAGTGACTTGCCTCACATAGCTGATGACTGTCAGAGGTGGCATCTGAACTCAGGTCTTCTTGACCTCGAACTCTAGTGCTCTATCCACTATGCTGCATTCCCTCTTTTACAGCATGTTGGGTGTCTAATAGGAAAGTTTCCCTAGTGTTTTGGTAGTCAATACTTTGAAAAAAAGTTTTTTAAAAAATGGATTGACCTCTTTTTTATATTACCTACATTTCTCCAAATGCCTTTTCTCCTTGCAATAAGAGAGCCATAATAAAGATATAATATGATAATAAAGATAATAAAGAATAAAAAAGAAAAAAGAGGAAAAAAATCAGTGCAGCCATATTATAGTAAACGACGTGACGAAGCCCAGCATTGTATGTCATGGTCCCCAAGCCTACTTTTCCCTCTTCTTTGGGGCCTGGGCTGGCCATTATTTCATAACGTGCAGTTTCCATTGCTCTGCTCTAGTTTCTCTTTCCATTAATTCCAATTAAATGCATTTGTTTTTTTTTATTATGGACTTAGACATCAGTAGTGTGAACATTTCATTGTGTAATGAAAAACTGAAAGGAGATTCTGCATGAAACAGTGAACTTCTGTTATGTCCAGAGTGGTTTTTCCCTGCTGTGTTTAACTTGGGGTGTTTTTTTGTGTGTGGGGGGCTAGTATGATTCAAATTTAATATGGTAATTCTACCACTATGCTGCTTTTTTGTGTTTCCTTCTGAACTTTGTTCTGCTTTTTTCTCTTTACTTTTTTCTAATGATTCTTTAACACTTTTTCCTTCCTATTTTTTACCACCAGTATCACTATTCCTTTTAATCTACCCCCCTCCCCCCCAAAAAAAACACAAGTCCTCTCTTGTAACAAATTAGTATAATCAATAGTCAGGTTGCTGGTCTTTTTTCTGTGCTGTTCTCTGAACTTTTTGGAGAAAGGTGAGTTCTTGTGCCTGTTTGCCAGTTTCTGTTGTTTTATTCCTCCTCCTTGATGATCTGATTTTTACCCTGTTTTTGGCCATGTTCTTTTGCTAAGTTTATCTTAAAGTTCCGGCATGATGTACCTTGTATAAGCATTCTGGCCCTTAATGTATCCATAGAGAGAGGGAAATATGTCAAGAGATGAGGTGTGACCACAAAAGATAGAGATGGAAACTGAATGTTTAGCAAACAAATCAGACCGTAGACATCCAAGTGAGTATAGTCAGTCACTGTTGATTTGTTCCAGTATTGCTGCCATTGCCCAAACCACTTTTGGTGGGCCCACAAGTTATATGACAAAAACAGCCTTTTTTCTTTGATAGTCAGTCCTTGTATTTGGAACTGGCAGCATTAATAATTTGACTTGATCCCAACCCTTCCTTCACTCACCTCATTTATGCCTCTGAGCACTGAAAGAATGATTTGTTTATTTTTGCTGTTCCCCAAAATCAGTTTGCCCTCAAGGAATCAATACTTGTCTTTAAAGACATTCCAAAAAAGGACATATGTTAGTATTTAAAGGTAGTGCCTAGAGGGCATAGGTTAACCAAGCATATTTTCAGTAATGACACCTTTGCCTAAGGTATGTATTTTGTAGCAGATGACACATTTGGAGGTGTTAGTTCTTATATTTTCCTGTTGAGCTATGTTAGATGATTGAATTTCTTTGCTCAGTTGCCATTTCAAAGAGCTCCCCTCATATAGGTAGGATTCTTTCAGGGCAATTGTTTCTTCTTAAATCTACTTTCCTTTTTTGCCCCCTTAGAATTTAGGCCCTTCTGTGTTAGCTGGAGTGGCTGTCATGATCCTCATGGTTCCCATCAATGCTGTAATGGCCATGAAGACCAAAACCTATCAGGTAAGGTCTCTGCTGATGAGAGCCCTATGCTGGGCTTAGTAATGTTCTCTTCTGCCAAGTTTACTCAGATAAAAACTCTATTATTGAATTACAACAAGAGCTTGAAGGAGTACAGAATAGATTCCAGCTTGCTTATGGAATTTAGAATGTGAGGACTTGGCTGCACTTTTTGGAAATCGTGACCTTGGAATCCTGCAGATGAGTTCCAGGGCCCAGCCTTGATGGAACAGAATGTCATGGTCATAAGAGATGGCCTTCTCTGATTAAGGGGTGGGTCTTGGAACTGCCTTGGTGCTCACCCTGTTCTTATTGAGCAGGTTTCCTTAAATTTGTTCTTTTCATAAATAGTCCTCATCCAGAATGGCAACCCCTCCCTTCCCCAACCCCCAGCCGAAACTCTAAATGGACTGTTCTTGGCTTTGCCCTTTTTGCTGTAACTCACATTTTCCTCTCTTGGCTTCTGGAAGGACAGCATGCCTGAGGAACAGAAGACCTGTCCTTGATAAGTGGGATCTCATTAAACGGAAAAGTATGGTCTTTGACTGGGCTGTGTGAGTCTTATCTTTCAAAATCTCACAGCTTAGATTTAAAGGCTTGTCCATTGTTCTTTATTCAAGCTTGTCACCAATAGCCCCCTTGCAAAGATAACTAGGTGTCTGTGGAATTAAACCTGCTTTTAGAGAGCAGTAAAAGAACAAAACTGTGTGAGATGAAGCACTTGAGGGAGGTTTTGAGTTCTTCTTGTAGGTGTCTATAGTATAAGGTTTTCCCTTTCATTTGTCAGACTTTTATAAATAAATCTTAGTGTTAATTTGAAGCTCTTAAAAGAACAACAAATCAACTCTCAACTAAAAGTTAAAGATCTATTCTGGAGATATTTTTGTCTTCCTTCAATGGACCTTGGAAGGAAAAAAAAAGACATGCCAGTTGTGATGATGTCTCCCTCTGTCCTCCCTCCCCTTTCCATAGTCAACATCGTAGTTCTCCTTATTAACCCCTATAATTATGGGGAGAGAGGAAAAGAGACTGAACAGAGAGGAAGAACAATGGAGAAAATAGAGCAGGAGTGGGCAACCTTCGACAGACAACCTTTTATTAAGAGGATTTGTTCTGTGAAGTTGAGATTCAATCAGACGACTATACTGGAGGACCTAGAGGCCCACATGTGGCCTTGAGGCTGAAGGTTTCCTACCCCTGAAATAGAGAGATGGAGGAACAGAAGAGGGGAGAAGTAGGGAAATTAAGAGAGATGAATGGTCACTCCATCAGTAGTGGCCTCTGGTATCTCACAGTTGCCTCTCCTCGGTCAGAGCTAACACAAGCTTTTTTCTTTCTTTTTTTGTCCAACCTGCATTTGGTGACAAGTCTTTTGAGTAAGCTTTTCAGGACAGTGAAAAAACTAGCAAAATGACTTAAATTAGAACCCTAGTTCCCTGGTAACTCAATAAGTCCTCTATTGACCCTTTTCTTTTTGCCTAAATTTAGTAGCTGCATTGAAGTTGACTTCTGCAACAAATTTTAAATGATTTAGATAATTTGTGAGACTAGGCATTTTCTTTGGGGGGGAAAGTGGAATTACCTAATAGTTATTCTTGGGAGAAATGAACATTTTTATTAGGAGTAATCAGTGCAGTTGTTCACCTTAATGAAGATCCTTTTGAAAATGTGGCAGTAATAAGTGACAGAAATGCTTGAGTAGTTGACTATTGAATACCTATATTCCTGGCTCTACTTAGTTTTTAAATTGGCTTTCTCTGGAAGGTGGCCCACATGAAGAGCAAAGACAATCGGATTAAGTTGATGAATGAAATTCTCAATGGGATCAAAGTCCTGAAGCTGTACGCCTGGGAGTTGGCCTTCCAGGAGAAAGTGTTGGAGATCAGACAGGAGGAGCTGAAGGTGCTTAAGAAGTCTGCTTACTTGGCAGCTGTGGGGACCTTCACCTGGGTCTGCACACCCTTCCTGGTAAGTGAGGTCACTGAAGGTGCTTAAGAAGTCTGCTTACTTGGCAGCTGTGGGGACCTTCACCTGGGTCTGCACACCCTTCCTGGTAAATGAGGTCAACAGGAATCTTGTCCCTAGTTCATGTAGGGGTTAGAACTCCCTTTCAGAGGTTCAGATCTTCCTGGCGAGATGGAGTCATCAGTGAAAGGGAGTTCTTAATACCGTGTTTCCCCGATAATAAGACCTATCCCGAAAATAAGCCCTCCCCTTACTGTGTAAGATTCCTCTAAAATAAGCCCTCCCCCGAAAATAAGCCCTATTGAGATTGCTACTGTAGTGAAGGTGATCCCCTGCGCTACACGCTACATTACGGTACCCTCTGTGTGCACCGTCTCCCCCCCCCCCCCCCCCCCCCCCCCCCCCC